>NC_046361.1:28074167-28385561 GCF_011125445.2 Fundulus heteroclitus | reverse complement strand
TATTCGGGACACCATCGGAAGGACCATACTACTAGTAGACATTCTCACAGGCGGAGAAGATCCTCATCTTCCCCAAGAAAAAAGCACTCTGTGTCCCTTTCACCAAAACGCCACAGGGGACCCCCTTCACAAGTCATCGATAAAACAAAACATGGAAGTCCAAGCAATCCTCCTGAGACTGTAAAGACAAGCAAAGCATCATCATCGCCATCAGCTATTGGAATAAAAAGTGAGCCAGATGAAGATAAATTGGGATGTGATCTTGTTGAGAATCCTGTTAAACACTCACTTGAGCTTATTCAAAATGTGAAGACTGAGATTTCAGAACCACCAGTCAGTCAAGTTGACAATCAAATTAGCAGTTCTAGCCTGGAAAACAAACCCTCTCTGCAAGAGACATGGTCTCAAGACAAATTGGAAAGCAAAATTCCTCTGAGAGAAATTGATCCACCTCTTCGAGATTCTCCAGAAAGTCCTGATCCGGAACCACAGTTTTCAAAACCTTCCAGCACCGAGAACATAGATTGTGCTAAGACTGAACTACCTACAGTACTAAATATTCAGGGCTCAGGACCAGAAAGGGATGCGGTCATGCACAGTATTTTACTTGCCACAAGTGTTCAAGATGATGGAAATCAAACAAAACTAGATATGAAGGATTCTAAACACAGACTGATTCATACAGATCTAAATGAAAAAGGAACTGGCTTTTCCGGGCCTGATACAAAAGAGCTTGAAACGCAACATGTGAAGACAGATGTTTGGGGCCCTACGCAAAGCATTCAGAATACTCCCATAGATGGTCAGGGGGCATATATGAGTTTGATAAAGAATCGTAATACCAATATAACTGATTCACAGGCTGTCCCCGGAGGATCAGAAATAAGAAATCAAGTGCAAGGAACTGAAAACTCTTCTTTGCAAGTCAACCAAGATGTAACACGTTCATGCCTGGATGTGATGCAAAACGTCCAGATTACATCAAATGCAGGAATGGCAGAGTCAGTCGCACAAAATGAGACCCCAAATCAATTTATTAGAAATCAGTTCCCAGAAAGACCTCTGTCTGGGTCAAGGGATTCCATCTCAACCTTGCTATCTCATAATCCAAATATAAGTGGCCGCGTTGATCCTGCAGAGCAAAATGTCAGTTATTACAGAGAAGCTTTGCCTTTTTTGAAAACAGACACATCAAGATCACTGCCAAAGAACCCAGACAGTAAGTCAGGCATCCTGAAAACAGAGACATCATTTGGGGGTGCACAGTTTGAAGGTATGATTTTCCATCCTGGAACATTGGGTTCTCATGGTCAGAGTCCATCTCTTGTTGAATTTAGTGTAGATCAGACACATTCAAAACACTCTGAGGAAAGGGGACTAGGAAGAAGGGAATCACAACCCTTTATAGGAGAATCAGACTTTAGTGGTGTTCAAGAAACTAAAGACAGGCCAGATGTTTC
The DNA here is from genome assembly GCF_011125445.2 of Fundulus heteroclitus. Taxonomy (NCBI): domain Eukaryota; kingdom Metazoa; phylum Chordata; class Actinopteri; order Cyprinodontiformes; family Fundulidae; genus Fundulus; species Fundulus heteroclitus. The sequence continues at coordinate 28,384,101 of NC_046361.1, read as the reverse complement.
AAATCCAAACTGGAGAAGTCCAGGATCATTTCAGATAAGTCCAAATAAAGGCTTTGGTCCACCTGGATCAAATGCCCCCCCAAAGTCAGACTGTGGAGATGCTCAGAAAGGATTAAATATGGAAGTAACAGAGCCAATCAGAGCAGGGTCATTTACACAAAATGATTGGACTGCCTATCAGTTTCATAAAAGAGGGTTAAACTTGGAGAGTCAGGACCCTTACAAAATAGGTAGTCAAAACTTTCATCATGGACAAAGAAACAAAGAAATTAGTCCAAACAGACAATCTTTCACGCATGATGTTAGAGGACCAAGAAGACCAGATTTCATGGGAGATAAAAGTGAAATAAGAAATCCTGAGTTGCAATTCACAATGAATGACACAAGACAATCTGTTCATTCAGATATGATGGAAAAAGGGCCTGAAAAGAAAGGCCCTGAATTTGAAGTGACAATGCATGACAGGAGACAACCACTGGGTTCAGATTTTAAGAGACATGGAGCTGAATGGATAGGCCCTAAGAGTGAGAACCCTGTACATGACAGCACAGGACCAGGGGGTCCAGATTTCATGGGACAAAGACTTGAGAAAAGAAACTGGCCTGAAAGGAGAAGACCAGATCTCCCTGGTCCTGGAATAGATAGAAGAGGACCAAATACTGAGGACCCTGTGACTGACTGGAGAGGAACAGGAGGTCCAAAATTCAGAATAGGGTCTGAAAAAAGAGGCTTATCTATGGAAGGAGCTGAGCAACATAATAGACAGTCTGAAAATCTAGACTTTAGAAGACCAGGACATGATACAGGAAACCTTTCTATGGAAAATACTGGGTCTCAGAGTAGAGATGGGGGACGTCCAGTTTTGAGTGGATTGGGTCCGGAAGGCAGATGTTCATCTGTGGAAAGTCCTAGGCCAGACAGAATATCTGGATTTTCAAATTTTAGAGAGCAAGGGTCCAATAATAGAAGTCCTATGATAAGTGGGCAAAACATTGACAGGAGGATGCCAGGAGGTCCAGATTTCAGTAGGCCTCTAAATGAAATGAGAGGACCTACTATGGATAGCCAAAATTCTGTCAGGAGAGGATCGGGCAGGCCCGAAAACTGGCGATCTGAAAGAAAAGGAACATATTTGGGAGGTGCCGGATCTGTCAGCATAGAACAAGGACAAGAAACAATTCTCCCAGTTATGGAAGGTTCAACCCCTCACAGTGGACAGGGAGCACCACAATTCAGGGGAAATGCACCAGAAAGCACATGTCTAAATTTGGAAAGGTCAGAACACAGCCGGAGAGGTCCAAATCTTCAGGGTCCAGCTTCTAATATGGCAGGCTCAGTACTCAACAGAACAAGGCCAGGGGGTCCAAGAATAGGGATTCAAGATAAAAATCCAGAAGAATCAAACATTAGGGACACTTGGCGAGAAAGAGAAGCTCCAAACATGAAGCTAGCAAACAGCAGCAGCCCTCCAAGAGGCTCACAATTCAGGTGTCCTGAGCAAGGAAGAACAAGTGTGGGAGGTGCACAGACTGTTGAGATGAGTCCAAGAGTTTTTAGGAGACCAGGCAATGAAAATAGAGGTCAAGATTATGAAGGCCCAGTCCCTGACAGACAAAATCCAAGGGGCCCAAACTTTAGAGAACCTATGCCTGTAAGGCCAGGTCCAGGTATGGACAGGCGGAAACCTGATTGGAGAGAACCAAGTAGTCTTGATTGTAGAGGTCAAGGTACCAGGGAGGAAGCAGCAAATACAGAAAGTCTTAGACATGAAAGACAAAATGACTGGCTTGAGTCTGAACCCGTTCAAGAATTTCCTGATTGCGAGGTTTTAGATACTGATAGAAGAGGTCGAAACTTTAGACCTTTAAGGGCAATGAGAAGAAACATCAGACGACCGGGTCCAAATGCCCGTGGTTCTGCCCCTAGTAGAAGAGGTGGTACCTTTGAAGGGAAATGGTCAGATAGAAGAGGGCCGAGATTTGAGGAGTTGGAAAGAGGTGGGTCATCTGGAGATATTTGGGAGAAGTGTGATGATGGGAGTTTTGAGACTTTCCAAGATTATGATGAACAGACTGAAGGGTTTCATAGTCATGATGATAGTAGTGAATGGCAAGACACACAGGATAGAGAAAATATGCAGTTTACTGTTTCTGGAGATGACTGGGATAGGCCTGCTTGGGCTCCAGGGCCGGTTCAAGACAGCTCGGATATGGACTGTTCTGGGGCTAATAGAGAGGGAGAAGAACATGAATGGATAGAGCCTAATAGCGAAGGTTCTGAGGTATTTTTCAGAGGAAGAGGGGGTTCATGTAATAGAAGACAAAACTGGGGTAGAATCCGCGGTAGAGGACGAGGATCACCTATGCAGAGACATACAAATGTGGAAGAGGATTGGAGACAGCAGGGCTTCAGGGGGGATACGAGAAGCAATGATGGTGGCATGCCCCGGGCTCATAGGGGAGGTTTCAGTTCGAAAAATCCACACCCAAACAGGAGACCATTTAAGAGGGAGACTCCAGGAGGTCCAGATTTAAGATTCTCAGAACCAGGCTATAGAAATTTTAATGATGAAGGTCCTGAGTCGGATGGGGGAGGTTTAGATTTTGGGGAATCAGAATCTGAAAGGCATACTGTAGACATGGATGATCTAGGAACAGGTGCTCAAGGATTTGATCATGGGTTCAGAAGAGTAAGGAGAGGTCCAATAAATAGACAACCAGGGCCCAGCAATGCAAAAATAAGGGGGGTGTCACCTGATTGTTCAGATCTTAGACATGGTAGATGGGATGCAAACTCAGAATTTTCTCAGTCTGATAGAAGAGGTCCAGATAAGAGAGAAAGGGAGGAAAGGCACACAAGCAGAGAAGGAAGAGGTCCTCATCAAGAGGGCCATGGCGCACGTGAAGGACCTCCAGCACCATTCAAAAGGCCTGTAGGTCCCCGTCCAAACAGAGAAGAAAAACCATTCCGTGATTTTGATAAACCACAAAATCAGCAGGCCGTGCAACCTCAAAGACACAGAGGCGCTTTACTTCCCACTCCTTCAGGAGGGCCATTATCTCTCCCAAATACTGCGATGAAGAGTCACGATGGCTCCTCTATGAAAACACCACAGTTTGGTCCCCCTTTCAGTAGGAACAGGGGAACTGGTAGAGGCAGGGCAGTGGATAATCGGTTCAGAGGTCATGCAAGAGGGCGAGGACGGAGAGCTCCAGCTCATTAAATTAATATGTACCCTTCAGAACACAAAGGCTGAAAGACACTTTAATATGCTCCCCTAAAAGGTTTTGTAAAGTGTAGATTTAATTGCTATTAAAAGTTGATCCACAGGCAAAGACATGGGTGAAATCTGTAATGGTTAATTGATATAGAACTGCTGAGTTTTTGTGTTAATTATGTTCTACTTTAGTTATTGTAAAGTAGTTACGTAGTAAAGTACAACTACTATAGTCATAGTAGTTGTTTGATTATGACTTACACCTTGTACGTTTTGTTGTGTATTATACTGTCTGTACATTTTCTGAAAAGTAATAGTTTGAAAAGCTTTGTATAAAAGTAGTTTTTGTTTTTAACAGAGCCATAGCGTCACTGTATTACTCTGTTTTGTTTGTATGATCTGCTCATAAAAATTGTAACTTGTTTCAGTGTTCTTTTAGACTGCTACAAGTCAATAAAGTGACATTTTAAAAACTTTGTAAGAAATGTAATTTGTTCTTCAGTGAACCAGTGTATTCATTAAATGCAACATTAGACACCCCAAGTACTTTGCAATAATTTTATATGAAGACAAAATGCCAGAAGGCTGTTATTTAGAAATTATATGCTTTTTTTGCTATTTCCAACAAGATTTAAATTTCATCATACAATGTACGCCCCTCAAAATATGATTCACCTTGATAAAATTGCAGCATGCTTTTTGTCCTATTCTAGGAGGATAAGTATCGAGAAAATATCAATGTAGAATGTTAGATTGGATGAAAACCTTCCCAGTATTTGGCAGAAAATCTTGAAAAAAATCTTGCATTTTAGCTACAATATCAGTGACTCCATTCTACAGTACACATTTCAGCATAACTTTTTATTTTCAATTTGCTGGTAGCTATCCAATTTACTGTCAGTTCTTAGTACTTTTTCCATTTATTTTACTCATAATTCAGTTTATTGGCATTCAAACTGTAGAGCAAAGGAATCATTTTATTGCACAGGGGAAACATTTTTGGCTTTGTATAATAATAACCCTTAAACTGAACTGAAATACATTCAAACATTACTCACTTTTCCCAGTATTTTCAGGATTGTTCACAATCAACATTATTATTATTACCTTCAGAGTATAATAATATTAAATTAAAATGTATTTTACTCGTGCTGTTGAAGATTTTCAGTTGTAGGATACATTTCTTTATGTCTTGTATTGCAGTTGTACGTATATGATCAAACAGCTGATTGGGATGCTGTTGTCATTTTTAAAAAAAAATCAATTCTGTTTTATTATAAGTCCCCTTTCAGAATGAATGTATGCATAAAATGTGTATGAATGCACACGTTTGAATTTAAATAAAAATGAACATCCTACGGATCATTTAAAAGAGAATAAGAAAATGTTTTAAAAAAACTTAACTTGTAATAACATTTCTTGAGTACAGGTTTTAAACGGTTTCAGAGAATTTCAAAATGTTTTGTTAAACTTTTAAATATTGTATGTTAAATATTGTCCCACTAACGTGAAGCGCTTGAGCCGGACGCCTCTGTCGTCACGGTCTCAGAGGGAAGAGAGGAGCGAACTTCCAACAACTTTTCCGACCATCGATTAAGAAGTTATCTGAAGTAAGTAAAAGATCGGCGTGACAGGAGCCATTAAGAGAACCAGTCACATTACTGCCTATTTAATTTATTCTTTTATATATACACATATAAACCGGACTACTTTTTAATAAAAATATTCCCGAAATTGCGGGTTTGTATCAAAAATGGCGACGTTTTACGGAGAGAGTCGTTGAAGTGCTGTAGTCGCCTAGCTTAAATCTGCTAATGTTAAGTTCACCAGCTAGCTGCTTGCAATAAAGTATAACTCCTTTAAACGCTAAAGACACTAAAAGCTATTTTGGCGTAAAGTCACTCCAGCAACAGCCTTGCGAGTAAAAAATAAATCTCGTTGAATATCTACAGGTGTATTTTGTTAAATTTATGGAAGTATTTATCTGTTTTTACCTGGAGATAGCCGCTTTACATTATTTAGGTCTTAAGCATGAATTCGCTTTATGTACTTGTCTACTTCTTTAAATAAAAATGTAATATAATGTATTCTACAGTAGGCTATAACATTGTTTGATTGTAAGCACACTTTATTACAGAAATTAATTCCAATAAATGTGCAAAACCGCTATTTGTTTTTATCAATAAGACAGTGAAACTGTTTCATTTAATTGACCATCCAGTGGCTTAATCTAGAGTTCCTATATTGGAAGTTTTAGGTGTTTACGCTTTCATATTGTAACAAAATGCTTCACATTTTGTTACAATTACTACCATCTTCAGTCTGTTTTATAGTTGTTGTTTTTTATAAGACAGACCATCACAAAACAACACAGAATAGGGAAATGGAAAGAAAAGGGATACATGGTTTTAAAAGTTTTTTTTTCCTAAATAAAAACGATTAAAATATATTGATGCGTATTTTTACACCACACCCTTATTTTAAGACAATGCTGTGTAGAACCACTTTTTGTTATTAATTTCAAACGGCATTCTTGTGGGGTAGTTAGGTCATCAACAGTTTAAGGCAAAGCAAGGCAAATTTATTTGTATACCACATTTCAGTACAAAGACAATACAAAGTGCTTTACATTAATAAAATATAGGAAAATAAAAGCAGGTTGGAACAAAATAGCTCAAGGTGAGCAGTTGTGGGGGTTGTTAAATGTCTTCTGCCACACATAGGGCAAAAGGATCAACTTTTATCTCATATGTTCCCTTGGCATGAATCTGCCATCACTGTGTGTCCCTGTGAGGCTAATCTAGCAGCGCTAAAGGTTGTCCTGGCAATACATTCTCCCACCTGAGCTGTGGATCTCTGATGCTCCTCCAGAGTTACCATGGGCCTCTAAGCTGAGACTCAATGAAACAGGTTTCATTAGTTTACAGTTAGGCCATACTGCAGTTTTCAATGGATTGGACTACTGTAGATAAACTGAGCAATGAACAGAACTGCTGCATTTATACTTAGGTCATGGGTCTTCAACGTTTTCCAGGCCAAGGACCCCCAAACTGATGGCGAGATGGAGTGGGGACCCCCTAATTATATATATTGTATAAAATTGTGTTATATCAAACTGGTCCTATAGTGCCATGTGTAAATGTACCTTGTTATTGTGTATTCAATACTAAGATACTCAAATAATACACAGGTTCATATGTTCATGTTTTTATTTTAAACATGTGCGAGGCACAGTGAGTAGGGTGGCCATGCCACTGCCATTTATAAACATAAGATAACACAATAAACTGATTCCTGGCAAGATCAACAATATCTGTCAATTGCATGTAATCATGCATAAAGACATTTCAATTTAAAGACATTTCAATTAGTGGAAAAAGATTGCAGGGGGGGGATATAAAAAAATGTCTAATCAACCAAAACCTTCGCGACCCCCATGCAGTACCTCTGCGGACCCCCTAGGGGTCGAGCACCACCTGTTGAAGACCCCTGACTTAGGTTATGTACAGGTGCTCTGTTTTTTTTTAATTTTAGGGACTTCTGAAAGCGCATTTTATTTATAGGAACCACAGTAAAGGATGTTTGTTACAAAAGCACACCAAACAATTCAATACGTTTTCGAAAACCGCGGCTCATTTTCCTTCCACTTTACACCTAAGCTCTACTTTGTGTTAGTCTGTCACATAAAATCTGAATAAAATACTTTTGGTTGTACCGGGATGTGACAGATTTTTTTTTTTGTTCCCCAATTCTACCACTTTTATACAAAGATATAAACACCAGAGCAACCCGAAGTGTTTTTCTCCTGTAAAATAAATCATGTTTTTCTTGTCGTCATTTCCTTTTCCAGAGGGAAATATGGCATCCCTTCGACCAGTTTACAAGACTCTTCATCCGTCCTCTACATCAGGCGAACACACCTCTGACTTCGTTGGTTTGATCTGGAGCCAAGGCGCGTGCGGAGCCCAGGCTCAGTGGCTGACGACGGGCTCAGAGTTTGATCTGATGGAGATGTCAGATGTCGAATACTCGCACCTTCAGCACTTTATCCAGGCACAAATAGAGCCCGGGCTTTCGGACAGCCCCGATGCCAGTCCCCTCCCAGCCGCGGTGGCGGTCCAAAACGCCACAGAGATTTCCCTTAACACGTCTAGTCAAGCTATCGACTTGTCTACTTCAACCTCGAATGATGAGCACGGCGTGGTGATGCCAGGGGAAAAGACTCCCGTGTTTTATGGCGAGGTTCCAAGTGTTGTGCTGGCCAGGATCAAAAGTGAAGAGAGCCCGATCAAGGCGACCGTCAAGACGGGGGCATTTTCCAAGAACAGGTCCATATCTGCTGCAAGAGTGTGTCTGGAGAAAAGATTCAACAGCATGTGCGCTGATACCCCACGGCAGCTGGACAGTCACTCTGCTGTTGTCAGCAAGTTAGTTTCCTGTAATTCATTGTAATAATTTTTTTTTAGGAAGCATAATGCTGTTGTATAATTTTTTTTGCATAGCGTGCAACAAACCCTCTGTTCTCCTGTTCAGTCTTTTGACAGTATTTAAGCATTCAGCAGAGGCTCAAGAGACATTCACACATCCTCAAACCCCAAAGTGGGTGAAAGCTGACGGAGCAAATCCTTTCAAGGTCTCCAGCTCCTGTGTGGGAGGTGTTTTCGACCCGAAAACCAACGTCTTTGGTCAGGTGGGATGGAAATTAACCTCGGCATTCATATCTCATAGATTCAGGCAACACGTTTAATCAAACAGTTTGAACCTTGGTGTTTCTGCTGTAATTGCAGGTTATTGCACACGTGGCAGAACCCCAAATGCATCAGAGCTTAATAATCCCCCCAAGTTTTTCGTTGAACTTTCTCCCAGATAGCTCTGCTACTAAAACGGCCTGTGCTGACAGCAGCAACCCTGGAGAGGGCCAAGGGTCGGCCATCACTGAAAGTACAAGGCACTGTAATTATAAACTCAATTGATTCAATGTCTGTTGTACTACACAGTCTATTCTAAGACCGCATCATGTTGCTGTTTTGCACAGAGGATAGGGCGCCACATGCTGTCCTTAAAGGGCATTGCAGCAGCGTGTGCTCTGAGCCTGCCAAGACAAGTAAAACGGCTTCAAATCCATCCCGAATGTCCAGGAGGGGCGGCTGCAAAAAAGCTCGATCTTCTATGTCACTGATCCAACGCAGGGAGAGACATAACACCATAGAGAGGGAGCGCAGGTGAGCCATAAACTGTCCTACTTGAATTTGTTGGCTCCACCACAGTGTATGAGTTTTATTTTATAAAATACTTTTTTTTATATATATGTTTAATGTTGATTAGAAGCTCATCGTCACTCTTTCAGTATTACTCATATCATTGTAAGATTAAGGTGCGCCTTTTACTCACAATTGGTGTTGATCATGTGGGCAAATTATCTGATCGTTAGCGTCTAGCTGCTGCTTATTAGGAAAACGTGACGTTTGATCTTGGTTTCTGTCAGTGCCATGACCTGAGATGAATGAATAAACATTTCATTAAACAGTGGTAATGGGCTTTTGCTGTTGGTTCATTACAAACAGAAACCCTAGACAGTAGATAGTCTAGCTAAATACAGATAAAATAATGGTTTCCCATCTAAACAGCATGGTTTTTGTAAAAAAAAAAAAAAAAAAATGATAAAAGAAGTTGAATTTAGATACAGCTGCTGTTTTAGTAATGAAACTACTTAGTTGTAGTTTCTTAATGACATTATTAAAACATCTAAATTGTTGCCCAAGACATTTTATGCTATAAAAACAGGCAGCATCATATAATTTACCTGGAGAGCATTAATACCTATATAATAAATAAATAAATAAATATGTTTTGCAGTCCAAGCAGTGCTGTCTGATATTGGTGATGGGTATAGTGATACTGTGATATTGCAAAAATGTCTCTATATTGTTCAGCCCTAGTGGACACTCAATGCTTCTGTATGTAACTTTTGTTGAATTTTGCATTATCTATAATAATTAGTTTATCCAATTTTACCTTATAAGAACTGATAAGGATTAAATGTTTAGTTTTATGTCCTAATACATAATAGCCAAGGTGTTAACTAAATTTGCCAGGATATTATGATGCAAACTTCAGAATCTTGTTCCAACCTATATGAACAATGAACTAAAGAAATGCACAATATTAGTAAAGCGTGTAACGGCTATATTATTTTTCAAGATTGCGATTATGATATTGGCCCTATAAAAACCCTATTTTCCTCACTGTGGTCTTTCTCATTGGCTATAACAATGCCAACCATTTTGGGCCATATCACCTGTGTCAGGTATGCGCATCTTATGCAGCGAGACAACAAGCTGAGCTTGTTAGTGGCAAGCGAAGAATGGATATGCACCACTTGGAAAATATTTGATGGTGTAATCTTTTATAGAATTAATATTGGACATGGTATTTTTTTAATGAATTTGTGGATCTTGTATATATGTTATAAAATGAATGTTTGGGGAAAAAGTTTAAAGGTAAAACAAGCAGACCTGGCAACACCACCATTGTGTACCTGTTCTGTACTGAACTATAAATTATCCTGATTGGTGCTTTTTATCTATGTCCCTTTTGTTGCAAAAATGTGGATAATTTGGATAATAAGATGGACTTTTTGTGCAGATACACATGCTTGTTTTTATTTCAATTGATCAAGAAAAAACAGCAATCCCCCAATTAGCAAAGTGGGTAAGGCTTGCAGAAATGTTTTTAATGATCCGTCCATCAGATGTGTTTTTCTAGTAAGCATCGGCTGCTAAAGGGAAACATCATTTAGCTTCTTTTCTAAATGTAACTATTTTGCCAAATGAAAAAGAAGCAATCATTTGGTCCACTTTCATCTATAGTATTTGCGTCTGGTGATTTACAGGAAGAGGATTCGCTCGTGCTGCGATGAGCTGAACACCATGGTGCCGTTCTGTGACTCTAGCACTGACAAGGTCACCACGCTGCAGTGGACCACGGCTTTCCTGAGATACATCAATAAAATGTATGGAGACAGCTTCAAGGAGGTGAGCCTTCGTAGAACGCTGACTGATAAAGCCATTTGTCAGGCCTTGCTTTTGTCTACCTTACATCATTTATTTCTGTTTCTAGCGTAAGTACTTATTTTACTGTAAATTAGTAATATTTTTGCGGTTATACGCTCTTGTCTGCATAGTTATTAAGTAAGTTGTTGTTTTGGGGTGTAATTTTATTATTGAACAGTTGCAGTGCCCTCAGTCAACTTAAAACGTTAACAACCCACAAATCTCAATATTTCAGAAAATAAAAGTTGCGTTTGTTGCCTCCTTAGTGACATTTCTCTTTTGAACAGTCTTTAGACTGTTAGTGAGGTAGGTTATTAAACATCTAAATATAAAAGTATTCCATTTGATTTGTCCTTAATCTGTTAAAGTCCCAATAAACAACTCAAAGTGCCTGATGAATCAAAAACATCTGTGACCAATATGTCCACCTTTATTTTCAGTAACAGTCACAAGCCTTCCAGTGGTGGAGTCTGTCAGTTTCTTGATCTGTTGACAATCAACATTTAGTGTAGCAGCAACAACGGACTCCTAGACGCTGTTCTGACAGGTGGACTGTTCTCTCTCACCTTGAATCTACCGTTAAATGAGGTCCCTCAAGTTCTTCACAGGGTTTATCTGTAGGTCAGGCGAGTAAAAGCGCCATGTCAATATTCTTTCACCTAGAACAGGGGTGTCAAACATACAGTGTCCTGTCTGGCAATGTGGCGATAAGATGCCACAAAGACCTCATCAGATTTGACTTTCACAAGTGGACAAGATAAAAGGAAGAGAATGATAAAACAATTATTGAAAAAAACATGTACTTTGTTTAATTGAAAATATGCAGTTCCTATATTGTCCACGAGGGGCGCTGTGTTTTAATTAGCAGATTAAGCTTCAGGTGTGGAAAAATTCAAATCATTTCTTATTTTTTATCTGTTTGATGTATTTTGTCATGCAGGACAGTGTTTTTAAGTTCCAAAAAATGTGAATAAATGTTTTTCAACATTGTACAATCACTGTGATCAGTTCTTATGCATAATGCACAAGTAAATGTTTAACTGAGTAAAAGTATTGTTGAAATTGCACATACTTTTCTTAAAAACGCTGAGGTTATTCATAATATATTGTGTAAAAGTGAAATTAACTTAATATAAAAATCAACAAGTCCACATTTATTAGTTCTATTTAATCTTGCAATGAGTTTACTCGTGTGGGCCTCTTGAGATCAGATTAAGCTGTATGCGGCCCCTAAACCAAAATGAGTTTGACACCCCTGACCTAGAAGGTCTTTACTGGCAACCCACATAGTGGATGATGTTCTGTTTGACAGATACAGGCTTTTTCCTGCACCCCTGTTTGAAAGTGTCTTCTAAAAACTGGCAGCAGGTTTTGGAAGTTGATTTTGAGTCCATCTTTAACCAGAACAGGTCCAACTAGCTCATCTTTAACAATACCAGCCTATACCAGTACCCCCACCTCCATGTTGCTGCTGTCTGAGTGGAAGTACAGCTCTGTTACCGATCCAGTCACAGGCCCTTTCATCTGGTTGGTCAAGACTCATTGTCATCTGTTTAATCCATAAAGATATTTCTTGACTTTATATTTCAACTTATGTGTCCTGCTCAGTGGTGGTCAAATTTTAGCCTTCCTTTCCTTTACTTTTTCTCCGTGACCTGAACATTTTTTTTCCTCTGGGGACTCTAGGTCGGTTTTGGTTCTGGAATATCTGCGCCATAATATATTAGCGTGCAATATTTTAATTAATCACATTAGTCAGACTTTCCAGAGGCAAAGGATGTGTAAGTCATTGTAGATCTCAAACTTTAAAAGGGTTTCACACATTTGCCTTATTAAACAGTAGTCATCCAGTTGGCAAATTCTTCTGGCCTGGATGGAAAAATAATTTGTCTTTTGTTAGCCATAAGAACAGGATTTGGGTCTTTCTTTGAAAACGCTTGCTTCATTCAGATTTTGGTGCACTACAGTAAGTGTCATTGGATAGAAGTAGTCCTATTTACTATGACATTAAAGAAAATGTAAAAAGTGCAGTTATTAAAGCATCAACACTTTGTGTTTTACCTAACATTTTCATTTGTAAGAAGATTTTGTTTGACTTGTCTTTGACAATTTCCTGTTAAAGGGAAGTTTTCTTCTCCACCGTCGCTTCATGCATGCTCAGTATGAGGGATTGCTGCAAAGCTACTTACAATGCAGACTATTGTCCACTCTGGTTTTACGCTCTTTCATGAAAAGTGAATGCTGCTTGTCAAGACTCAATGCAATTGGCTGGGTTTCCTTAGATGGGAAACATTTTGACCAATCTGTCTGTATGATTTGATTTAACGTGACTTTGTAAGGTGCCTTGAGATGACGTATTGTTAATTGGCTCTATATAAACTTAAACTATATAAATTCAGCTCCCTAATTTAAAATAAAAAGTCTCCATCTGCATCAACTACCTGTGCTAGTGGGGAAAATCACTCTTGGTTTGCAGTTGGTCGGGCCGCACAAAATCGGTGCAGGGGCCAGAAATGGCCCCCTGACCAAGGTTTGGACATCCTAGAGTCTTGTGTGTGTCCAGTGGTGACGCCCTCCCGATACACTCCCTGTGTGATGCTGCTTCTCATCCAATGAATGCTCAAGGACAGCTGAAAATAGCATCTTCCAACAGTCTGTACACTTAGCGATGGTCAGTGTATTTTTGAGCAAAAGGCACAAGTTAAAGTAAAATATCTTTAAACCATAACATTACAATTTTGCACAGATAGGAAAATATAGCAGCAGCTGTCCTGTTGTGATCAGCTTCCAGCATAAGTAAGACTGGATCTCGTATTACAAAGCAAATGGCAGAAGTCATGTAACGAGGTATACAATGTATGTGTTGTTTCTTCCCATTAATCGTATGCACACTTATGAAAAGTCTTTAATTTTCCTTTAGTTTAGTAAAGAAAGATGTAGAAAAACATCAACCATAAACGTTACAGCACAAAACATCTTTGCGTCACTGCTGAAACCCTTTCGTAATAACTAGGTAGAGCAAAAGAGATTTCGTCTGAAATGAACATTTATTTCTCTTTGTGGCAGGAGTATCAGAAGGCCTTCGATAACGAGAGAGAACGGTTTCCTGAGTCCAGCCCTTCTTCAGGTCAGCAAACGTCCAACACCAAAGCCATCAAGACACTGAGCTCGCCTCTTGCAGCTGAGCAATGAACTCCCACATGTGTATGTAAGGAGGAACCTTAAACTGAATCAGTAAACTGAAAGAATCTGCAGGGCTTAACTTGACATCTTATATGACTGAACAATCCTTTTTACTATTTAACTCTGCCTTTAAGCGTGGACGGTTTCCTTAGACTTATTGAGAGATGTTCTAGGATAACTGGTTTTCTGCAGTTACATCATAAGACCAAAATGTGTCACTGTAGTGCCAGAATTTTAAAAAATCCCTCTTTACATTTGATAAACTGAAGAAAAAAAAACATTTAACACAAGATGGCGCTGTCTTCCTATGGAAAATGAAATGGGCTCCAATGGGGAAAAGACTTCATTCAATGGCTATCTTTGTACTGATTTAAAATGTTCAGTGTGCATGATTTTTTTTTTTTTTAGCTGAATGTTCAATGCACTACTCTTTATAAATCCTGTTTTTGTAAATGCATTTTCATATAGAAACTGGGGAAATAGGGAATTAATGGAGGTATAATGATTTCATGGTTTTTAGAGCGTATGTTTCTGAAGCGCTGGGCTCATTTGATATGTAGAGAAGAGTAATGTTTTACTGAAAAGTGGCTTTATTTGTTCTTACAACATGTCGCTGTAGCATCTTACTGTACATACAACAGTCACCCACAATAATAAATAGTATTTAAAGTAATTTATATTTAATTGTTACAGCACCGGCGGTATACAGTGGATGTGGTCATTGTAGATTGAAAAACAAAAAAAAAAAAAGATTTTTAACAGTTCCTAATTTTTTAAATGAATTATACATGTCCGATTTATGCATCCACAAGTCTTATCCTGTTTGTGATTCTCAGCTTTAGTCAATTAACTTTACTTGACAAGTTATATATATATATTTAAAAAAAAAAACTGTAAAAAAAAGTAGTTAAATCTTTTTTGCATTATTCTACAAAATTTCTGGGCACCTGGGAGAGTACATTTACAGCTCCAGCACCAATGTCCAGTTTTGTATATTGAGGTAACACCTGTGATTTACACAATAAGCGGTGTGATAGGGCCGTTCACATCAGAGACAGTCACGGTTGCTGTCAGGTTGTCGTCTGCCGCAATGATGATAACCGAAACAAATGGAGCATCGAAACAACATTTACAAACTTAATGCCAGTTGTTGTGGGACACGTTTGAGTCAATACAGCTGTTCTGTTGCACTTTTCCTTGCCTGATCGCTTTATTTCAAGATGTTACCTGCATGTTTTTGGGTCTCTTAGTTGCTTTGGTGTTCTTGTCACTCTGGGGATGTTCCTCCATTCACACTTGTAGATGTTATTCCTCCCTTCTGATACACGTATTTAAATAAAGAGGACTTGTTGTGAGCGTTCTGTTGTGTCATTCCTCTCCTCCTCATGTTAACACCCCCCCTCCTAAAAGTGGATCAGTCAGGCTGCAGGAAGTCAGGTTTAATTGTTTTTGGGGTTGGAGGATTTCCCAGCCACTGACGGTCCCTGGCAGGCTGACGTGTCACAGATCCCAGGAGGACCCTGATGTCCAGTCCTGCCTGTCCTGCCAGGCTCTCCAGTCTCACCCGGATCTCCTGGAGACCCATCACGGCCATCTTTGACAATTCCAGGCACTCCGGGAAGACCTGGTGGGGGGGAGAAAAGGTTTTCCAGGTCAAGTGAGTGTTAGAGGCATTTGTCCATATGGTGGTTTAAAGTATCTGGCCTATACCTTGTTGCCCTTGGTCTCCCGGGGGTCCATCAATGGCTTTGCCAACGGGTCCCTTATCACCTGCCTCACCAACATCACCTGTAATAAATAACAAAAAAATATTTTTGTCTTTTTGCTGACTGGTGATTAAAGAAACAATTTCCAAGTAAGTATTTTTTTAAAGTGGCCATTTTAATAGATTAAAGCTATAGTTGGTTAACCTGACGAGCCAGATGAATTTTGTTCCGCTTAGCTCCACTCACATCCATCTGGGACCTGTCCCATAGAGAGTGATTTCTCCAACCAATTTTATTGTCCAGCCAATCAGGACGCAGGGCTGGAGTTTCATAGATGTGACGTAGTGGAGAAGCGACGTGAGACTGTTTTGATTCAGACAACAATGGCGGCTTGCATCGAGGATGCTGCTATTTCTTCCGTGTTGTCCAATCTACCTAATATTGTTTCATTAAAAGAACATCAGAGAACGGCTCTGAAGGCTTTTGTTGGTGGAAACGATGTTTTCGCCCTTCTCCTGACCGGACTTGGCAAGTTTTGTTTTTTCCTGCGTCGCTCTCATCAGCGTCACAGGTTGGCTTCGGTGTGGGTGGTTGAAATAGCACGTCGATAAAGATGACAGACAAGTGGCTTATCCAATCATATGCAAGGATTTTTGATAAGGCCCAGCCTTTTGAAACGCTATTCCTATGGATCAGTCCCAGATGGATGAGTTGAGCTAGGCGGAGCGAAATTCATCTGGCTAGGGTCAGGTTAATAGTTGGTAATCCGGTTCAGAAGCACTGTTTGTAATACTGGGTACAATGGTTCTTCCATCCTGAAAGTAGTTAATACATTATTTATTAACAAAAAGGGGTTAAAAAAATCGTTTTCTGTGGGAGCTGCAGGCCTGTAAAAACTAACCAATCCATGCCCATCGGTTCAAAGAGCATGGATTGGACAGAGTTGTTCCTGCTTTCACTCCCCTCTGTCCCTCGAGTTTTGGGATTATCCCCTTATCTATTGGTTGTCCCACATGCCAATCATTCTGACAAACATACGTAACGCCACTGTCCGTGTTCGTTCCTTCATAGTTTCCGCTTGCTGGCTGCCCATGCGCGCTTCTAGTGTTTATGTATCCGGTTAGCTTAGCAGCTAGGTTAGCAGCTAGGTTAGCGGTTAGCCATTCATTGTAGCTCTCAACGTAGACTTTGAACATGGGTGAGAGTCGCAAGAAGCGAATCGTGTTCATGTTTATGAGAAGAAGAGGAAGGCCTCAGTAGAAAGAAATAAGACCAGAAAGGATTTGGGAGATTTTTTTCACGCGATCCCCCTGAAGAGCGGAAGAGCAAGATAACCCAGTCTTGCGCATGCGCAGTTAGTCAAAAAGGGCCTTGGGGAAACTTAAGGAAAAATGACTGACCCTAGCTTTAGTTTTAGGCTGGTTTATCATTCCAAAGCAGTTTTGATATGTGTGTGGGATCATTGTCCTGTCAGAGCACCAAATTGTGTCACATTTGAAATGTTCAAGCTTTTGAGTTAAGGTGAAATTGAATATTTTGGATTGTCCTGTCTTAAATATTCCACCCAATTCGTGCAATTCAAAGCAGCAAAACCGATCCGCAGCATGAGGCTGCCACCATACTGTCACTCTCAGATATAAAGGAAAGTGGTGACAGAATTCAGCAACAGCCAAGAAGCCATGAAGGTTCAAGCCTAATTTAAACCGGAAGCAGCTGGAATGCTGTAGAGTTAATATCAAGCGAGTTTAACACTAAGGTGGACCATCCAATAAGTCCAATAAGTTTTTTAACTTCCTCTCAACTCTGCTTTGACACAAGTCCCTAGCTGGCAGATAGCACATCACTTCTCTCATTATGCCGCCACAAATGTCCTCTGGTGTCCCTTCATAGTGTGGCAGCTTTTTGGTATTTTGGTATTGTTTAAATGTCCATCATTGTGCTGTTGCCAAACTTATACCTAAATAGGACCGTTGCTTGGCCCCCCAGCGGTTATAATTCAGACCGAATTGAACACATTTTGTGAATTTTGTTAAAAACAAATTGTTCATACCTCTGGGACCTGGATCTCCAAGTTCTCCCGGCAGTCCTCTGTATCCTGGTGGTCCACGCGTACCTGGGTGCCCGACAGAACCAGCAACCCCTGGCTCTCCTGGGGGACCTGCGGGGCCGGGGCGCCCCACCATTCCAGGTGCCAGGGGTCTTCGCAGATTAGCCGCTAGCTGTGCAATCTGGTCTACATGACAGAGGACATTATAAGGTGAGCTCTTGAACATTCCTGCTCCTCAGCGTGTAAATGTGTGCATTGCAAATGGAGATCAGGTTCAAGGTCTTACCATCAATCATGGAACCACACAGCTCTCTGATGTGCTGCTCACTTGCCAGTTTGCCCTGAAACACAAGGAGCCATGTTTGAAATGTAACCTGAATGAAATGATACAATTAGACCGGTTTGTTAAAAAAAATATATACTCACTGGTACTCCTGTCTTTCCTGCAATTCCCGGCAGACCCTGTTCCCCTTGGAAGCCCATTGGTCCTGGTTTTCCTGGAGGCCCTCTTGACCCAATCTCGCCTTGTGGACCTGTCACGCCTTTGGGCCCCAGTTCACCTCTCTTCCCTGGCTGCAATTAGCAATAATGATCGGTTTAATTGCTCGGCATGCTTTGCAGAAACAAATAATCTTTTATCCAAACTCCTAAAAAACCCTCCCTGAGATTTAATCGCTGACTAGACACCAGCAGAAAAACAAACAGGGCCTGTTGAGACAATGCGGGGGTGGGTTCATATGGACTCCTCTTGCCTGATAATTACTCCAAAGAGCACAGCAAACAGTAAGTGAGACTAAGGAGCGAGGCTCATCAGCGCTGTGTCGCTAATTACACAAATTGTGCCGCAGCTTAGTGTGACTTGTCTTTCCCTCATGGCGATAGCAGCGAACAGGCCAATAAAGCTAAAGCCGCAGTGCCTATCTCTAAATAATCCTATTAAACCTGGAATGTGAAGCCGGGTGTGCATGTGCCGTGACTTTGACAAGTGGCCAAAAGCTGCTCGGAGTGAGGCGCCATTTTTAATGTTTGGAGAAGGAACAGACGCAGAGGGAGTTTGGAGCAAACTTGCACTGCTAATTACACCCACTCACAGCATCTGAGGTATGTTTGGCAGACGCAAAATGTATTTGGAGAGCTGCTTTGAAGGGTGAGAATTTCTTAATGTAGGACATGGAAAATGGATTAATTATCTTACCTCTCCTTTTTGTCCAACTGGCCCAAACGGACCCTGAAAACAAAAGGCATTCTTTAGGTATCCAAGCATTTGGCTCCAGAGTCAGAACAACAAGACAGGTGCATCTCAGTACATTAGGATGTCATAAAAAAAAGTCACTTAGTTCATCACTACATACATTTTAGTTCATTTTGATAATGAAAACCCAAGATTCGGTTTCTTAAATAGATGACAACAAGGATTAGAAAGTCATCCCACTGCCATCCCTCTGCACCCGTGACTGAGCACAATTCATATAAGGACTACACCACATATTTTCATATTTTTGTGTTCACCAACGCTTACTTGCCCCGTTTTTCTCTCCCATTAGTATCCAAAGTTTTGTTCAGTATGCTTGCTGCTGGTGTTTTTTGTTTTTGTTAATTTTGTCTCTTTGCAGGTGTTCTTGGTTGTCCTTGTTCAGGTTCTCCATGATGGCCTTAGGAGGATTTTTTTTTTGTAGTGGCTGGTTGTTGGGTTGTGTAATTGTTGTCTCTTATGTTTTCTATGTTTTTCCTGTTCTTTCTCTTTTCTCTCACGCTGTCATGTTTAGCATCAGTTTGTACATAATAACAGCAACAGAATAAGTTATCAAGGGAGGATTTAGAGGTATAACGCCTCCCATGGTAAAGAAAATATGCATAACTACAGCAGCCACACTGCAAAAAGAGAAGTAAAAATAAGAACAGTTTTCTTGAAATTAATGTATTTGCCCTTGATTTGAGCAGGTAAATAAGATTATTTGCCAATGGAATGAGTATTTTTACCCCTAAAATAAGATAATTAGAAATCCTGCACTTGAAATAAGGTGATGGAGATGAATTGTTCCTATTTTAAGTGCAGAAATCTTATTCCATTGGCAAATAGTCCTATTTATCTGCTCAAATCAAGGAAAAATACTTTAATTTCAAGAAAAAAATGTCTTATTTTTAGGTCTATTTTTGCAGTGCAGAGCACTGTTTTGTTGGCCATGAAGCTGAGGTGGGAAATAATAAAGAAATGTCACCCTACTGAAAAGCATTTCTAGAGTAAATGCACAAAATACTTGGTTGGACTCCTTTTACATGAATTAATGCATTGAGACGTGGCAAGGAGTCAATCCGCCTGTCTCACTGCCGGTGATTTAAGGAAGCCCGGGTTGTTTAAACAGCCGCCTTCAGCTCATCTGCATAGTTAGGTCTGGTGTCTGCTATCTTCTTCTTGACAATCCTCCATACATTCTCCATGAGGTTCAGTTCAGGTGAGCTTCCTGGCCATAAACCACATCAAGACCAAGGCAGGGGCTGGCAGAGCTGGAAAATTAAATCAGCATTTCCATAAAGCTCGTCAGGAGAGGAAAGCAGAACGTGCTCTAAGGTTTCCAGGTATACAGATGACTTTGGGCTCGATAGAAAAGAAGCTCATGTTCTTCGTACATTTGTGTTTTGGTTCTTCAAGCATTGAGTCCAGCCAGAGTGAAGTTGTTTATTTTTTAGTAAAGCTCTGTGAGACGCCATTTTTGTGTTTTTCATCCCTGACAGTGTTTTAGCCCTCAGAAACACAAAAGAGACCACCGACCCTTTTTTATGAAAGTGATCAGCGCTGGCCAACCAAGACAGTGGTGTCCAGACGATGGATGAAGGAAAGAGCCACGTATTCGTCCGGGTAAAGTGTTTCCCCATACGTAAGTAATATTACAGCGCAGAAGCCAGAGCCAAGCAGCACTTTCTCCTCTGGTTCTGAGTGGAGGCTGCAGGGAATGTGGAGGGGCTCTCTGGAGGTCTGTGAACCTCCTCATCATGGTCCCTTCTCCCTAAACTCCTATTCCTTTCATCAAAGTTAGGTCATACAATCTCTACTTATACCATCAAAAATAATCTTCCTCTTGACAGCTGATAATTAAACAGATACTTGTGAAGTTTTAGGATTTTAGTCAGTTTCATTCGTATTAAAAAAGCTGCTCTTTAAGCTGTAACTTTAAGCGTGTAACATGCCAAATATTGTTTGTTTTCTCGGTTATTTAGGGTTTCCTAATTTTATTCAATGTTTATTTTTCTACTACGGAGCCCGGGAGAGCTCACTTTAAGTGATATTTTTTTTTTCAGGTCGTGATAATTTGTGAGCACGTTTTCTTTTAATTGAGTCCTCGAATTAATAAAACTTTTTCGAGCACACGTTTTAATTATTTGTGGGTGCGTTTTGGTAGATCGAGATCTCGAATATACTATAACGTGCTCATGTTTACATGTGTCAAGACAATATTGAGTACACGTTTTACATATTGTGGCCACATTTAAGTAGATCGTGCACACAATGTTCTATAACCATGTTCACTAAATTGTGCTCTCGTTTTAGTAAATCGTGCGCTCGTTTTAGGCATAGTAAAACGAGGGCACAATTTATTAAACGAGTGCACTATTTACTCTCCTATAGTAAATTGTGCACACGATTTAGTAAAACGAGCTCACATTCTCTCAACATGCAAAACATTTTGCGATGACCCCTCTAAGGCTCCGTATTCTACCAAGTAAATGTAAAACATTAAAAAGAAATCCCTTAATCTACTGTGCAATTGCTGAAAATGCAATAGAAAACTGTTTCGTGCTGGAGAAAAGAGAGTTTTTTTACTTTTGATAACCAGAGAGACTGTATGAGTCATTTAAAAGGTTAAGTTCTCGCTGTTCCTGCAGAGCTTTGCTGTAACGTGCAGCTGATTACTGCTGAAAAAAAAAATCAAGAGTCACTATTTGGATTAGGACAAAATACTCACAGGTTCTCCATTCTCTCCTGGTAAACCATCACTTCCTGCCACGCCCTAGAGAATGAGACAAAATGTTAATTTGTTAGTTAAATATCTTTACAAAAAATCATGTCCTAAAGGCTCCCAGAGCATCATGAGTTCATGGATACTGAAGAAAACCAGCGTGGTCTGCATTAAAATGCAGATTCTAATGATCGTTAGCTTCCGTCTGAGAGCTGGAGAGGAACTCCGACACGTGACGATCAGAGACGTTTCAGCTGACTTACCATTTCTCCCTTTGCTCCAGAAACTCCAACTGGACCCTAAAGAAGTGGGAAACAGAGGGAGTCAATATGTAAGAGACATGCAGAGGATGTGTTGCTCTGAGAGAGGGAAGGCAGGGGGGGATGGAGGGGAGTGAGGTGGGCTGGTTGAGGGGAACCTGGACTGACATAAAGGGCGGCTTTGTTCTGTCTTTAGGTTCTGAACAGGAGGCCACCTTGTGCCTGTGCGTTTTCTCCTGGCTGCAGTCTGATCTGATGAAAATGATGACCTGGTTATTGCCTCATATGATTGCAAACATCTATGCCATGTCTTTGGAGTTATTGTTTCCATCCTTTCCAAACATTTTCAATGTTGTCTCAACCAAACAGTGGTCCAGGGGTCTCTAGGGGTGTTAAACTGGGCTCGTTTAAACTCCTTTTCCTCTAAATTATTTCTAAATCAAGCTGGTGAAGAAAAGCAGTGGAAGTTTAAGGCTCAGTCGAACCCATTTACTGTAGGAACTCACTCTGTCACCAAACTCTCCACGGAGTCCTGTTGGCCCTGGAAGACCTGGGTCGCCCAAGGCTCCTTTTACTCCCTGCAACAGATTTCACACATGCAAAATTCAGTGACTTTACCAAAAAAAAACATTAACAACTAGAAAAGAAAAAAAGATAAAAATGTGTGATTTCATGCGGCTGACCTGGAAGCCTTTTACTCCCTGAGGCCCAGAAGTGCCTTCTGGTCCAATACCTCCCTGTTAGAAAGAGACATAATCTTACTAGTCTATTAATGAGGCTATTTCGATTCAGAGAACAGGAAGTACAAAAAAATGATGCATTTGTTATGCAGCACAGCGTGCTATAATACTGTTTTCATTTCTTTTCTTTTTTCCCTTTGGCTTCCTGCAGAGTTTGATTTGAGACAAAGACCTTTCTGTGCAAGAATTACTAAATCACAATTTCCTTTTCTAATCCCTGCATGTATTTCTCTATTATTAATTAACTCAACACAGGTAAGCCTCTGAATCCAAAGCGATACTCATATTGCTTTTGCAGTTTAAAAAAAAAAAAAAAGCCACAGAGGCCAACTGTTTATGCTAGTTCAGGTTAATTTAGCTGTGCGCTGCTTTTTTATTAAGGTCTTTTCTGCTTTCTATTACTTTTATTCCTATTAAGCACTCGGACGTGCAAACTGGAGATAACATTAGTTTATTTTCATACGCTAGAAAATAGCCTCCAGTTTAATCTCACAACTGTCCTGTAACATAAAAAAAACAACACTGTCTTAATTCATCCTGTGGTAAATGGATTTAAAAGCTCAGTAACTACGACTGTCAGCAGTTTTCTCAGTTTATAGGGAGAGTATGAACTCACAGCCACTCCTCTGGGACCTGCTATCCCCCTGTTTCCTGGCACGCCAATATCCCCCTGAAGAGAGCAGGTTGCAGACATGTCAGAGGATCTCTGAGAGCGTGCACCCAGAGGTTGTGCGATTGCAGAGCTGTTGATGACTCTCCCAAACAATCCCATCAGATACATACAGGAATACCTGGCTCTCCAGATGGTCCTTGCTCCCCAGGCTTCCCCGGATCACCCTGGTGTAACAAGAAGTGAGGATAAATGGCTGATCTTCAGGCTTCTTAACTTAAGGTCCTGAGTCATTTTTTTTTTTTTGTCAAAATACTCACGGCTGGTCCTTTTGACCCCTTTGCTCCAGCTTTTCCAGGCAAACCCTTGAAAAGCAGAGAACAGATGATAAACTCGCAATAGTTTTTAACCTGTCAAACTGAATTAGCAGACTCTGGTTCTCAGAAATTACACAGTCTTCAGAAGTTGTAAGTTAGGTAAAATGATGCTTTAAGGTAGATTGCTTAGGACATCATGTAATGCAATTTGAAACTTCTGCAAGCTAAATTTTTTTTTTGCAGAGTAAATATTAGTTTAGGTCAGTAAAACACGAGTCCGGCTTTATATCAACATGTTTTGGTCGGCATTACTAGCAAACTTAGGCTTTAAATGGGAAATAAAGTAATAAAGTTCAAATCAAGTGATAAACCACAGAATAAAGAATCAATCGATTAATTATCTACGTACAGGAAGTCCATTTGGTCCTTTCTCTCCAACTACTCCATGCCGTCCAGGATCCCCCTGTGGGCAGAAAGAAAAACCCTCTGATCCCTCTTGAGTCTCCGCTTACGCAGACGTTTCCAGGAGAAGGAGGTCCAGCTCACCTTCTCGCCATCCAGCCCTGGTGTTCCATCCTTCCCATCTCTTCCAGGTATACCCTGTCAACGTCATCAGATATGACCCTCATGGATCTGAGCGCACATTACACAGTCATATTTTTCCGAATATGAACTTACAGGCTCTCCTTTGGGTCCTGCTCCCCCCAGAGCTCCTTTGGGACCAATCTTACCCTGGTAACAGATACAGAACATTAGTATAATACAAACATGTTAAAGATGAATGGCACATTAGAAGTAGTCCAGTCTGAGCAGTGGAGATTTAGATGCTTCATTGGAAGAGTTTCACTTTCAAAATAGTGTTCAAATAAATCTTAGAAATAGTTTTAATTTTAAATCTCAAAGGATGTGGTAAAAATATGTTCAACCTTTGTAATATTTGAATAACACTGGAAAGTAAAAACATTTATTGGTAGAACTGAAGTGGTGACAGATGTGCACGATGACAAAGACCTTCACATTGGAGACTATGGACATGTGGAATATGTTTCCTGGTTTTTAGCCTCATGGCTCCAATTCCTTAAGTTTCTGGTTTTGGATAGTCACTCTATGTAAAAGAGGACAAATTTTCCTAAATTTTTATGAAAACC
This sequence comes from Fundulus heteroclitus, assembly GCF_011125445.2. Lineage (NCBI taxonomy): Eukaryota > Metazoa > Chordata > Actinopteri > Cyprinodontiformes > Fundulidae > Fundulus > Fundulus heteroclitus. The sequence goes on along the minus strand of NC_046361.1, from coordinate 28,359,865 downwards.
TTGCTTATTTTAATTGTGTAAATTGGACACTGTCGCTGCATGCATGCTCAGTATGAGGGAATGCTACAAAGCCAACGACAATGCAGGCTATGCGCTCTTTCAGCAGGAGTGAAGGCTGCAATGACTCGATGCAATCTGCTGGGAATCTTTAGATAGAAAGGTTTTAACCTATCTGTCTGGATGATTTGATGGAACTGACTTTGTAAAGTGACTTGAGATGACATGATTTGTGAATCAAATATAAAAAGAACTGAATTAAGGTGTGGCCGTAGACAGAATATCCTTGCAGAAGGATATTCTGCAAATTAAAATTCTGTACATACAAATGTTTTTTTTTTTTTTTAAATACTCACCTGTACACTGTGACTTTCTCCTGCATTGTTTACATTTCAATTGCTTTACTTTTAAATTCAGCGCTGCACCTTATACTGTATTTTAAATCTACTGTAATTAACAAGCTGTATTCTTGCACAAATGCCCTTGCACAATCAATTCTGCACATACAAATGGTTTTTAAAAAAAATACTCACCTGTACACTGTGACTTCTCCTGCATTGTCTACATTTAAATTGTTTACTTTTAAATCACTGCTGTACCTTATATTGTAATTTAATTTTACTGCAATTTACAAGCTGTATGCAACGAAATTTCGTTCTGTACGCACTCTGTGCAAAATGACAAATAAAGTTGTCTAAGTCTAAGAAGTTGTGAACTGCGAGAGCTCTGCTAAGGGGAGAGTAATGTCATCATCCTTAAGCGGATAAAACTTCAACTTAAGCTATGATTGTACAAAAACAGTGAAAGATCTTGAAAGGCTGAAGCATTTAATGATAGCCCGGCATCTTGTGCATCTTTTAAAATTTGAATGGAGTTTCTAGCTGACTGCAAGATGAAATGGTGAGCTTTAAAAGAGCACAAAGTCTGATTGGTATTTTAAAGGTGGAAAAGTTAGAAATAACCAAGGCCTACAAGATTTGAACGTTTTGACGTTGCAGACGTACTCAGACACAAAACTGAATGAAACAGGGCAAAGAATTAAATCATACCAATAGTTTAAATGCTTTACACCGTTAACACAATGGTTGTGTATCACATTTATGAAAAATTCAAAAACTCTTATATTTTCACTTACAATTTCTCCTTTAGGTCCCTTAAATCCCTGCGGCCCTTTTTCCCCAACATCGCCCTGCAGACATCAGATGAAACACACCCAGCTATTCATTGATGGGACCAGCCGTCCGTTCTCACTGTGAACCTCCAACAGACAGTTACGGCAAAAACTGCGAAACAAACAAGGAGTGACTCACTGTCTTTCCAATGATTCCAGCTACGCCAGGCTTGCCTCTGAAACCCGGGAGGCCCTGGAGAAAAAAAAAAAACAGATGATGCTGAAGTCAAAGAAAGTGGGGTTGACGGTGAAAGTAAGGCAGGAAGTGGGGATAAAGTTGCTCACTCTGTCGCCCGCAGGTCCCATTGGGCCTTGTAGACCTCGCAGACCACGTGGGCCCTGAAACACAATTTTGATTTGAAGGGTAAATAGTTGATGAAATTAGCTGTAATTTCTAGTAATGGGACAAATTCTCTTCCTGAATCTCACTTGCAGACCAACGGTTCCTGGAATACCCGGTTGTCCGGGTGGACCCTGATCCCCCTAGAGATGACACAGGACACTTAAACCCACCGTCAGGTATGTCTCACGAATAACAGCTGATGTATTTGTCTCACATGCTCAGTTCACCTTCTCTCCGTTTTTTCCGAGCTCTCCTTTGTCTCCTTTGTGTCCAGTGTGTCCCTGTGTAGGGAGACATGAACAGAAAGAAGCAGGTTAAGTTGACTTGGGAAACTCACTGCAGCCCGTAAGTGCAAACGGCGACAATAAAGTCCGTTTACCTTAAATCCTGGCATCCCGGGCGGGCCGGGGGGACCAGGAGGGCAGATAGCAGGACACTGCAGAAGACAGAGACATGATGCTGAGGGCTCCACATTCGCATTCAGTTATGGACAACATATAATCAGTTTACAGGTAGTGAGGTGTGCAGTGCAGACATCTTACCAGAAGGTCACCAGTCAGATCTTGAAGAGAACCAGGAAGCCCCTGACAGAGGGACAAAATGCACAAATCACGACTATTTCATTTCTCGCATTGCTGTGTTCTTCTTCTGGTATAGACACCAGTTGGAAGCTGCAGCAGATGTAATGTGATGTTAGAAATTGGACTTACTGGGGGTCCATCAGGGCCAGGAGGTCCTGGAAGTCCTGGAAGACCCTCTGGACCCTATAACATTACAAAGGCACTGGTTTTAGGGAACTTTTTCAGCAGCTCTGATTAAAACATCAAATTGCTAAATCTGTTTCTTCTGGTCAACCAGATGTGACCCCTCACTTTGCTGCAATGCCTAAGGTCTACCTTTTATTTGAAATAATCATTTCTTGTCTCCTTACAGTGAAGTTATAGAGTCAGATTTACAATGTCTTGCAAAATCATTCAAACCAAGCTATTACAGGTCTAGATGTATGTTTACATACATACATAGGGATTGCTGCAAAGCCATCAACAATGCAGACGGCTGTCCTTGAAGGTAAAAAGTCAAGTTTCAAAAGTCTTTCACAGCCTCTAACAACCTTCTTCCAGGATTAGTCAGTATTTAGCTTTATTCATCTTCCCACCATCTCTGGCCAGTTTCTCTGTCTCCGATGAAGAAAGGGATCCCCACAGCAAATATGTCTCCCAGGGGACGACAGGCCAAAGGGTTTGACTTTGGTCTCATCTTATCAGAGAACCTCTGTCCACATCTTTGGCAAGGCAAGGCAAGGCAAATTTATTTATATAGCACAATTCAGTACAAAGACAATGCAAAGTGCTTTACATGATTAAAATATAGCAAAAATAAAACAGAATAAAAGCAAGTAGGAATAAAATGTAGATAGAAAAAAAGAACAAAAAAGTGGTGATTCAGTTAACCAGAACAGTTGAAGGCAATCTTAAACAAATGTGTTTTTAATCTCGATTTAAAGGAACTCAGGCTTTCCGCACCTTTACAATTTTCTGGAAGTTTGTTCCAGATAAGTGGAGCATAGGAACTAAATGCTGCTTCTCCTTGTTTAGTTCTTGTTCTGCAGAGTAGGCTGGAGCCAGAAGACCTTGGTGGTCTGGAGGGTTGATACACCGATAACAAGTCTGTGATGTATTTAGGTGATAAGCCATTTAGGGATTTATAGACTAACAGAAGTATTTTAAAGTCTATTCTCTGAGAATAGACTTTGCTGTGACCTCTTCATGTTTTATGGCCAACTGCAAACGGGACTTCTGACCACTCCTCCATAAAGGACATATGTGTGAAGTGCATGACTTATAGCTGTCCTGATGATGATAATGATGATGATGATGACGATGATACCTCAACCTGAGCTACAGCTCCTCCAGAGTAGCCATGAAGTTATTTTCATCTTCTTTGATTCATGATTAGGGTTGCCACGTTCTGCCATGGTCCCCCTGCTCCGTTGCAATCAGCCTCAGATCTGTGATCTGCTCTTTTTAAACGCTCTCCTTCCTTTAGATCTCCACCAGATTGTCAAAGCCTTGCTAGTGGATGCCCCGCATCTTTTCCATTACCTCGCCTGATCTTCACAGCACAACCTTGATTCTGTCTCCTGGATTTCTCTACCTCGCCTTCACCCTGTCTGGTTTCTACCGAGCTTCTTATTTCTGGACCCTGTTCCTGTGTCCCGACCACCGAGCCTTGCCAGTCGTCCGGATTTGTTTGCTGCCTGTCCCTCGGATCCTGGATTAATCTCTTGCTATTCTGCCTGACACCATGGCAGTGTTTATTTATTTAAAGCCATCACTCCTGACTGCCAAGTGGCTACCTGTTGTCACGTCATTCCCATCACTTACGTTTCTCACTTTCTTCTCTGGAGAATTTGAGGAAATTAACACATTTAGATCCACTGCTCAGATCCTAAAGAGGTCAGTGGCTTTTTGTTTGATCTTTCCTTAGTTCTTGACTCCTGTGCAGCCACTAACCTGTCCTTTCCAGACGTTCCTGATCAGTCCTGTAGAGGTTCTCTTGTTATGTTAAACCTTTTTAAAATGCCCTCTGTGTCTGGTTGAAGTTTAGGGTCCACAGCGTGGTTCATTACCGTAACCTTGCTTTAAACTTCTCCAAAACATAATTCTTGACATGTGTATCGGTTTTCATGAAGCTGATTATTGACTAATGTTCTCTGAACAAATTTTGACGCCTTTGTAGAACAGCTGCATTTATACCAAGATTAAACTCACATGAGTGGCTTCTATTTACCTGTTGGGTAACTTCTTAAGTCAATTTGTTTCTACGAATCTGGTTTAGTGGGAATCAAATTGATGTGGGCTGGAAAAACTGTATATGCATGCTACTCTTCTGATTTGTACATGTAAAAAATCTGCAAACCATCCATTCTTTCCACAATTACGCATTACTTTCTCACATTTTTCCATTACAACATATTGCAAAAATGAGATAGACTTACTGCTGGTCCCTGAGGTCCGGCTCCGCCCGGCAGCCCATTGGTTCCAGGTAATCCCTACAAACAAAAGACACGGTGTGGCATTAGAGTTCAACACAATCTGAGAAAGACACGAGCTCCCAGGGTGCAAATCAGAAAAGGGAGTGAGATGGTTTCAAATAAAAGAAGTTGACTCACCGGGGCTCCTGGTCTCCCCCTGCCCTATGGAAGACACAGGAAGACAAGTTAAGTAACACCAACAACCAAGGTTTTACTGACAAAAACAGCATCCATCATGTAGTTTTACCCTGCTGCTAATGTTTGTTAAATGTCAGCTGGTCTTATGCTATAAATTATCAGCTTCAGACTCAGAAGAGGAAACAATATCATCTTGGTTCTCATCAACTGTCTAGTGGCTTTTCTAGAGCTGATTTTCACAGCATGCGACTATCCATGTAGGATTACCCAGAGACAAATGTCTATAAGTGTACAGTGTGTACAGTGTGTGTGATTGCTTACAGGAGGCCCAGGTGGCCCTGGTGGGCCCGCTTCACCCTGTTGGCAGCAAGACAGAATCACAGTCAGCGGACCAGAGGATATCCGGTTGATTTTTAGTTAAAAAAAAAAAAAAGTACAGTGAAAAACTAGCACTATTAGAGCTCATAAGTAAAGCAGCTGGTGCAGCTCCACAGTCAAATATTCTCACTGAACATATAATTTTGTTTCTCTGTTCTTAAAATGCATGTTTTTAGTTATTCTCTCCACAAGGATAATAACTGAATTGATCAAGTCTTTAGGTTGTGGCCGGCAGGTTGCTGAACAACCTGCATCCAGAGTTGTCTTTGGTTTAATCACCAGATCCTTTAAAAAAAAAAATCAAGTTTTATATGAACAGTACTACTTCATTTAAGTGTCCTCAGGGCTGTCTCTCCAATGGCTTTTATATATTAAAATCCCTGTTTTTGTGGGTTTTTTTCATCCTTTGATTTAGTTTTTTTCTGTGACAGTAGCTTCATAAATAAGGAAGTTTTTTTTTTGTTCGTTCCAAACAATTTGTAACTATTTTTAATATTTTTTTCAGCAGCTGTTTGTCGTTTTAAAAAAGCTTGGGAGACAAATTGTAATTGTTTTGCTGACACAGCTTTTAACTAGAAAAAAAGAGGTTGATAAATATATCCCTATGTGAAACACTGCTGTCTAACAAGGTAAAAAGATGTCAGTTGTTTTTATACTGTGCTGTGAAAATGTATTTGGTCCCTTACAGATTCAATCTGTTACATTTAAATGTTTTTAAAAGAATTATTTCAGACTAACAATACCTGATTAATGACAAAAAGCAGTTTTAAATGAAAAAAATCATTTATAAAAGGGGAAAAAAAAGTTTTCTAACCTGGCTCTGTGGCAACAAAGCAGCCCCAGACCTTCACACTATCTCCATGTTTGACTGCAGGTACAGTATGATATTCTATTTGTTGTGTCCAATTTACACCTGATTTCACGAAATGAACCACTTCCAAAAAGTTACATGTCTGGCTCACTGACCCACAGAGTATTTTCCTGAAGGTCTTATTGATCATCCAAATATTTTGGGGGGTATGTGACAAGAACCTTTGTGGTTTTAACCTTCTCATCTTGGCATGCTTATTTATTAGATTTTATAAAAAAAATAATCTCTCCCATGGATGCCATTTTTTTTCTTTTCTCTTTTTCTTATTGTTGAATCCTGAACTCTAACCTTAAGTGAGGGAAGTGAAGCATGGAGTGCTTTAGATCTTGCTTTAGCGTCTTTTGGGACCTCCTGGATGAGTTGTTGAGGCACTCTTAGAGAAATATTGGTAGACCGCTCACTCCAGGGAAGTATCACATCTGTCCCATGTTTATTTTGACTTTAATTTTTAAATAATGCTTCTTGCTGTGGTTTACTGGTGATCCAAAGCTTTAGAAATGGCTTTGTAACCCATTCCAGACTGATAGATTGTTCTTATATTTCTATAGATAGAGCCATGTGTAGCTCTTTGAGACTTTTAGCCTACTTGATGTTCTCCCACAGGTTCTGTTTAAGTGATTTCTCTATTTTAAAGCTCTGGTAGTAATCAGAGCTTTGTGTGGCTTGTGAGACTGAACTTAGCTTTAACAGAATATGGAATATTCTGACAGTTAATTCATGATTTAACAACATGATTACCATTTGAGACCAACCCAGGTTAGTTCAGATACCTTTTCTCTTGTAATAAATGAAATCATCATTTAAAAAATACTTTTTGTATTTACTCATGTTATCTTTGTCTGAAAAAATATGAATGAATTTGATAATCTAAACATAAAAGTGTGACAATGTCAGAAAGCCAGTACCTTTTCACAGTACTGTATATTGATGCAGTCCATGTCAGTATGTATGAATTGTCACAAAATAAAGGTTTTTAGGGGAACAAAGTTCACACTGAGGGGATGGCCAGGTTGCTGACTGATAAAACAGAGAAACAACGTAGTTAGAAATGGAAAAGTGTCCTGGCTTAGCATGAGGTGTCTGCTTGACTATCAACACAGGCTGCATTTGTAAATTTGGAGTAAAAAAAAAAAAAGGTCCCAAAATGGATCATCGTCACTGGAACATGGTGAAAATGAGGGATGAAGGTGGTGCCAGTACAAGATAGATGTAACTCCTCAGAAAGACTCAAATGATGAGAACTCACCACACTTGGCTTTAGTTTTTTTACTTGATGACTTCCACTTTCCCTTTATAATTAGGTCAGGGAATCTTAAAAAAAACTACTTGGTCAGACTTATTAGAATATAGCTCAGCATACTTTCCATCAGCTTAGGTTACTCTAAAGGTCTTTTGTGCCTCATTGTTAAGTGAAAACTTGAAGCAAATTTCCACCACAAATTTTTTTTTCGTACCCAATTCTTATAAATCTGTGTCACATCCAAGCTTTGCACCACCCTTAATCGCTCAGAACCAGCCATCACAGCGTAGTTATCCGTGTAATTAGGGACGTGAGTTAAAGCTGGCTTCCTCATTAAGTCCGCTAATTAGCTGGGAGGTGGCAGCAGGGAGGGGGAAGAAGTCGCTGTTTCTCTGTTATTTCATAGATTTGATGCATTATACGTTTTGCTAAATCACAGGATGTTGACCATTCAGAGTTTAGGAGTTGTTTCCTTTAGAAAAAAAAAAAAAAGCCTATATCTCCCACATTTTTTATCCTTCTGGTGGGAAATGGGGCACATTCCAGGCCGGATTAGGGAGAAGCAGAAAATATAACCTCAGCCTGATCCCTCATTAAAAATACTCCTCACCAGGAAGTTGAGCCAATTAGACAAATTCATGGTGACAGAGAAGACAGGCCGTGTGCCTTTGAGAGCCTCTAGATTTAACAGAACCAGAACAACCGGCAAGGGTCTCGATGGATCCTGATGGTTGTGGACTTCAGCTGGTAGATGCAGGGCGGAGTAAAGGACGTTTGAGCTTTTAAATTCTTGTAGCCCCATCCTGAAACCTATCCTTCAACATCAGAAGAGGTTCAGAAGATACACTTACTGCTTCCCCTGGCGGTCCGTCTTTCCCAGCAGGGCCATCGGGCCCAGTCAAACCCTAGGGATGAACGGATGCTTCATTACTTCTTCCTCTGTCATTTCTTTAAATAGCACCAATAACCAATCCTTTACAGCCTCTCCACGTGAGATTGACATTTCTCAAACTCATAGTAAGGGATTAGTTTGGATTGTGTTGGTGTAAGATGGGAGGTTTTGGACCCCTTACGTCAATTCCTGGAAGTCCTGGCAGACCTGGTTTTCCTGGTCCTCCTGGGATTCCTGCTTTCCCTTTAGGGCCCTGCAACAGATCCAGGAGAGATTTAGTAAAGTTTTATCTAGCCAGTATAACCGGAGATATACACATATTCAAAATACAAACAAAAAAGGTGTTTTTGTTTGCAGATGAATGATCCTCATAACTATAAAAAAATGTGTCTTGTCACCTAAATGACAGATTTAAATTTGATTCATATTTCAGTATGCTATCTGGAGGCATTTATATAAAAAAAGAGAGAATAAAAAGTGTCTTAAAACTTATCTGAGTCCCATATACACAACACTGTAACATAAAACTTTACTAAAAAGTCTCTATTGAAGAGGCAACTTTAGTTCCATGAAACAGTACAAATGTATCATTAAACAGAGGATGGTGACTACGTTCAATGATATATTTAATATACTGATATTTCTGATGCTTTCACTGAACCAACTGTTAGAAAAAGTTCAAGCTGCATTTTTTTTTTGAGGTTTACAGACATTATCAGTCCGAGCTGAAAGTGATGAGTTAGATTTACTTGAGGAACTTTTTTATTAAAAGAAATGTACATTACTACACCACACATTTTACTCCTACTTGAGTAATATTATTTTTGAAATATCGCTACTCGTAGTTAAGTATAATTCCAGGCTACTTGACCCACCTCGAGTTACTTTGCTGAAGGAAGTACAACAATGTTTTTTTTTATTTTTAAATAATGCAGATGACCCACAGAGACACAGGTCATGTTAAATTGAGACTTCTTTGTACACCAGCTCTTGTTTTCTATTTGATAAACCTGTGGGCCATTTAAATGTCTAATAAACGGTATATATGTATTTCCTCTGGTAGTACTTTGGTTTGTTCTCACATAGAAACATTAGCTGTTGTATTTATTGTTTTTTTTGATAGCTTTACGTTGTAGAAAACTGAGATTTAGAGAAGAAAGGTTCTTCTGCCTCAATTTGTTATTTTGTGATGTAGTTAAATTTTACTGATTTGTTTATGTATGTATTTTATTCTTCATGTCAAAATATCATCATAACATCAGATGTTATGATCTGTTACTCTGTATTTGAGTCACTGTTTTTAATATTATTGAGTAATTTATTTGGTGACTGCTTTTTACTTCTGTTTGAGTAAAAAGATATTAAGTGATGCCACTCTTACTTGAGTCCAATTTTTAGCTACTCTACTCACTTTTTGGTTAGTTTATTCTTAATGCGATAAATCACATTTTTAAACAAAATAATTTGGTTCCCTGGAAAGATTTAAACATTTTTTACTAAACATTCCTATTATAATCACCTGAAGATTTATGCTAAATGTGAACTTTTTTTGTATTGAGGCTCATAGTGACACAGCCTTCAAATTAAGCACTTTTTATGTTTGCATCATGGTTGTATTAATGTGAAAAGTTGAAAATATTATCACATTTTTGACTTGTGGCAAAGACATTAATGGGAAATGAAAATGTTACACCTGTGAATAAAATCTTTTTATTTTATTCACACAGCCTTCAAACTTAATTTGAATACTGTGTCACTATGGGCCTCAATACAAAAAAGTTGCCATTTAGCATAAATCTTCAGGTGATTATATCAGGGATGTTTAGTTATTATTATTTTTAATCTTTCCAGGGAACCAAATTATTTTGTTTAGAAATGTGATTTATCATGTTAAGAATAAACTAACACTTTTTATGTTTGCATCATGGTTGTATTAATGAGAAAAGTTGAAAATATTATCTCATTTAGGACTTGGATCAATGGGAGATTAAAACGTTACACCAGTGAATAAAACCTTTTGTGTTTTTGTCTCCTTTCACCACCCTCACAGTTTCTCAGAATGGTTGGGATACTTACAGCTTTCCCTGGCAGCCCAGAAGGTCCAGGTTTCCCCTAGAAGCGACAAAAAGTACATATAGATATTAGTTTAGACCATTTTCAGCGATAAACAAAAAGACATCCTCTCAATGTAAAGATTCCCAGTGTTTGGCTGCAGCTAGGAGGAGCAGCCTCTGAGTCTCATTCATCCGCAACCCAAGCAAGGAGTGCATTAAGTGCTTCAGTGTTTAGCGTTGGACCTCTCCAGGGGAGAACAAACAGCTCTAAGCTGAGACGATGCAGACTGGTCACATGTTCAAAGCCTCAGTGTGGTTTGAAGAAGGTGCAGGGAGGAGGTGCGAGCTGAAACCCTAGATGGTCTCACGGGGTTGGGGAATGTATGAATGGCTCCTCTGTGTGCCCAAACTTTACCGGAGGCATAAAAATATTCAGAGCTAAAACGGGCTAAAATGTTTTCATATATGCATCAGCGACATGCAAAATGCCAAAGATTCTTCTCCATAAGCCAATATTGACATTTTTATAATTTAAATAAAAGTCAAAGCGAAATCTTTTTGAAATTTTTGTATTTCCTGACCCGAATGAAGTAAGAGAGATTAAAGGGTTTAGTATGCACCCTTAATATAGTATATTGGGGGTTAGTCAGTGTAAAGTGGAAAGTTCCACTTTCAATGACATGATACACTTCCAATTTTTCTATAAAATGATATGATTTGGCCATTATTAGACGTTTTCAGGCAAGAATAATAAACCTGGGCTTTTGAGACACACCCGTATGCCCTGCAGGTAATCGTGTAATAAATGTAGGCGGAGCTGCAGGAGGAGTCAGTATGAGGAAATCTTACGTTTTCTGCTTCATTTAAGCTCTAGCAGAAACAGAATCCAAAATTAGAACTACACCAGGAGAACAAGGGCCCCACCAGAAGGTTTTCTAATGGGTGGGCTGACAGGGGGCCGCTGATAAAGAGACGCGGTGGGAGGTGCCATACCCTGGATTTCTGGAGTTATATTATGCTGTCATCATAGGACATATATAATAAATAAAGGTCCATTGGTCATTGAAGTGTGTCCACTCCCCTCTTAAATTTTCAATACAAAAAAAATACAAGTGTGAGACTGTTTGGTCAGGTGGTTGTTGGGGGGGGAGGGGGAGGGGGGGGGGCTCCTACCCTTAACGACCCAAACCCCGCCCCGGCTTCGCTGGCACCCCTGCATCAGAAATATGTAAGAACTGCAGAGATCCTCTGAAGCAGAAATTTCTTCAAACGCAATTTTTCTACTAGGTTGAAAAAAGTTGAAACCCAATTTATCTGATCACCACTACTGGTCAAAAGTTAAACCTGTACTGTTCCGGGTTCCTGACAAAGTCTTAAGAGCATCCTTGGTGTCTGGTAAACTCACATCAGTGCCATCCCTTCCTGGTTGCCCTGGGGGTCCTTGTGGCCCGGGGGCTCCTCTGGGGCCGGGCCTCTGGAAGACGAAAAGCATTAAAACCACAACTTTGTGTCTAAATAAATGCTAGAAGCACAGGGGTAAGATTCTAAAAAATTGGCAGAAATTGTCCAGTCTAATTCAGTTTATATACAATGATGATTTTTGCCAATTCATGACAGATATCATCACTTAACACGGTCAGCTCATATCAAATTATATACAATCTAGTCAATCCTATACAATGCAACAGCACCCCAGGAAAAAAATAAAGAATATAAATAAAAGATGCTTTAGTCCTCCTTTATTATTTTCTGTTAGCTTATCAGATGGCTTTTTTTTTGTTTTTTGCTCACTTCATTGAACAAATGGATCTCTGTGAGGACCTTGCAGAAGCACTCCTGGACTGAACTCAGTTCTGAGCGCTGAATGAACAGAGGCTGCATTGTGCGCACCGATCTCCAGTCTGCACATTCCACAGGTTGCAGACAGAACATAGAACAACCTGCAGCAGCTACAGACCAAACTGCTCACGCTTCCCCTGAAGTGCTAAATGAGGAGATTCCGCATTCAGAACTGCAACAACGCTGTTCCAGGAGAGCAGAAATGTGAATATGAGGCCTTTGATCCTCAAACACAGTAACCCTCATGACATCTGATGGGCCCTGCTGCAGACTAAGAGATGGTGCAGGTGTCTTCAGCAGGAGGAAAAGATGCTGCTCTGTGATGAGCCTTACCTGGGCTGAGGATGATGACAGAAGCTGGCACAGAAAAAGCACCCAAAGAGCAGAGAACGCCGTCATAGCTCCCCGCTTGCCCTCGCAAACCCGAGTTTAAGAGGAATAAAGGTCAAATCCTCTGCTCCACGTTCAGTCTCTTCCCTGTTCCCCCCCAGCGATCGTGTGGAGCCTTCCTTCACCTGACGGCGCTCAGCCCCTGAATGGCTGTCCCTCTGCTCCCAGATAAACCCGAGCCTCCAGCCGAAGGGGCTGAACTCAGACAGGCAGGGGTGAGGGGTGTGAGGGGGGGGGGGGGGAGAGAGGGTCCTTGGACTCCCAAAAAAGTGGGCAGGGCTAGAAATGTTTAACATGTTAACTAACCAATCAGGAAGTGGTCAAAAACAAAAGGAAATCCGGCCGTGTTACATCTTGCCGAACTTTAAATCAGAAACTTTGTTTTATTTGGATTTTTATGTGATTGACCAACACAACAAAGTAGTCCATCAAGTGAACCTTTTGTTTTAAATTTTTACAAACAAAAACCTGAGACTCTTTTAATCTGATTCTTCCCTGAAATAAAATCCAATCCAAGATCTTACCTGTTATAAGTTGACTAAAAAAATACACGTCATTTACACAGAATCACAGAGACTCATACTGAGCCCAGTTCTGCCGGAGGTTTTCCTTCCCGTTAATGGGGAGTTTTTCTTCCCACTGTCGCTTCATGCTTGCTCAGTATGAGGGATTGCTGCAAAGCCGTGTACAATGCAGACGACTCTCCCTGTGGCTCTACGCTTCCCCAGGAGTGAATGCTGCTTGTCGGGACTTTGATGCAATCAACTGGTTTCCTTATATAGGAAATTTTTGACCAATCTGTATAATCTGACCCAATCTGTATAATATGATTGAACTTGACTTTGTAAAGTGCCTTGAGATGACATGTTTCATGATTTGGCGCTATATAAATAAAATTGAATTGAATTGAATTTTTTTTTTTTACACATATCTTCTGTCGCAGCTTTTTCCGACACACCATAACGGAGAAACTTCCCAACCAACCTACTGGAAACACGTGATCACAAATGATCTCTAAGAGCAGCAGGGCTACTCCTGGTATCCTCCATTCAGCAACTTTAAATGTAATTTTCAACTGTCAACAATTTTTTCCCCTCTTGATTCTGCCCTTTGCATTTTGAAGCTAAACTTTATACCTGGTTATCATCCGCTCTTCAGATCTTGATCTGTAGCGAATGTCTCCTTGCTATAAGCTACGGAGAAAAGGCAATTTTAACACAAACAGGGAGAAATAATATAGGTAGGATTTGGGTTAAAAGCTGCCACAAACAATATAATATAATATAATATAATACATTAACATTAGGGCTAGGCGATATGGCTAAAAAAAAATAAAACCTCTGACCGCTCTATACAAAATCTGATAAATTTTTTCCCCTCCTTTTTGCTTGACAAAAATAAATTATTTTAAAAACTTGCTTTTATTTCAAGCATTGCGTCTGGTAGTTACCATGAATTCAAAGTGAACCTAAATACAAGCTGTGAAACATATTTGTAAAACAAGATGGCTGCCCTGTCGTTGTAAACAATGAAAATATCACAAAATGTTTGCTACTAGTTTTACACAATGAGCTTAGAACAGGCTTCACTTGACTTGTATAATTTCAAACGAACTTAAAAAAATAAGTGCAGGAATAAATTAAAGTGTCTCGTCTTTTGGTAAAAAAAAACAAACAAACAAACAAAAAATTTTCTCTTTACAATATTTTGGCAATATATTTTCCTAAACATATATTACGTGTTGCATGCTACTCTCTTCATGGCAGCTCAATGAGTTAAAAATAAAATCCCGATTTCCCAAAAATTAAATCTTAATAAATTGTAAATTCAAATTAATTGATTAAATCGATTTATTGCCCAGCCCTACATGGCTTCTGTAGTTTAATTTCTCCTTTAGCAACCACTATCAAATTTAAAAATCAGAAAAACTTAAATATTAAACTTATCTAATTATTTAAACAATATATAAAAAATTGTTATGTTTTAACTTTAGCAGTAGACCCTAGTCCAGGCATGTCCAAAGTGGTTAGGTGCATTAAAATCTGCTTTGAATTTAATTATGATAATTGGCTAATTACAGCAAGTGTTTTCAAACAGCAACTGACCCAAATACGGTTCTTATATTGCTAGACCAAAAAGAGTAAAGTTTATTATTGTTAAATAGTCTAATTAAATTATTCCAAATACTTTGCAAACTGGACGGCCATCTTTTAATACAACAAATGAGCAAAACCCTTTTTTAAATGTCTGATCTACAAATGATTTACACATTAATTTCCAAGAAAATAATCTGACTTAATTAATTTATTTAAAATTATCATATTTTTTTAGAGCAGGTCAAAAATTAACAAATTTTTTTTGGTTTAAAAAAAAAAATGTGTGTTCATTATTTGGTCCTCGATTTCCTTTGACAATTTTAGCCCATGTACCAAAAAGTTTGGACATCCCTGGCCTACCGTAGGCCTGTTAATGGTTACTCACGAGAGGCTGTATTCTAATAACCAAATAAAATCTCCATTTTCCAGCCAACTGTTACTAAATATACATAACCTTATGATAATGAAAAAGCAACAAATGGAAGAATGAAAACATTAAAAGTTTCTTTGGAGCTCCCACGGCTCTCCTGCTACCCTAAAAGCCAAATGAATGGGATTTTACATGGCTCGGTTTCAGAAAATAGCATGACTTTATTCAGCTCTCGTGACAGCCAGGTGTGTAACTGGGAAATTATTATAAAGGTCTATTCGGGTAAAATACAGTAGCTTCAACAAGTCACAGCGGAAATCAGTGCAAATATAAAACCGATGCCTGATCACGCTGGAGCTTTCGTTTCCAAGGAATGCACCAATCTCAGAGGAACATACAGAGTTTAAGTTACAGCCAAAGCGTTTTATCATTCCATTCAAGACAAACACATTGTACAATCAACCAGTCTCATCACATTTTTTTTGTTTTTTTTTTGGCAAGGCTTTCAATTGTTCAGCAGCCGACTTCCCAAATCAGCACGACAGCGTCGTCTGAAACGTGACGTCAATGACCTTGATTTTAGTTGAACAGCAGGATTGGGAGGAACAGAAACCAGCACGTTGTTTTACAAACACAGAAACAACCTGATAAAAAAAAAACAAAAACAAAAAAATAGTAAAAAAACAATTTCTCAGTGCAAAAAAGGTTGCTGAAATTAAATGACTAAAAAAAAGAAGTTTGAAACCCACATTTCACTTTGTAGATATTAAATTTCTCTCGCAGACAGTTCATTACCACACTAAATGGAATAGAGGTGCATCTAAATACTTTGAATTTAAAAGTTAATTAATTTAGGTAATTAAGTTCAAAAAGTGAAACACATAGATTTATTACACTGACTGCCACTGTGGGCCCCTGAGCAAGATCATTCGACCCAGAATGCTGCCGAACAGTGGCGCCCCACAGCTCCCGTAAAGGCAGAGGACACATTTCACTAGAATCTATGTCGCAATTATTATGAATATGATTATTCTTATCATCATTTTGGCTTACAGATAATGAAAATCCAAAATTCAACATCTCAGAAAAGGGATTTACATAAGACCAATAAATATATAGATATATGCTAGAAAATGTGTTGTACTGTATACCAACTTAATACTTGGATCTTATTACATTAATTACCGCATCAGTGACATGAAAGTGATCTGCCTGAGCTCTACGGATGCGTTAAGGAAGTCTGCATTAGTGGGTCTAGTGTCTCTAGTGGCCAGCTTTAGTTTATTGTGAAAATTCATCTGACCCCTTGTTTTCCTTCCACTCAACTTTCCATAAACTACTTGGATACAGCCAGCTTCTTTAGCAATGACGCGGGACTTTCTCTGTGGAGGGATTGAAAAATGAACCGCTTTATTTGGTCTTATGTAATACACACATATTCTGACCCTCGTGCAATGCGGTCGGATGTAGTCCCTCAAATTAAAGGGCAGCCTGACCAAGTATTGAATGGCTATACTGTTCAGTACATGTACAGTACAAAATGAAAATATTTCTGCTTGAAATAATTTTTCTATTCAAATTTCCTAAACAGCAGAAGTCTGGATTTTTATTGGTAAGCCACGACAATCAAAATAAGACAATTAAACCATTGAAATATTGAAAATAATATACAGGTTTCACTGTGAACTGAATTGCCAAAATCAATTAACTTTGCTGCGATGCAGATGCATGTAGTAAAACTGTTCGGTATAGATTGTTCCAATACTCAAAGAAAAACGCCAAATCTGCATCATATCTAATCAACCCGGGAGCTTTAATTCTAGTTGAACCATGCCCTTATTCTGCTGATAAAAATATACACAAGCGTTTAATCGCTTATCTTCATTACGACTGTAAAACTCAGCGTCAGAGAACCGTTTTCCACTTCATGTAGTAGTCAGAAACATGGCGACTAGGCCTTAAAATATGGCATCTCAGTAACATATTGCTGCTTTTGGTCTTTTTTTTTTTTAAATCTTTGTCTTGAAAGTTTAAGAAACCCAAATATAGAGTACCGTAATTCATTTAAAGTGAAAACCAATGAATAATATCTTAACATCAAATATAGTAGAAATAAGGCCTAGAAAATGTTCAAAGTCATATTCTGTCCTTATAATACATTAAATCTAAGTCCATCTGAGTTTTCTTCTTTCACTACTTATTCATGAGGCTCCCTCATTTTGATCTGAGCTTGAGGGGGTCGACTCCATATGAACGTCCTCCGACTCCGTCCC
The DNA here is from genome assembly GCF_011125445.2 of Fundulus heteroclitus. Taxonomy (NCBI): domain Eukaryota; kingdom Metazoa; phylum Chordata; class Actinopteri; order Cyprinodontiformes; family Fundulidae; genus Fundulus; species Fundulus heteroclitus. The sequence continues at coordinate 28,342,779 of NC_046361.1, read as the reverse complement.
ATTCCTCTGTTCTTCTTCTCCTTCTTTGTTGCTTTGCATCCCGTTTGAAGCTGAGACGGTTTCCTGTGACATTTCTTCGTCCCTTTTATCCGACGGCTGAATAAAATCAGTCCTTGGGATCTTTTCCTCCCTCTCAGAAGACGGCGAGGGCGAGTGTTTTGAGGTCTTAAGAGGAGTGTGCGCCGACGGGCTTGTTTGACCTGCGGCTTTATTAGCGGCAGCCTTGTCCTCCGCGTTGCCTGCGGCAGCAGCAGCGGAGCCCTCGGCGGGATCGGCGTTTGGCGGGACCTCGTCGTCCTCTCGTTTCTTTTTCGGAGGTTTTTCAGTTTCTCTGTCCGCACTGGTTTGCATAACGTCCAGTTCTTGGATGGTGGCCTTAGAGTTGCTGGTAGATTTCTGCTCACCACCGTCTGTGGCGGCCTCATGCTTTGTAGCGTCTAGACTTGGGGACTGATCCATTTCTTGATCGTTATCCGGAGATTCATTTCCATTGCTCGTATTTCCAATATTAGACTCAACCTCCACATTTCCATTTCCGACAGCCTCGGCTTCTGCTGCTGGCTCGGGAGACCCCTCAGTCTGTTTGCTTTTCTCTTTGCTTTTATCCGTTCCTTTCGCAGTCTTAGTAATGTTATTCATCCCATCTTCTTTCTGATTCCCTGCTGCTTCTCCATCTTTGCTTTTACCCAGTTGAAAGACGTCCTCTTTGCCGTCTCCGTTCCCAACGACTTCGGAGTTTTTGGCAGCCTTTCTGAACTGTTTCTGGATCTTTCGGGGACACCACACAAACTTGTCCTTCGGCTCGTACTGGAGGTAGGCAAATCGCACGAGATCTTGGCGCTGCGTCTTGTCCCGTACGGCGAACAGGAAGTAGTCGAGCACGCTGCGTTTGACGTTGCTCAGCGTCTTCCTGACCAGCGTCTCTTCCAGAAAGAAGCGCACGAGCGGAGCCTGGTAGTGCTCGAAGCCAAGCTCCCCGAGGCTCTTCAGGATGCGGGTGATCCGGAGGTTGTTGTGCATATTCCTGCAAGAGATCAGACGGCTGAAACTATAATTACTGACAACAACAACAAAAAAAAAAGCGGAACGATCTGAGAAATTACGGCAATCGGTACTTACCGCTCCAGGTTTCCAAAACGTTCCTTCCAGTTTTCTGCACGCTTCACTTCACCGGTCTTTTTGTTGACCAAACGTATGCCGTAGAAGCCCAACATGAGTTCATAAGCCTCCACCAGTCTTCTTTTGGCATCATCATTCTCTTTGAAAGCCTTCCAGGCAAATAGAATAAATGCTAAATTATAGTGTCATTGAAAAGAAACATTTTTAGAGTAACAATAAGTAAATTACCACAATTAATGTCAAAAGGTTAAGACAAGGATTATAGAAGGACTGCTGGGTCCTAGTTTTAGTATCACAGTTGGAAGCTCTTTTATTCTGGGTCATGGATTAAGCTTCTTTGTATCAGTAAGAAAAAAAGATCTCAAAAAACAGTTATGAAAGGCTGAAGAAAGAGATAAAAACATGCAATTCCCTGACTTTATTTAATTATGCCAGTGTTGCATGCCTGTTTCCTGATTGGTTGTTTGTTTAATCAGCTTAAACAAGATAACAGGAGTGTTGAAATGACGGTACGATGGCTCAGATAAAGCCCAAGTTTGAACTTAATGTGCTTATTAACACTGGTTCATCTATTGTGACGTGAAATGGAGGCATTTAAATATCACTCCATAATTGACCAAATTTCCATAATTTTTAATGGTTACATGCTCTTTGACTAAGACTGGGTATTGATTCAAATTTCAAGAATTGATTTGATTCTCAAGATTTAGAATTGATTCTTTTCTATTCAATCCGATCTCAAATCGGTATTACATTTTTTTACCTGTTATCTGAATTTTATGAGTGTATAGTTATGCAACATATTTGATACTAGTATCATATTAACATTTAACTGAAAATTAATAAAGTAATGGTAGCGCCTGTAAGGACCAAACCCTCTTCCTGAATGGTGAGATAATTGCTTTCATGAGCACGCTGTGGGGCAGAAAACCCAAACAGATCCAGGGTAAAAAACACCAGAGATATCCACAGCTGCTATTTGTATTCAATTTAATTCAAAAATACTTGATAACAAACCAAAAGGGGCACTAAATTTTGGACTCTAACCTGGTGCATTATTAAAAATAGGACATTAAAAATTCACCTCCCAGACTGGAGTGTGAAGGCTCCTGTGATGCATGTTGCATCCATGCCTCCGACCACTAGGCGGAGCTTGCCGCTTTGTCCTGCTGAGGTCTCAGAGCAGAAGAAGAGCTAATAAACCAACTAACATGGTTGTTAAGCTAAAGTCGGCTTGGACTTGCTGTGCGCAGACTGTGAGCCACGCGGACTCTCCAGACCGTTTACCTTCATTGTCGAGCGAACCTGTTGCCAACATTTCTTGTGACAGATTCCTATAATTCCCACACTTTTTCCGAGCGGGATAAAGAGGACGAAAGGATGGTAAAATGTTTCATTAGCTTAGCTAGTTGAGCATGTAGAGCCATTTCTTTTGCAGCAGGCACCCACTGCACATCTGTCTGTGAAAAACAGAGAAGGACTGAGATGCTGCGCCTCCTGGAGACCGCCTGCTGGGAGCAGCTCAGTGTAATGAAGCTCGGTGTCACATATAAAACAGTTCAATGTGAAGCCGAGCAGTTTATAGTGTGACACCGCGTATGCAAAAATTGGGCTCTGTGTGCTTGTCAATGCGGACTCATGTCCACGCAAATAAAACCGGCTCACACACAGTGAAAAATTTATTGTTTTTGAAAAAAAACTCTATCTTTGGTTATATGAATTGATTATTAGGAATTTATATGAGAATCGATTCATAATTGGAATTTATTTTTTGAAACAGCCCTTTCTTTGACACAGATGGTTATTCAACAATTTGTCTGCATCTACAAACTTTGCAACTCTTGGAGCAGTTTGTGTAAAGTTGAGCCACGACAAAAAGAATGCAGGTTTGGTGGTACAGACATCACCAGCAGATAGTTACTGCTGATCTCCATTCTGATTCAGAAGAGGATCCGCTCAAGCACTTTTATAGCGTTTGAAAATGGCCAATGCAACAAATTAACAGCAACATTTTATCTGAAGCACTCCACACCAAACTAATGCAACAAAGGCTGGTAATATCAAGACACAGGAGAGTTAATGTTACAAATATTGCTTTATTTTAATAATCTAAGGCAGAAAAGGCTGTAAAAATGTTCAAAGTTAACAAAGTAGCATTCTTACGGTAAGCTGTTTGTATATTTATTCTACATTCTTGATATCAGGTATCTAAGAATAAACACTACTAAATATGCCCCAACACTAGAATGCCACAAGGTTCTTAACAAGTGCCACCTAGTGTGCAAACACTATTATATTAGGTTGGTGAGTGTTTAATATTTTTATAGCCTATTTTTTTGCATCTTCCTTGAAAGTAATTTTCATTTATTAATTTTTGCACAAAGGTCAAGGTAAATTAATTAAACGTGGTTTGATTTTTTTTTATGACATGAAATGTGAAAACACGACACCTAAAAGGATTCCGCGATAAGCAAACAATTTAAACTTATTACACAGAAATAGCATAAATACATCAAATTAAAAGTGGAAATAACTAAATGGGTTAACCTGGATGGACCAGTTAGATTAATGAATAATATAAAAATCTGAATTTCAATATGGCAGAGTAAGTCAGAAAGAAAGATGCGGAGGATTACACTAGAAGGATGAAACTACATCCAGGAAGTGGAGTCAGTAAAACACAGAGTGCGAGCACATGACAACAGCACTTAGAATAGTACCCATAAAACCCCTTTTATGAGAAATGATAAATTGCCGCTGCAAGCACACAACCACTATTTACAAACAGAAAATGTCCTCATCAGGGTGGACACTCTCACTGTGTGCATAGATGTGATGCTGCTAGGCACAGGGCTGTGAATAGAGCAGGCTGCAGCCTCCCTACGCCTCCGCACACACTTGTTCATTTTTACTTTTAAATCTGATCTATTCTTTCCTCGATTTGGACTTTTGCTTGTTTTGCACACCGGCCCACAAAGTCCAGTTGGTAATAGCAGCTTTCTTACACAAATGTCAAAGTCAGTAATTTGTTAGCTGCATTAAAGCATTGACAGCCAAATGCTTCATTCCCATAACACTGACTGGCATTTCAACAAACTTTAATTTAGCAGCACTTTACCTTAACAGTAACGGTGCACAGATAAATGGGCTAATTAACGAAGCCAGATGATCGGCCTTGACTAGTAACTGGCTGGAAAGGAGAAAGCTTTTCTTTATCCAATCAGTAAACACAGCATGCTAGGGTGTGGCGACACTCTTCAGTGTGGAAGTTGTCACCGAAGGAAGACGAAGAAGAAAAAAAGCTGGCTTTTTCAGTCTCAGTTGTTTAAAAATGCATTCGGAGGAAGTACAGAGAACTAAGAAGTTATTTAAAAGGATTTGGTATTTTCTCCACGTTATAACATGTCTGTGGTTCATTTAGGCTGTGAGAACCAGACTTTCAAAAGATAACAGAAGGCCAAATGGAGTGCAGTAAAGATGCTCTCGCTTTCAACCTCTGCCCGTCTTTGAACATGGTGAAAGCCTTTTAGAAATCTCAGTTAAGGCAAGGATCTGCTTTCTGAACGAAATCCTCACAGAGGCTGCCATTTTAGCAATGTAAACCACACTATCCGTGCTAATGGATAATGTAAGGTGCTGAAGACAGTTATGATGATCAACTTTATAATATTTTTTCTTAGTTTTAAAATAATGAATCCTGTTTTAAATCGACTGCTCTCTCACTCAGTGTGTCGTCACCTCTGCAGCCAATTTAAACAAATAAGAAATATCATGGCAGGAAAGTTACAAAAATATTTTTAATGGAGTAGAACCCAGTAGAACCTCTGACTAAATAGTGTTACTGTGAAAAGGTGTACTTTATCTTTTATCAGCATGTTCTGTAACTATATGGTAGGATATTACATGCAATATACCAGTTTCATAATAAAACATACGCTTACACATAAAAGAGCATAAAACAATTACTTTTTAACTATACCAATATCATGTATCCAGGTTGAAAATAAACACATAATTTTAAGGTCATGGACACTAAATTCTTTGATGGCATAAAAAGTAAATGGTAATGTATTCAACCAGCAGATATTTGGTAAATACATATTTATATACAGGGAGTAAGAGACTATTAGGTTGTTTAAAAAAATGCGCAGAGGATTACCGGTAAGCTGTTTGGTTTTGCAGAACCTAAATTTTAAAGGTCTGTCAGAGCAAAAAACGTGTTCAAAACACTTATTTCAATAGTAGGAACATACCTCAATTTCCTTCTTGGTGAGTTCTGAAGCCATATAATTAACCCCCGGTTCTCGCAGTGGAAACAACCTTGTAATGGGATAAGATTGGAGAGGGAAAAACAGAAAAAAACATTTAATGAAACCACCCTCTAAAATCAATCGATATGCTATGAGCTAATCTTTGTGAATTTAACTCAAATGTTTCTATTCTCTCCATCCCATACGCAAACAGCAACGCACGATATATCAAACGCAAACAAATGAACAAAAAATATTTTTGGAACACACTTTTAAATCTACAAAGACTTTATGGAAGCAGGTCTAGACAAGATGATAATTTTACACATAAAAAGGAAGCCACAACATTGTTTGTGTCCTCTTTGACATAAACAGCACATAAATAAGATGGGTGCATTTATATGTCATGCTCATAAGAAGAGACGAGCCCTGTGTCTTTGCAATTAGGTTAAAGTTTTTACAAATCACAATCAGCTCAAACTTGTAACTTGCTGTTATGTTGTTGATTTTAATGAAGATGCATCCTGTTTCTCCAAAAAAAACCAAAAAAAAAACCAGATTTCTTATAGGTTTGCAAAAGGTTTCTCTTTTATCACTGGTGCATTGTTTTGTAACCAAAGCTAGTGGTTATGAAATGCATGAACAGAAACCGGAATTTGCACGTTGAAAACATTCTCTCTTAAAGGGGACATGTGCAAAAATCAACTTTTTTAGCCCTTAAGTGCATTTTGTTGTGTACATCGAGTCGCTATACAAGTTCAGTCCATTTACAATTTACCATCTAGGAGTGCAGAAATTTAAATGCAGTCTCTCCAGATGCTGTGTAGATATCTTTATATTGTGTTTGGGTCCCATTTCTTCAAGCCGTTCAGTTTTCCCTATTTTCCATTATGATTTTTGAACAATTAGTCACAATATTCCCTGCGGACCACCTTAACAAGTCCATGGACTTCCGGCTTACCAATTACACAAATCCTCCATTTTGATTTTTTTCCCCTACGATTTTGTACTCCCAGCTGAACGACGCTGAAGCTACAAGTGGATGAGTCAATATGTTCAGTTGTTGGGTGCATTATCCCACACAATTCATTACAGCGTCATGAATTGTGTACAATACAACATACAAATGGTCAAAGGGGGTGGAGCTGAGTGCTCTGCGACCTGGAGGGGGGGTGGAGTGTGATGTGCTTCCTTTGCATTTAAAGAGACAGCACCAAAACGAGTTTCTCTCAGACCTCAGAACAGGGGTAAGGAGAAGCTGTAGGGTAACAATAATGAGGAGTTCAGACCAAAGCATCGCCGTTCCTCTTTATAAAGGCCACAATTGAAAGATTTAAATGTGAAAAGGAAGACATTAAATAGCATGATATGTCTCCTTTAAATCCTAGCCTGGGGTCCTTCTGCGTGGAGTTTGCATGTTCTCCATGTGCATGCGTGGGCTCTCTCCAGGTACTCCGGTCCAGCTTCCTCTCACAATCCAAAATGATAACTGTTAGTTTAATTGGTTTCTCTAAATTGCCATTATTAGTGTTTGTGCATGATTGTTTGTCCTGTGTGTCTCCGTTTGTCCCATGTAACGGACTGGTCTTGCTCAATGACCACTGAAGACAGGCACCGGCCTCCCTGCAACCCTGCATGGATAAGCGGCTACAGACAATGGATGGATGGATTATTTTCAATATAGTTTTAATACATCAACAGTCCATATTTCATAACTATGGGCTGCCACCATTAGCCCCCAGTGTTAGCAGTCCTTCAGTTCTGATATTTTGCCTACAACTGGCTGTATTTAAGGTATTAAATACTGATGCTACACAGATCATCACGTGTATATCAGTTCTGAAGTTGCTGCGCACTTGGAGCTGACTAAATGTAGACTAGCTGCATCCACAGAGTATTTTTGTAGTGCAATAACTATGTATCTGAGTTAGGACCTACATATGAAAGAAGCCTGAGTGTGAATAAACATGCTATGAGCATGAAAGTTCAGATTTGGGGCACTTTTGATGTCACTATGAACACAGCCTTAGATCTAGATCAGTGGTGGTCATCAAGGACAGTGAAAATCTATCCATTCATTAATTTTTCTGACATTAAGTGACTCCATCTGAGCACGTCTTATGATTGCAATATTAAACCCAAATCAATATAGGGATGATGACTTTGAATCAATGTATTGTGTAACTGTAATATACTTGCATAATACTAAACAGTGCGTAACAGTCATGTGACACATACCACTGGATGTAAGAGTGAACCCTCTCCAGTTTTTTGTAGTCATTTTTCCATTCTTTCAGAAAGGACTCAATATAGACATCTGTGTCAAAATAAAACAACAAAACACAGTTAAGTTAGAAAAAACAACAACAACAACAACATAAATGTGTAAAATAAATAAATGAATTACCGTCAGGAGCAGATGGAAACTTATTTAAATAGAATTGTAGGTTATTCATTTTGTCCTCTGAACACTCATCTGTTAGATTCTGTAAACAAATATTCAAAAGAGTTGATTATAATTTTTTTCATAATTGAGATCATTTTAGATTCAAATTTCAATTGACACTACTTACAGGATATCCTCTTCTGTAGTTCTGCATGTCTTTTGCCGCCCTTATATTTCTGGGAGGGGTATGCCACTGCAATAAATAAAATAAAATAAAATTAGTCTGTTTCCACTTAGCTAATTAGCGCATAAATAAATGCGGGATACATTTTATTTTTCATGACAAGGAAGCTGAACAGCTCTTTGACTTGTAATGCCAGAGTAATATAATCTCTACATCTAACAAAAAGATGAAATAATAAAACGAAACGAAAACATCTATAGAAAAAAAAAAGGAAGTTACAATGGCTAGCTAAGCTAGTTAGCGAGGTTGCAGCAGTGGACACAAAGCTAACATTAGCTTGTCCACAAACAGCAGGCGCCTGAACCGAAATGAAGGATAACAGGACTAGATTTGTGTGCGTCGTGGCTGAGCTGGCTTATAATGAAGGCACGTACTATAGCCCAGGAAGACTTGTTTTTGTCTTGATTTGACCGACGGTTCTGGCTCTCTCCGGCAGGGTCGTCTCCATCACTCTCTGTGTCCCATGTCGAGTCGTACTCACACACATAGTCGTCTTCCATTTTTTTGTCTTTTTTTTTTTTTTTTTTTTTTGCTAACTGGATATCCTTAAGAGCAACAACAGATAAATAAAAGCGCAGCGTGGCTCGGCTCTATAACCGGGTCCGAATCGGTTCCACTTTCATGTCCAGGTTAGAGACGGGGACGGCCCCAACCATCCGTGTCTCCAGCCTACCATCATATAACGGCTGCAGTGAGGATGCTGCCTTCACGTACTTCCGCTGTGTAGGAAATGTCATAGACAACAAAACACGTTGCAAAGGAAATCAAGCAGGCTACTTCAAGAATCAAAAGTCGTTTTTTTTTTTTATTGATGGAAAGAAGCTTATTCTCTTACAAAGTGAGTCTGCACCGTAACCATATTTGATCAGCATGTAACTACATTTGACCATGCTGACAGCGGAGTTTTCCGCCTGTTTACCTTCACAAATAACTTCGCTGATATGAGTTGAATCACGTTTTTCTTTGTACATCACGAAAAAGAAAACTAATTTCAACCCGGTTTACAACTGCCATATTTGTATGTATTTTCCCACCAAAAATTTCAAATGTCCGATTCTACACAAAGGCAACAGAATTTTTGTGTTGGCTGCAAGAGTTAAAGTGCAGATCAGCTGAGTCAGACGGCTTATTTTAGGTATACAAGGGGGAAAAAAACAACAACATATTTTTCATCTGACAGTTATGTAACCACGGTGCAAAAGTATGCAGGTCAAGTGAATAATAACTCTGTATAAAAAAAAACAATAAAAAAAAAAAAAACACGGAATCAGTTTTATAAATAAATGTAGGTATGTATACTAGGCCCAGCAATACAAATTAGAACATGTCAGTTCTAAACAAGTCTGGGCTTTCGAAAACTTTAACTTTTAGAAAGTTTTAGAAAAATCTAAACTCTCATCAGTCTCATTAATAAAGTATATTATTTTTCTCAACTCCATCACTATCAACTCTGAAATGCTAAACACTTTCAATTGATCAGGTTGATCTCGTTGCAGGATTAAGATAGATATATCGTAATATATATTCATTCTCAGAAGTTTAATAACTAAACTGCTACCGTTTATGAAATGGAAGAAAAATAACCCTATTAGTGAATAATAATAACCCTTAATGAATAATTAAGTTACGGGAAAAAAGCCCCAACACAGGCAAAACAATATTGTCAAACTACTTAAAGGGGAACACCAAAGGGAACTGAGAATTTATGTTAGATATTGTAAACTGACCAATTTTCTATCGATGTAATTCAGTCTCAGTATGAGGTTTAATGGATATTTTGGGGTTCTAAATACCTGTCTTAAATTAGAGGGAAAGTTTGAAAGAAAGTAGAAAGTAGAATTAAAAAGGAGCCAAATCTTTGAGGTTAGTCAGTTCCACGCAGAACCCATGCAACATTGAACAGGACAAGAGAGTACATAACTTGTCCACAGAAGAAAGTATTGAGTGAACTTTGAGGGTGCTTTGTCAAACAAAATCAATCAATCAATCAATCAACCAATCAATCAATCAACCAATCAATCAATCAATCAATCAATCAATCAATCAATCAATCAATCAATCAATCAATCAATCAACAAACCAATCAATCAACCAACCAACCAACCAATCAATCAACCAACCAACCAATCAATTTTTATTTATCTAGCCCTTTACAACACACGAGGGGACCAAAGTGCTGTACATAAAATCAACATTAAAGAAACCGATTTAAAAACATAAAATATAAACATAAACATAAAATTCAAGTTATGACACCAAGCTACTGAATGTTAAAAGCCAGTTTGAATAAACGGGTTTTAAGCCTGGGCTTAAAAACAGCAAAGTCAGTAGTGGTACAAATGTCCAGAGACAGTTTGTTCCAGAGTCTGGGTCCAGCAACTGAGAAGCCTCGATCACCCCAGTATTTGTACCTAGCTCTAGGGACTGCTGGTTTGTTGACCCTGTGGCCCTAAGGGTTATAAAAGCACAAGAGTTCAGACAGGCATTGAGGGGCAAGAGCATTAAGGGCTTTAAAAACAAATAGCAACATTTTAAAATCAACCCTAAAAGAAACTGGACTGGGGTGATGTGCTGTTGTCAAGGAATGTTGGTTAAAAAGCGGGGAGTGGCATTTTGAACCAAATGAAGACAACTGATGACTTGGAGATGCCGACATAGAGTGCGTTGCAATAGTCAATTCTCAAGCTTGTAAATGTGTGAATAGTTTTCTCAAGATCAACACGATTTAAAAAGGGTTTAACTTTTGCTTGTCAAATCTCAAATTGCTGTCAGAGATGACTCCAAGATTCTTTACAGCAGTTTTAGATTTAGAAGGTAGAAAGTTAAAACTAGAATGGGGACAATCACCAATTCAAATATACTTTGCTTCATCTTCATTCAAGTGAAGAAAATGTAATCCTAACCACATCTTAATGTCTGAAATGCAGTCTGTCATGATTTCAAGAGCTCCACTTGTATTTGGAAACACAGGGAGATACATCTAGAGATCATCTGCATAGCAGTGGAAGGCTTAGTTGTGCTTGACTAGAACACAGTGGCAGCATGTAAAGTGAGACCCTGGATGGAGCCTTGGGGGCACCAATCATTACAGAAAAACTCCTATTTGACAAGTACGATTCAAACATTTCAGTGCAGTACCCTGAATATCAACACACTGGTTAAGGTGAGACAGAAAAATTGAACGATGCACTGTATGAAATGCAGCACTTAAGTCAAGCAACACTAAGACGACAGTGCACTAATCATCAACAGTTTTCCCTGTTGCTGCTGCACTTTTTCCTACCACATTTTTCCACCACCCAACCTTCCATTCTGCTTCAATTAAATTCTGTTAATTTATTTAGCACCGATTCACAACACGTCATCTTAAGGTTCTTTTCAAAGTCAGTTCTATCAAATTATACAGACAAATTGGTCAAAAGGTTTTCTGTTTAAGGAAACCCAACAGATTGCATCGACTCATATGAAGCTACAGTGTACCGTCGCTTGAATTGTGTTGTTTAATTTGCAGCAATTGCTTATACTGAGCAAGCATGCAGTGACAGTAGAAAGGAAAACTCCACTTTAACAGCAAGAAACCTCTAGCAGTATACCAGACTCAGTATTGGAGTTTGAGAGGACTGAGCATACACATACAAATAACATAGCAGCAACGATCCAGGTGTACTTTCTATACTTAAAAAAGTAAAATGGTAATGGCAGTGCTAACTTCTTCAGTGCTTTATCCAGGAAAAAATCAAGCAGAAAAGCTCTGAGCCAGTTTTCAAGTCTTGAAGATAAAAGAGAGCACATACAGTTAGTTGTAGTAAAAGCTCAGCTGATGCCCATGTCCATGAGAAGGACAGGGTTAAACACTGAAAGAAAGAGCCATATCATATACAAGAGAACATTAAGTTGTTTGCAGCAGTAACTTGGCCAATGCTCCCCATCCAGGATGGTGTCACGGCTAAACAGAATGCCAGGCCAGATGTAACTACTATGAAGAGAAAAACAGAGAGAGGGCATAAAGTTAGAAGTTTAATATAACAATAAATAATGCAACATTGGAGAATGTAGCAGAGTGATGGAAAGTGGGCTTAATGTTCTCCAGAAGGATACACCTAATGGTAAATAGCTTGTACTCGTATAGCGCTTTACCTAGTCCGACGACCCCAAAGCGCTTTACACTACAGTCAGTCATTCACGCATTCCGACACACATTCCCATCCTGACAGTGGTGAGCTATGTAAGTAGCCACAGCTGCCCTGGGGCAGACTGACAAGCGAGGCTGCCATACATTGGTCCCACCAGGCCTTCCGACCACGGCCAGAAGACGATTCAGGTGAAGTGTCTTGCCCAAGGACACCACGACTGAGATAGTCAGACTGGGGGATCAAACCGGCAACCCTCTAATTGCAGGATGAACTCCCTAACTCCTGCGCCACTGTCACCCAAATATAGCAGCATAATGACAGAGATAGCTCAGGATAATGAAAGCCACTTGGACTATAAACTTTATCAAAAAGGAACATTGTAAGCTTAGTCTTAAAAGTAGACGGGGTGTCTGCCTCGCAGACTAAAACTGGGAGTTAGTTCCACAGGAGAGGAGCCTGATAACTAAAAGATCTGCCTCCCATTCTACTTTTAGAGACTCTAGAAACCACCAGTAGTCCTGGTCAAAAATAACACCAAGGCCAATTCAATACCATCCAGGTTAAATGATTGACAAAGCAGTTTCCTGATCCAAAGGCGACAACTTCTGACTTGTTTTATTCTAAAAGCAACATATTTCTATGAATATGCTTAGATAGAGCACAATGTGATCAACCCATCTTCTTTAGAAATAACATTTTATTGCTTACCCTCCTTGTGGAAGGTGTCAGTGACTGTCTTCTGGACATCTGTCCAGTCAGCAGTCTTCCCCATGATTGTTTAGCCTACTGACCCAGACTGAGGGACCATTTAGAGGCTGAGGAAATATTTGCAGGTGTTTTAAGTTAGTAAAGCATGTGACACCATGCGTTTCCAACACTTAACCTGTTCACAATATTCTGAGGTTTGGGATTTAATTATCTATGAATCTAAATAATACTAGATTAATTTTAGTTTCTAAAAGGAATGACAAAGAATATTTTAGTTTTTCACAATATTAGAATTTTAAATTTTTTTTAGATTACTTGTAAATGAGACAACAACATGCTTACTGTGGTGCAACCTTTGTTAAAGACAAATCAACAAGAACCCTTTTTGAGAGGTGCACTTTCAGATAAACACTCTTTCTCACAGCATAAGAGCCGAGTTTGGAGAAGAGATTGGAAGTCATTGCACGGGAAAAATATCCACCTGCTTCTCCCAGAACGCATATGCACTCATAATTTGTGTCCCCCCCCCCCCCCACCCCATGTCCGTGGCACGGTTCCACTCATCAACACTTATTTGTGCTCTGCATTCTTCATCTTCCTTATGTACTCAGGATCTGCTGATAATATTCTCCTCAGTGATAAACAGCTGACCAAGATAGAGAGGGTTCTGACAGAGGAGGAAATGAATGAAACATAGCAAGTAGAACAGTACTGTTCCAGATAACACAAAACACTTTTAGTAGCAGGCATTTGGTAGTATCTATAGTGGGGTAGAGGAACAAATACTAAAGAATGCTTTTGTACAGGATTTAAAAGCTTTGTCTCTTCTTATCTGCAAGAGGTGATGGAGCTGCTTCTAAATTATGGAATACTCTCTTCACATCAGAAATAATGCACACATATTTTTTTGTTTGGTTTAAACAGCAGCTGTACTTGATGATAACAATATTCTATTTATATATCAATTTATATGTGTTTAAATTAATTTTGTTTGACTCTTCATGCTTATTTTAATGTATATCCTCCTTTTACTCACATTTGTGTTCTTATCTGAAATAAGAAATAGATAACAGGCTTATTTCTTTCAGTTTTACTTTGCTATTTATGACTTTCTCCGCAGGAAGTGGTCTTTAACTACAGACCTCTTGAAATAGACTGTCAGTACTCTGACTCCTGGTATCTAGAATGAACCCAAATTAATCTCTGTACGCTTAAAGACTTGAAGGCTCTCACTTTCTGTCTGGGCATTGGAATAATTAGTGTTAGTCAACCACTTCTGGGACAGAAAATAGCCGGCATTCACATACAGTCGGCCTGAATGTAGATGAGTGGAGATGATTTTCCATTTCCCTCCTTTGCCTGTTCAGTATCACTTCCTCCTTCTCTTGTCTCCTCCAGGTACCATCTTTGATTTAATATGATACATTTTCACATGGAGTATTTGTGAAGTTTAAATTATAATACAACCCTTTCTCTTTTATTACAATTGAGTGCCCGTTTGAACCTGCTCGTCACATTTTAAGGTACCTGGTAATCTTAAATGGTCTCATACAGCCTGATGTATGAAAAGCAAAACTAAAGATTGTTCACTAACCTGGTGGGTTTGGTTTAAAAATGTGAGAAATTGTTAAAATGAAATCTAACATGTCTTATGGTATAGAAATGTCTGTGTGCACATGTGTGTAACAGCAAGATAAGTAATTTATCAAAGAACGTTAACATACTTGAGAGAAAATAACATTATATTATACTATATTATACTATTATTAGTACTATTTTGCAGGCTTAACATATATAAAACCAGGAGAGCTGTATGCTTTCTCTAGAGACTGGCTAAATATCCTCAACATAAAAATTATTCACACATAACTCACACACACTCTTTCTCTCTTTTATGTCGACTAAAACCTTAGCTGTTAGTGTCACACGTGCTATTCTCCAAGAGAGTCTGGGTTTCTGGTTTGATCCTCTAAGAACCAGCAGCAGAAACAGGGATATCAGAGGTGGCAACATCTTTTGACAGTAATTGGACTGATACGTTTATACGCAGGCTTATTTCAGCATTAGAGGGTATAAATAGAATCATGTGCTACCACTGGGGACTCAGTGCTGAAAAGATGCTGGTGTGTGTTACTATTTTTGCTCGTCGTTACTGTGGTAACCGCAGGGCTCTGCAGGCATCCGAGTGTTTGCTGTTGTTATTTTGTGCCTCTGCTTCATAAAATCACTGTCACCTTTCTCTGTGTGAGATCAGCACATGTGAGAGGATCCGATATGCTCAGATGCACAGAGGGAATATAAAATGTCTTTTCAGCATTGTCAGTGAAATCCAAATATTCCCTGTTCTGCTGCAAAGTCCATTTTGATGTGTTCTTTTGGTGTTGCTGGGCTGCAAACTTTGTATGCAAGTACATAATAATAATAATAATAATAATAATAATAATAATAATAATAAAAGCATCCAATATGTAAAGTGATGTAGTTTACTGAAATACAAATAAAAACATGTACAATGTAATAAAGATAGTAGTGGACCCAATGACAGTTGCTGTATAAATGTAAAAATATTGAAAAATAAATACATAAATAAACAAATAAATACTCTCTCCATGTTCTCTGCCTCCCATCCAATAATTGCTGGAGATAGACACCAGTCCCCCCACGAGCTAGCAAGGATGAGCTTTTATACCAATAATTAAAATAACAGTGGAGAGTAATGAACCTTAATGTCTATTGAAGACTATAATATGATCAACATGTGAAAATAAGCATATTTAATAAACAGTAAAAACACCCAAGAAGCCAGACTTGCAATATCTCACCTAACTGCTCAATGTAAATACAGGTTAGGTGTTTTGATTTCATAACATACGTGCTGGACTAGTCTTTTTGGAATATATGGAGAAACAGTACTGTGCAAAGTCTTAATTGAGTTGCAGCAAACTGAGTGGGTGATTTGTTGTTCTGCCATAGCAAAATTTTCACACCACAGAGCGAGACTATCATCAGCCAGACTCCACTGTGTTATAAACTTGCGCTTTCTTTAATAAGTGTGGTAAAAGATACAGACTAAGTAATTTCTCCCAGAATAATTTTTTTTTTGCTTGGTTAGTGCTTTTAAAAAAAGAGATATACTACTGAATGTTACAATGCAAAGAAGAGAAATGCTATAATAGCTGTTCAGGAAGCAGTGCCTTTCCTTTATTAGCTCACATTTTCACCACTTTTCTTTGTTGAATGTGAATTTTATTATAAAGGTTAAACTTCTCTTTAGAAACTTGAAACAATGAGGGGGTGGTGGAATAGTGGTTAAAGTGGGCTGTTTTTTTCCTGGGAAGGCTGCCAGTTCCCTTGTTCGGATCTCACAGGATGCGGGTCCCTGAACGAGACCCTTAGCCCCATAATGCTCTCTGGGTGTTGCACAGTGGCAACATATATAAAAAACCTAATTCTCAAAAATTTTATCAAATCGACCTTCCAGAACATTTTATGATGCACTATTTTATTTTGAGAAGTTCTATCATATTTAATATTATAAAAAAAGCATTGGAGAACAACATTATCCTAACTCTTTTGTGCATTGAGATAAAATATTTTTCATGCTGAACTTTTTCACAGGGACGTTCATCACTGCTACTTTTATACAGTGCCTTGCAAAAATATTTAGACAACATGAACTTTTTCCACAGGCTCCGATAAAATATGTACAAATATGTACATATTTTATTGGAGCTTTAACTGATAGACCAACTGTTACGGCTGCAGTCAGTCCTGGCCGTATTTTCCTTGTCGGGTTAGAGAAACAGGCCTGCAGGTGGGATGCATTTCCCTGATTAGTGCGCTGCTGCTTTAAAGCTGCTATGCTTTCAGCAGAGGGGAGGCTCTCTTCCTGCTCTCCCTTCTCAGATCCCCATTTGGTTTGGTTTGGTTTGGTTTGGTTTGTAGCTTGTCTTATGGTTGGGTTTTGTTAGGTTTGTTTTGCATTTGCTTATTTCTGGTTAGTCATGGTTTCTTATTTTAGGTATTCTCTCTTTGGGATTTTATTTCTTTAGTATAATTGAATAAAATTCAGTTTTAATTTAAGCAGAAAATCCTTGTGTGGTCTCCTTTTAATGTTATCCCACCAAACGAGCCTGGTGGACGTAACATTTGTGGGGGCTCGTCCAAATTTAGGTGGACCAATTGTGCTTAATTGGGCTCATTTTCATGTTCAGGTTGCAGTTACATGCCCCTGACTTTGTCTTTTCCTGTTCCATTTTTGTGGTTGGAGGTCCATGAGGATATTGGCACTTTTGTTTGAGGAGGGAGAGAGAAGTCTTTGTTTTATTAGGTAGTTGCTGTCTGGTGTTGGTGGTTTTGGCAACTCCATTTTAGACGACCCTGTTTATTATTTTAGTTTGTTATTTTTGGGCTGGACTCTGGGCTGAGGGCACCGCCGTGGTTTGCAGCCTGAGAGGTTTTTGACCTGGAAGGATTTGCTGCCAGCGGTATTTTGGTGCTTCAAGTGCCTTAGCTCTTGGAGGAAGGCCTGAAGACTAGGCTAAGGTTAGGCAGGGTTCTGGTCACTCAGTTAGCTGCAGGAAAATGGAGACTTGCCCTTTGTTTGTACCACTCATGCACTTCCTGACAGTGTTTGGTTACAATGTTTGGCTTTTCTGACTAGTTTTGTAAGTTGGATTATTTTATTAAAAAATGGATACTGTTATTTTTGTCTTCCCCAAGTGTAAAGCTACTGAAAAACATACAAAAGGAGCAGATCCGTATAGTAGCTGAACACTTTAAAACTGATTTTGAAGCTGCAAGACATGTTGTGATAAACCTGTTGTCCGAGATGTCCGTCTTCAGTGTTTGTCTTGTGCTTGTATTGTGACCTTTGGTGTTGTGGAGAGGTTAGCTACTTGTGGTTGGATCACATCTTGTGTTGCTGGCTTTCTGAAGCAGTAACTTTTGAGTGTGGCGGTGGACCATGCTGATGGTGATCCTTTTTGTTGGTGTGACTCTCCACATTTTGTTGGTCACTTGTGTGACTTGTTGACGTGGTAACTTGTGGGTTTTAAACCACTTTGTGTGTGTGACCATTTGTGTTGTGGTGTCAACAGTTCTTAGTTGGTTTGGATTATTAGTTGCCACTTGTGGTATTGTGTGGTAACTTCGTGTAATAATCCATTTGACTGTTGTGCTCCCTTTTTGGGTCAGATGTTGCCATCGTCTAAGTCATTTGTGTTTTGTCTTAATGGGTGTTTTTTTTACATCAGGTTAATTGGTTTATCAACAACACATCTAGTTTTGTTTCAATAGTTCAGCTCCCTCTGACTTCTTTTGCTGCTCCTTCTTTGATTTCAGATAGTGATGGACCAAACATAACATGGAAAATGGTTACAGAGGTCCTAGGTAGGATCCTCTGTTTTAAGGGGGGAGGCCCTCAGCCGTAACACCAACACAATACATAGTGCATACCTCTGGAAAGCAAGACAAGTTTATTTATGTAGCACATTTTAGTAACAGGATAATTCAAAGGGCTGTACATGAACAGAACATAATAAAAGAAAAACATTACAGAAGAAATCACATTGCAGTGGAACAACAGCAGCAGGTCAAGATATAAATTAAGTTGGACTACAAACGTCAAAGACAACCCTAAGCAAATAGGTTCTTATTCATTCAAATAGGTAATCTTGATTTAAAGGAACTCAAGGTTTCAGCACTTTTACAGTCTTCTGATAGTCTGTTCCAGATAAGTTAAACATAAGAACTAAATGCTGCTTCTACATGTCTGGTTCTGGTTCTGGGTATGCAGAATAGACTTGGGCAAGAAGACAACATGGGATAATCTGTTGAGTGGACAATGGTTATTTGTACACTACACAAACATTCCCCACATGGAAGAGTGGCAAGAAAAACAGCCCACACAACAAGCATGTGGAGGAAGGTACTCTGGTTAAATGAGAGCAAAACTGAACCCTATTGGGCAACAGGAAAACCCTCTCCATTGGAAAAAAATAGCATTGCATCACCATAAAGACACCTCCTCATAGTGAACTGGTGGCAGTGGTGGGGAGTTTTGAGATTGGTTAAGATTCTTAAAGGAGCCGGTCAGAGGATGGAAAACGTTGGATGGACCTACATATGACAAATAACTGAAAGAAAATCTGTCAGAGGTTAAGAAATAGTGAGACTGGACCAGACTTCCAGCATAACCCCAGTCGTACTTGCAGATCTACGATGGAATGATTTCGTTGGAAGTGTGTTCATGTTTTAGATTAGTTCAGACATCAAGGCCAAAACCCAAGTGCACTGTGTTGCAGTCTTTACAACATCACCTCACAGCAAGAAGGTCCTGGGTTTCAATCCCCGCCTTGGGTCTTTCTGTATGGCCTCTTGTATGTTTGCCTCATGAATTCATGGGTTTCGTGTTGGATAAACCAATCAGATCAAACTGTCTAATTATCACTGAATGTACATTTTATCTCTCTAAATAGACTTTAGGAGTGAATGTGTAAATGATAAGTAGTTTTTCCTAATTAGTCTTTGTGTTGCCCTAAGATAGACTGCCTCTGTCACCAGCTCCCCCACAACCCTGTGAGGATAAATGGCTCTAGACAATGGATGGATGGGAGGATCGATGCTGGTATCTATCCAATTTAACTGATTTAGAGTTTTTATTTTTCTGCTAAGATGAAATGAAGGAGAAAAAATTGTTTCCAGATGTGCAAAGCTGGTAGAGATAATTCTCCAAAATCTGATAGCATAACTGTGGTCAAAGTATTGAGTCATGACGGCTGGAGTAAAATTAACACAACACTTTCCAGATATTTATTTGTAGGAAGCTGAAAACAATTTATTATTTTGCTGCTTATTTCAAAGTTAATCACTACTTTGTTTTGACATATCACATCAAATCCTGATAGAATAAATTGTATCATACACAGTAAAATGCTAAACTGTTCAAGGGGTATAAATATGTTTGCAAGGCACTGTGGTGTTATTTTTATTAAAAAACTGTAAATTTAACTGATTTACATATTTAATTGAGCACGACAGAAAAGAAACACTGAAAAGGCACAGGGAAGCTTTAGAAAGTATGTGCAGCATCTTCCCTCCCGATCTCTGGTAAGCTTCCCGACCAAATGAACTCATCAGTGAAACCAAATTAGTTCTTGAGAAGTTTATAATGAGATTTCTGCTCCAAAAAGTCTTATCGCTGTCCAATATCTTCCCACTCTTTAATCAAAGGCGGCCAGCAGATCAGTATCTGTGTATGGGCCTCATGGTGAAAATCCAACCATTCACAAGTTCGTCTCTTGAGATTCTCATTGGGTTTTAATGGCCTGCTCTGACAACAGATTTGTTCATCTATAAATCCATTCTGTCAGATTTGCTTTACACTACATGTGATGTCTCAGTTCTTTATTTAAGATCTCTTTAAAAAAAAAGAGGAAGCAATCTGTCAGAGATATACTTTTTTAGGTACAAGACTGGCTTTATTTTATTCAGAAATTTCTTGAGGAAAAATGTATTTTGTCCACTGAATGCCTCGTGTATATTTAAGGTGGGCCTGGTCATGAACTATAACTTCATGAATTTCTACGCCGATAGCCCACAATGGTTTCATACAGAGGTTTCTCAATTAAATTATTGCACCCTGTTGGCTTATTATATTTAATTTCCATGTAATACACTTTGTTTTTGCTCTATCTGCTGGTAAACAAAGCACTTTTATTTATTTTTACCATAATAAGACCACATGACCGGAAATACAATATTCTGCGTACACAGAACAAGTATAGAAGGAGAAACAATGGAGCAGAGCGAGTCAGCAACCATGCCCAGCTGTCACTTCACTGTGAGGGTCTATCCGAATACTTTTATTGAGTAAGGACTCTTTATCAAAGTGGAAGTGCGTCAGCAGTCACCATGATAAGTGCAGTCTGAATAGTGCAGTCAGTTAGGAAGGAGGTAGGAAAAGGAGCCTGTATGCTTCCTGTTACAGCTACT
Source organism: Fundulus heteroclitus (assembly GCF_011125445.2). NCBI lineage: Eukaryota > Metazoa > Chordata > Actinopteri > Cyprinodontiformes > Fundulidae > Fundulus > Fundulus heteroclitus. The sequence continues at coordinate 28,321,944 of NC_046361.1, read as the reverse complement.
TTAGCATAGGAACCTCACAATGTCCCTTATCGGGAGTAAGGAGCTATAAGGAATCCCACAATCCTTTGTGTGACATGACATATAAGCACAGCCCACCTCATGGAAATTAACGAAAATGGTCTGAGAGAAGAGAGTGCAAACTTTGTAGTTCATTTTTGGAAGCCTGTAGGCCCGGGTTTGACTATAATCTTCCATGTGCATTTCCATTGCGTAATGATGCATGAGTTAAAGATTGTATGAAATCGGCACAACAGTCCGGAGCTCCTGGGTAGGACAGTGCTGGCTCTTACAGTAGCTGCATCAGCTGTCACCATCTTGCTTTCTGATAACTCCATGACACAGGCGGCAGATGGCACCCAACAATGTTTATGTCTGCTGATTGCGCCTGGTACAAAGCTCTTTTCAGGCTCAAAAAGGACTAAGGAAACCCTGTCAGGACGAACGCTTGTGTATATTGTTTTATTTGAAGATGAATATATGTTTTATATGGTCATGGTATGTGATAGGCCCTTTTAAATGTTGTTTTTTTTTTTTACAAAATTTAAGGATTCTTTGGAATGTTTAGCAATGTACTCTACAGTTGTCAACATCCTAATGTTTTGCTACCACCCTCTCTGTCGAGGGACAGAGAGGGTGGTAGCAGGTGGAAATTCCCACTGAGCCTGGTTTTGCTGGCGGTTTCCTTCTGTTATCAGGGATTGCTGCAAAGTCAACGACACAATGCCAGTGACTCTTGACTGTGGCAACACACTCTTTCAGGAGGAATAAATGCTGATGGGCAAAGATGCAATGCAATTTAATGGGTTTTCTTAGACAGGAAACTTTTACCAATCTGTCTGTGGAATTTCATAAAATTGACTTTTTAAGGTGTCTTGACATATCAAGTGGTATGAATTATAAACACAGTTAATTGAATTGGTGACCAAGAAAGAACTGACAACTCTAAAATTAAATCTACCTCAACTAAAATTTGCATCTACCCACATGGACAAGCCAAGTGGAAATATTTTATGGCCAGACAAGGCAAAAGTTGGGCTCCTTGGCCTCAGAGAAATTAATAAGCTTGTAGAAATTTGAGGTCAAACCAAAGACAGACATATGTTCGCTTGGTTGTGGTAGCCTAATAGTGGATATGTGTTTTTCTACCACTGGTTCTGGTGCATTGCACAAAGGTGGTGGAATATTTAAAGTGGTGGACTAACTTCAAATTCTTCAATTTCCATCTCAACTCAACAACTAGATGGTTAAACACAATGGCTACAACAGAGTTTTGTAACAGGACAGCCATCATAAAGCCTCTTTAAAACTGGTTTTGGAGTGGATAAAACCGACAAACACCAGGGTTCTGGAAAGGGTCAATCTTCGCCTTACTGAAAAAGGACTATGAGCCAGGTGAGTGACAGGAAACCAATGAATTTAATTTGTAACTAAACATGTAAAAGAGAGAAATAAAACCACTAAATTCACACCTCCCCCCTTCAAAGAAGAATTTCAAATTGAAGCCAGGGGTGCCTGTATGTAAACTTTCATGATTATATTGTGATATGCAGAGTGAGCATGCATGTGTGTATGCTAGTGTGTTAATGCAATGTACCTTTGTGAGAACAGAGATAGCAGAGCTCATTAAATGAAGCATCTATCTCTTTGAGTCAATGTAGCCTCCCTCACTTTCTCCCATGTCTGTCGGCTGAGAAAAGGATGTGACTAAAAGCCGTCTGGATTGATTGGTGGCTGTTGGGGCATCAGGCTTCTCTCTTATCAGCTGAGATATAATTGATTTATGGAGAGCTGGTTGAATCCAAACAAGGACATAAGTGTGCTGATTTAGCCACTTAAGACAAAAACAGGAGCGCAGAGAGCATGATGCTCTGCTCAGTGGGAACAAAAGAGCACATGCTAATCCACCTGCATTATTCAGATAAAGTCAGGATCTTTCTTTCTTTCTTTCTTTCTTTCTTTCTTTCTTTCTTTCTTTCTTTCTTTCTTTCATTCTTTCTTTCTTTCTTTCTTTCTTTCTTTCTTTCTTTCTTTCTTTCTTTCTTTCTTTCTTTCTTTCTTTCTTTCTTTCTTTCTTTCTTTCTTTCGCCACATTCGACTGAGACACAAGCTGTGATGAATTGACGGTATCATTTACCAGCCAAGAGCCATGATCATTACGTATCTATTAGCTTCATCCTAACTGATGGCCAAAGTCGGTGCCTCGGATACAAGTACAGTCACCATGGCAACCAGCATCACCTACAGTGAAGGAGCATCTAGCCAACCTTTTTTGTTCACTGACACTGTACATGTCGTGCCAGCTCTTTAATATGAAAATAAATATTTTTTTGCAAAACCTGATGTTCCTAACGCTATTTTAAAATAACATTAATCACATTTTTAACCATGTACTTAAATTAAATTTAGTAAAGTACATTTTCTTCTATTTCTTCTATTTTTTCCCTTTATGTTTAAACCCTGTATAAAAGCTTCAAAGTAACCATTTGACATTAAAGAAAGGTAGTAATGCCTTCAAGTGTATCTTTATTTGTAACAAATCAAAAGCTTGTTAATATGAAGCTTCAAAAGCCTTTAAATCTGCACAATGAAATCCTTCCATAAAATCTCATTTGGTACCATTTTGTATTTGGGTTTTAACTGGTCTAGCATTTTTTTCCACATCTGTATGCAGGTTCAAAAGTGAGAGAATTCAGTAATGCTTAAATAATGATAAACTCCAAATAAGATGTGCCCCTTTAGTGTAAATCAAGTGGTGACAATTAATCCATCCACCATGTAGACATACCTGTCCTTGCAGGGGTTGTGGGGATGTCTATCTCCAGCAGTCATTGGACCACGCATGCACAGAGAGAACATTTAAACTCATTGCTGAAAGACCCAAAGGCTGGAGTCCGAACCTAGGATCTTCTTTCTGCAAGCTACACAGAGTTACAAATTTATTTTATATTGAAAAATACTATTTAATCATTTCAATATCTATGTTTTTAAAACTGTTGCAAGGTGGAGCACATCATGATTTTATTTAATGTCCACTACCACTACTTATGATACTATGATTTTTCTCTGAAGTTGTTGTAGAGATCAACCAGTGAAATGTTAGGGTCTATTAATTCAATTCAATTTTATTTATATAGCGCCAAATCATGAAACATGTCATCTCAAGGCACTTTACAAAGTCAAGTTCAATCATATTATACAGATTGGGTCAGATTATAATTGAGGTTTAATTCACTTTAATTTGGGCTGTAGCTGAGTAACCATGATACAATTGAATCCTGATATTATATATTATACAAATATGTTTTTTTTTTTTTTTTACCAATTGATAACATCATATTTCATTAATTTAGAATTATACTTTGGCACATGCAAATATTCATAAATTAAATGTATTCATTACATGTATGAAATTCCAATTTTATTTTAAGTATAAAGTATTTGAAATTTTCTTAAACATTTTATTTGCTTGTACAAAGCCTTGAATCCAAAGGACTACCATGGTGCACTTTTTACAGGCTTGTTAAAATCATTTGGCACTATAGACCGTAACATCTTATATCAGGCTTTCAAAAACAGCCATTTCAAACTCTCATCAACTTGTTTTAAAATGTCTGCTGATAAGCAGAACTCAACAATAGTTTCTTCTGTTACCTAAATGTTACAGAAGGTCTGCTTCAGTCAGAAGACTCTGTTTTTGCTTTTGTTTATTCTTTTATTTACTCACTTGTTTTATCTATTAGATTCTGTTTCTGTTAGGTTATGTTCTTTGGTAGTCTGGTTTTATCTTTGCTTTTTTAGTTGTTTAGATGTCTTCCCTTTTCTGGCCCACTCTCCATTTCATGCTAGATTCTGTTTTCCTCCTGAACCCACATCACTGCCTTACTTCCCCTGCAGCCTAATTACCTTTACTACATCCACCTGTGCTTGATTGCTTCACCTGCTGTTTTTTTTGTTTCCGTCTCTATTTAGTCAGCCAGCTAGCCACTCTTAGTTGTCAAGTCCTATTGTCATGCTACCCTGTTCTGAACTCCTCTTCCCCTTGTTCCTGGTTCTGCCTATAAGCCTTGTTGATTTATATGTTAAAATCATTCCTCACCCAACTTGCAGCTTCCCTACTCTTGCCTGCGCTTCGGTCCAAACAACAATACATCAAACATGACAGCTTCAAGGTTCGGTATTAGGGTTAGCACTTTTAATGGTTTACAGTGTTAGAGTGAGCAATATGATTATCTTCAGGTTGCAAATGATATGACAATATTTGAATTTATTCTCCCCTCAAACTAATTCCACATGCTGACAAAAAGTAAGAGAATTCCTAAAAATCCTGGCTGCTATTTTGACTACACCAAGGTGTCGTGATTACTTTTTGTCTTGTTTTAACAACTTAAGTCATATTTTTCATATAAAATGAACAAATGGCTCATTGCAGAAACCCCTTACCTCAGATTTAACTCAGACATATTATTTATTGAAATTCATGTTATCACTTCTCAAATGTTGAAAGTCTTTTTCACACATTGAGATTCATCATGGGATAAACGTCCCTGTTAACCATTTTACTTAGGCAAACCTTTGCACTGCTATATGTATTTTAATTTACAAATACTCCAATTTTATCTCTCTTCATATATTCAACTCAAAACGAGTCACTACAATATCTGCTTACAGTCACATTAAGAACAACGGAGAAAGCGTCAGTGAACAGCTGTTGCAGTTGTTTCATGTTTTGCTGCCATATAAGTTAATTTACTGTATGGATTGCATTACCTATTGTTTGTTTTAACAACAATATTATCTTACTTCGATAACACCTTGCCTCATTTAGATTTACCTCTAAGAAAAGGTATAAATAATAATAATAATAATAATAATAATAATAATAATAATAATAATAATACATTGTTGCACTTCAGAAGCCTCCATCTGACTGAAATCCGCAGGTTGCTGTCCCTGGTGCTGATTACTCTCCAAACAGACCAACAGAACATTAGGCACAGCCTTTTACTGGTGAATGCTTTGCGCATGCGATGAAGTAATGCGTGGCTACTTGTTTAAACAGATGACCACATCAAGAGAGCAGGTAGGCTGCATGCGCATTTTTAAACACTTACTGAAAACCCTTTAAACCATAATTCCCGGCTCTATTTTTTATTTTATTTTTTTGCCCGCCTCCGCTACCTTAACGCAACAGGCTGCAGCACCAATGTGGTGTCTGTATGCTGAAAAGCCGCACCACCTGTAACTGCAGTCTCCCACCTCTCTATTATCCTCCGGACTCCCCATGCCGACACCGAGGATGAAGAAGCAGAACGTCCGGACCCTCTCGCTCATACTCTGCATGTTCTCCTACCTGCTGGTCGGCGCCGCGGTGTTTGACGCGCTGGAGTCCGAGACGGAGAACTCCCGCAGGCGCATCTTGGAGCAGAAGCGCAGCGAGATGAAGAGGAAGTACCGCTTCTCCGAGGACGATTACCGCGAAATCGAGCGAGTGGTGCTGCAAGCGGAGCCCCATCGCGCCGGGAGACAGTGGAAATTTGCTGGCTCGTTTTATTTTGCCATTACGGTCATAACTACAATTGGTAAGTTGAGGCGCATGTTTTTATTTTCTTTGTAAGTAACGACGTTATACTTTTATGTAGCCGCATTTTATTTTATTTTTTATTAAATATTTATGTTATGTATTACACCTAAGTGTTGCAACAATATGCTTCAGAGCCTTCTTCTGTTTACCTCCCAACCTCTCTGCAATAAGGGTATGGACACGCTGCACCAGGCACAGATGCAGGAAAGGTCTTCTGCATGTTCTACGCTGTTCTCGGCATTCCTCTCACCCTCGTGATGTTCCAGAGCCTGGGAGAGAGAATGAACACATTTGTCCGCTACCTCCTCCACAAAATGAAGCAGTGCTTTGGTTTCAGACGCACCGAGGTGTCCATGGAGAACATGGTCCTTGTGGGCTTCCTGTCCTGCATTGGAACCCTGTGTGTGGGGGCTGTAGCCTTTTCCCACTTTGAGGGATGGAGCTTTTTCCATGCTTATTACTACTGCTTCATCACTCTCACCACTATTGGTTTTGGGGACTTTGTGGCCCTGCAGAAAAAGGAAGATCTCCAAGAGAAAACACCTTACGTTGCTTTCAGCTTCATGTACATTCTGGTGGGGCTGACTGTCATTGGGGCTTTTCTCAATTTGGTGGTTCTGAGGTTCCTCACCATGAACACAGAGGATGAGAGACGAGATGCTCAGGAGAGAGCTTCACTGAAGAGGGACAAGGGTCGTTTAGAAGGGCCCACCAGCCTCTGTGTTGTAGGCGAACAGAGCAGAGACAGCCACAGGGAGAGGAACAGGGACACCATGGTACACAGCCGCAGCCACAGCACCCTCTTCCTCCCAATGCAGGAGGGAACCAGTCGCACCAACCTCATTCCTTCTCCAGCCGAGGACACAGAGAGACAGCAAAGTCCCTGCAGGCACAGGCTGCATTTTCAGATCAAGACAGGAAGACAGAGGGAGGAGACGAGCTTCAGCTCCCTCTGCTCCTCCTGCGTGTGTTACCGCTCAGAAATTTGTGACAGCCCTGTGGTGAACCGCAGCAAGCACCACGGAGGCCACATTAACTCAGTTTACTACAACTCTGTCTCCTATACAATCGAGGGCTGCTCATCAAGATCCAGGGACAACACTGGACTCTCTTCCCCTGGAAGCACACTCTCACCTGAACACAGCTACCAGGAATTTTCTAGTTTAAGGAGAAAGTCGGTATGAAAGGGCATTATTGTTAGGGGAAAGAGTCTGCACAGATTGAAAGCTGCATCTTTTTTTTTGCCGCATGATAGAACTCTGTTTATTGAATAGACTGTCTCTTGTAGCTATTGAAACTGGTTTTTATTTCTAAAGAATGAATGTCTTTTCTCCTTGTTACTATACATGTGTTGTTAATTCTGCTATTTTGCTTGCATGTAGCAATGCATGCTAAAAAAAAAAAAAGTAAAGCAACGCGACTGCATGAGAGCTGCATCAAAATTGGCTTTCTTTGCCAAATTGAACAGAGATGGAGATTCGAACATGTGACTTACGTTCTCTGCAAGAACTGAGAAATTTGTTAGTTTATTCAATATGGTTGGAGTAAGAGCAACATTAGGTCTGATCAGGACTTTTCAAACTTCTAGACAAACTCAAATGCTGGACCCCTATAACAAGTTCTGCACTTGAGTGATGGCAGAATTATTGACAAAATTGCAACATTTTCACTTTCCCTCATTCACCACAACCGTCCCAAATTTCTGACTGACTCCAAAATAATTGAATGACAAAGCTTTTTTTGCAGATGATGTATTGAGAAAAATTTGTGAAAACTCACAAACCAGGGCTATAGTGTCATTCTTTCCTAATTGATCATGGAGAGATAACAAATTGTTAATTTTTTGTGGAGTATGCATAAGCCTTTAGACAAAAAAACTGCACTCAAGTCACAAAACACATGACTTCAGGCTTGACTTATACTTACACAGTTTCCTAAGGTGATCAACTCTTAGTTAATCACCTTAGGAAACTATTAATGATGTCCCCCCTTGGAGTTTGAAGTTGGTCTATTTTTGTTTCGTGGTAACATTGAGCAGCATTTACTGAGAGAAAGCCATAAGAGTAGCTCTGACAGAGAGATGTATGTTTTCCTTTCAAGGGGTGTGTTCAATTAATTAATCAGGGATGTTTGCAAACCGTGGGCTATAAATGGCTCATTGCAACCGGTTCATGGTTATTGTAGCATCACAATAATGTCCACGCAGATGCTACCAAAATTGAGCTCTGTATTAAATGACTTTTTTTTTTGGTTTATGAACATATTTAACTTACTTCCATTATCTTTCTTATAAAGGTAGCGGCATTAGAAAGCCATGTCCTGTTATTCAAAATAAATAAAAAAAAGTCCTTACTGACTGAATTAAAAATGTAACATTAATTGTTTAATTAACAGTTAATCTTTTTTAACCTAAATACAAATTTTTATATATTTATCACAAGGAAGTATTATACCTTAATTATTTTTCAAAATGAATTCACAGCAATTCGTAGCCGCTGTTTTAAATTCTGTATTGAATGTTTTGAAAGAGAACTTGTAAAATGCTGATATGTTAATTTAAGGCTCAGGATGATTATGAGAGTCAGCTCTCCTAAGTTTGAGGCCATGGTCCTTCAATGGAAAAAAGGTGGACTGCCCACTCTGAGTTAGGGGTCAGTCTCTGCCTCAAGCAGAGGAGTTTAAGTATCTTAATGTCTTGTTCATTAACGGTGGTAGGATGGAGCGGGAGATGGACAGACTGAGGCTTCGTCTGCAAGAATATGGGCACTGCTTCAGTCTGTTGAGGTGAAGAAATAGCCGAGCCAAAAAGCAAGGCTCTTAATTTACCTACGTTTCCACACCCACCTACGCTGATGAGTTATGGATCATGACAGAAAGAATGAGATCATGAATACCGACAGCTGAAACGAGCTTCCTACGGAGGGTGGCGGGACTCAGCCTTGGAGAGGGAAGCTCTGGCAACTGCATTAAAAGTATTCACTTGAGGTAGTTTGGGCTCCTGATCAGGATGCCCCCAGTACTCCTCCTGTTCGAGGTTTTTTAGGCATGTGCCATGGGGAGGAGACAACAGGGAAGACCGAGGACTTACTGGAGGGGGCTGGCCTGGGAACGCCTTGGGATCCTCCAGAATGTTCTGGAGGACATTACTGAGGAGAGGGATGTCTGGGACCTGTTGGCCCCTTGACTCAATCTTGGATAAGTGGAAGATAATGAGTGGGTGGAAGGATGAGGATTTATAGTCATAACTAGTGTTGCGCCGATGCCATTTTTTGGCCCCGATACCGATACCTGGCTGTGCAATATTGGCCGATACCGATACCATCTGTTTGAAATTGATGTGTGTGTGTATATATGAAGAACTGCATACTACTTAGGGTAGTAGAACTTTTTATAGCCTATCTGGAATGGGTGACAGTAGTTGAATAAACATTTGGCTCTCAAAGGCCAAAACAGTGCAACATTCGTGAAATTATAACATAATAGTAGTGCAACAGTAAAATTACATTAATAATTGAATAATCTATTTTAAACCCTGAGTTTTGGCTCTCAATTGCCAAAATAGTGCAACTTTCATGAGCTTATATAACATGTATAATACTAGTCAGGAGAGAGAAGGCTGCGTTCAAGTGACATACAAACATCAAAATGGTATCGGTGCCCTATTTGCTGGTACTCGCCGATACCGATACCACCATTTTAGTGCTGGATCGGGGCCCCGTCCGACACTGGTATCGATATCGGTGCAACACTAGTCATAACCCATTAAAATTCTGTGTTTTAGGTAAACTAGATGGCATGCATCCGATGTAAGAATGTTATTATGAGTCTTTAGGGACTCATGACTTGGACTTGGAAAAAAAAAAAAAAGAGGGGATTGGTGTTTTGCTTACCAATGATGTGACTTGAAAAACCCTCAGAGGACTCTCCTCTTGCTTTAGCAAAATACCCAGATTTCTCCTGCCATAGGACAATGATGTCATAATTCTAGTTTTATATTTACAAAGCCTTAAAGAAGTTTGACCAAGCACATCAGATACGTGACTATTTTACACAACACATTTAATGAAATGTTTTATTACCTGACATTGGAGTGAGACGGTGAACACTCAAATAAAAAAAAAAGATGAATGTTGCTACATGACAAAGCAACTAAAATAGATGTAGCTCCTAACATATATGTAGCAGGTTATTAAGGTCTGATTCAAAATTCTGTAGAAATGTTTATCTTCCAGCGAGGAGAGGTGTTGTTGTAGTCCTAACTGATGTCATTCTCTTCCAGTATTGTTTGACTTCACTATACCAAATGAGCGTACAGTTGAATGTGTGCTTTTATATTTAGACTTAATCTTTCTTATTTCATTTATATGATTATTTTGAAGGTCCTGTATTCATTTGTCTTTCTTTCACCCGTGTTTTTAATTTCAGTGAATAAAACCCAGTAACCAATTGTGTGATTATTGATTGATTGACAAAAGTTTCTTAAAAGTCTTTAAGTTCTAGATTTTGTGTTATATACCAATATAGATGCTTTTTAAACACACATCTGCCTATATAGGGGCACACATACCTCACTCTGACAAAACTCTTGATAATCATCACATTAAAGTGAGGTTAAATACCTCAGAAAGACTGAGAAAATGCAATGTCAAGTAGTACTCTTTATGTTCATGTGGATAGTCTTGACTAGAAGTTATTTCACAGTGACATTTTACCCACCCTCCCAAAAAAAACAAACAAAAAAAAAAAAACAAACAAAAAAAAACTATGTCTGTTTGAAAATCTGACCAAAAATGTTTAAAAGAACAATTAATAATTTCCCAGTTTAGTAATAATACCAGTGCAGCAGACACTAAACTCCTCTGTACCTGATGACATCATGTAGAGAGTTCTGTGTTGGTTGGTGCTGAGACAGGAAGGACGGAGGAGAAGCACAGAACCAGCACTAGGTGTGAGAACCCAATCAACTTAATCAGCTCTTTGATCAGCTTGGTTCAATAAGGCTGCAGTGTTTTTTTTTTAATTTACCTTAGATTTTTTTTTTTTTGCTTTTGTTTATCGTCTACTCTTCAAATTCCAGCAGCTATGTTTGATTTGTCTTCATGAACCTGCAGCTTTTTCAGCAGTATTTTTATTTTTTTTTTTTAAATGTTTATGATTTCGCTCAATGTCCAAGTGAGGAACCCAAGAAAAACATTTTGAGGCTGGTGCCAGGAGATGGACCACCATCCTCTCTGAGGGGACCCTTACAGCCATACAGTTGACAGGGATGTTCCCCATTTGCAGCATCAGAGATGGGAGTGTGAGAACTGCAACAGACTTTTTAGTTCAGGTTGGCCAGAGATGGTGGAGCAAAGGTGACCCATTGGAGGCCATTCTTTCTTCTAGCGCTCAAAACCTTCCTCTACAGTCAGTCCAGGTATTTGAAACTCCAAATTATGCTTGGAAATCTTGAGTTTACCTTTAAGAGAGAGAGAGAGAGAGAGAGAGAGAGAGAGAGAGAGAGAGAGAGAGAGAGAGAGAGAGAGAGAGAGAGAGAGAGAGAGAGAGAGAGAGAGAGAGAGAATCATCAATAGATAACTTTTTATAAAGCTAGACCTGAACTAGCGAATGGGCCTCTAAATGTTGATCCTCAGTTCCCTTTGAAGTTTTATTTCTTAATTAATTAGTCAAAATTCTTATCAAAATTTCTAAAAGGATAAGCTGTTATTTCTATAAGGGATTGGTTCCAATGTAATTATTTAGTTTCCACCTGTTGCGGTTCTGAGAATAAATATATCTTTTTTATAATATAGTCCTCTTACTCCTCACTCTAAAGAATACAATTAAGGTTCCATGAAAAGGATAATTTACTCTTTTAGATTAATTTTTGATGGATTTGAGCCTGGTGAATACAGTGTTTTTATTGTTAGCTTGTTGAATTCGGTTTAAAAATACTTTATTGATCCCAAAGGAAAATCAAATGTTGTTTAGGCTAATATTATACAGGTTTCTTTGACATCTTGTAGCGGTCTGTCTTACAGCACATTTAAAGAAGCCTCTGACTTAAGCCAACCTTTCTTTTTGCTTGTTAAGCTGTTTTTCACTGGTTCTGATGCTGCTACTCCAACAGATGATGGCATAAGAGGTCACTTTTATGATTGGGGTTATAGGGCTCACCACAGCGCAGAGCGAAGGTGAAGCAAAAGGTTTAATTAAATAAATAAAACTTACAAAAGACGAGAAACAGGTCAGGGAAACATACCAAACATACCAACAAAAGGAATCCGGCAAAGCGACACAGCTATAGGAACAATGAAGTCAGTAAAAGAAATGAGAATTGAGACCAGGGAGTTTAAATACAGAGAGAGATGTGGATTAAAGACAGGCAGAAGACAGTTGAATGTAATCAGGAGGAAAGGAGGAATAGCTGAGAGCATTGAAACAGATGAGCTGAGGAGAGCAACGAATTGAAGCAGAAACACATGGAGGAATCTAACAAGGAATATATAAAACAATACAAAAAACAAGAATGAACTAAAATGACTACAACCAGAGAACATAAAAGAAACCCCGAAAATATCAAACAGCTCAGGATCCTGATGACCACACTCTTCACAACAGGCACATGAAATATATGCAGCATCCCTTCTAGTAGACAATTTCACAGATACATCTCCGGTCCTGTCTGCTGCTCATTTGAACATGAACATCGAGGTATTTATGCTCCTTCAACACCTCCACACCTTCTCCCATGATGGAAATAATGTTTGACCCATTCCTGCTTCTTCTGACAATTATTAAATGTTGCACGTAAAGATCCACAGTTTAGAAAGTATTATACTAATCTACAGTTAATAATTAACATAATATGTAATACAATGGTAACATGTAACTTTAAATGCCTTTTTTTTCAAACATAGACCCATTGTTTTAAAAGTGATCTAATTTTGTGCAGTAAAGTCAGCCCTGACAAAGGAAGCAGCATGTATAGTGAAAGTACTCATGATATAGATGTTGATTGATGTGCTCCATGTGAAGACAGACTTCAGGCATTTATGACTGAGAAATACTTACAACCAAAGATTTGTTACAATAATTGCTCTGAAATTTATCGTAAATTAACACCTTATGACAAAATGTCTACTGCGCAATTTAAGTAATTTCTTGTTTTAAAAAAAAACAAGCAAGTTGTTTTATCCATGCAGTGCAAAACAACAGTAAATTCAAGACAAAGAGATACAACTTGGAATTTAAATGGGCCAACTTCAATTAAAATCAATCTGATTCATTCCAGTGCAATCACATACATGCACTTCAACTTTAGCTTTACCATTGTAGTTGTATCAGTCCTCATAAATGATAATAATTGTTTATAATAACAACAATGTTTTAAAACCTTAGACATCCTTCATGGCTAATTTATCTTTCATTATATCAGAAAATGAAACATATTCTTTGCAATCTTTACCATTTTTCAGCCATTATAGCATTTGTCTCCAAATATTATAAAAGCAACAGCTTATTCATTTTGAGGCACAACTTCTTTCAAGTCCATAAACAATGCAGTTTTTCTGTTTGTATATTTATTGCGAGGGAGAATGTCCTAACGCATTAGTGTTTATCCAGGAAGTTATACCAGATAATCTTGTTACCACAAACAAACAAACCAATAAAGGGATTTAAATGACGTTTGTAATATGACACTTGAAACAATTTCACATTTAGCCAAATGATTGATGTGTGACAATCAGACAATAGGGCGCTTTCTGTACTAGTCAACAATTAGAGAAATTATCCAAAAAAAGGAAAGAAAAGGAAATCCACAACGAAGGAAAAAACTCCCTGAGACAAAGGCAGAAGACTTTATAAACGGTATCAACTGAGAAGCCAAGACTGTTGTTGGACAGATGATGGACAATTAGGTGTCTTTTGATGTAGCAGACGGAAAACACGTGTCTCATCAGGGAGAACAGTCAGTCCTGGTGTGGGCTTTTTTTTCTTATAGATTGGTTATTTCAGCCAATAGGAGAAGAAGATGGATTAAACATCAACTTCTGGATTTTTTTGGGGGATCTGAGAAGGTTGCAAGTACCCGGTTCAATCCCCACAGCCTGCACTCTGGGTCCCTGAGCAAGACCCTTAACCCCAAATTGCTCCCCGGACGCACTGCACATGGCAGCCCACTGCTCCCCTAGGGTGATGGATTAATAGCAGAGAACAAATTTTGTTGTAACTTATGTTTCAATGGCAATAAAGATGATTATTATATTATTATGGATGTGCTGCCAGGTTGTCAAAAACAATTCATCTGCTGGTAATACTGAAACGATTGTTTTAGCATTCACGTGGGATATGATCAATCACATAGAGCCAACTAGTTCACTGACAAAAAAGACAAAGCGAAGAACATGATTCCAGTAAATAAATCCAGTGCAACTTACTGCCTTCAAAAGACACCTACAGCAATCCAAAAAAGGGTGATAAAAACCCAAAACAGCTGGATTTCTATTCTGAAACTGAAAATGAAGGTGTGAATTGAGGCTACCTCCTCAGGACAAGACTCAGCCGTCCACCTGCACCTCAAGGACAACGGACACTCTTTTGAGGACCAAAATGTCCACATTTTGGACAGAGAAGACAGATGGTTTGAGAGAGGGGTTAAATAAGCTATTTACGTTATGCGAGAAAAAAACAACCTTAAGGAGAGGAGGAGGACTGAGGTTTCAACTTTCACACTGCAAAAACGGAACTAGAAGTAAGTAAAATGTTCTTAAAATTTGTGTGGTAGTCCTTGATTTGAGCAGGTAAATAAGATGATTTGCCAATGGAACAAGAATTTTGCACTTAAAATAGGAACAATAATAGGGGTAAAAATGCTCATTCCATTGGCAGATAAGCTTATTTACCTACTCAAATCAAGGACAAATACACTGACTTTAAGAATATTTTACATATGGGAAGTGAAACGTCTTCAGCTTTAGAATAGAAGTCCAGTTGATTTTTTTTAACCATTTTTTGTTGAATTTATCATGACCTGGGTGACTAAGAATCTTCATTAGCAGACACCTACAGAAGTTTGTCAGAGAACATCACTGAACAAACAACTTCCTGACTACCAAGGACCACAACCGACAGGTTAGGGGTAAAGTTGTAAAAAGTAAAGTAAGTTTATGTCATAAAACAATATCTCAAGCTTTGAACATCTCACAAAGTTCAGTTCATCGCCTAGAAAATTGGACTATTGCACAACTGCAGACCTACTGCTATGATAAGGGAGAGCATTAATCAGAGAAACGGGCTAAAAGCACATTGGAGTTTTGGAGGAACTGCAAGGATCCACAGCTCATGTTGGAGAGTCTGGCCATAGTGTGCTCCAGAATCTGACCTTTATGGAAGAATGTGAAAAACAAAGTCACTGCTAAATGAAAGCTGTAAGAGTTCTTGTTTGCAGTTTGCCACAAGCCATGCAGGGGAGAGAGCAAACATGTGGAAGAAGGTGCTGAATCAAAAGGGAACTTTTCAGGATATGTGCAAAATGCTATCTGTGGAACAAAAATACCAGTACACACAAGCTACAGGTTGAAATATGATAGGGGCAGCCTTTTGCTGTGGGATAATTTGCTTTAGTATGAGCTGAAGAGGGGGTCAGAGTTGATACAAAGATTGAGAGGAGCTCATCTCAATGTGGAGCAGCAGGTTAACAAGCCTGCTGCTCCACATTAGAATGGTTCATACCAGAGCAAATGCACATTTGAGAATGGTCAAGTCAAAGTCGAGACTTAAATCCAGTTGAGAACATGTAGCAAGACTTGAAAAGATCTGTTAAAAATGTTTACTCAGGTTGATTACTGTGATTACAAAAGGAACACCTTGTTCTTGTGCTGGTTATCTGCAGAGGTCGATGAGCAACAAAGCTTACCATGTGACGACACAGAAACCCACGCAGGACAGTCAAATATGAAGACACACCCACTCACTCACCTTTAAGGGAAATTTAGAGAAGGGATTTTATCGAGCCAAAAATACCTTTTTCCTTCTTCTAAGACCCAAAATATCAGGAATACCAAGAAGTCAATAAAAAGAAATAGAAACAAATTAACTTTTACCTTGTGAGTAGTTCTTACAATTTTTAGATAATATGACTTCCGTTCCTAGATATTTTTTTTGCCATAAAATATAATAACATAATATAGTTAGTTAGTTTTATTTGATAGGGACAAGTGTGTGCACTGAACATGTAAACACTACAACATTTACAGCCACAGCTAATTTGCAATATCTGTCCATAGAAGGGCCTTTAAAAAAGCACTTACTTCCACTATGTGCTACTTCTAATAGCTGGCTGCAATTTGAAAGGAATAATGGAAAAAAAAAAGAAGTCTTTACACAACTGTCTCGAAGCATCCATTCCCCACCATCTGCTAGTTTGCTTTAAAAGCCACATACTTTACATATAAATGTAAAAATGACTGGATAATAGCATCAGGAATGGAGCTTGGATATTAAATACCATCTGCTGAGGCTGCATGTGGCTGCACATGATGACGTTTACTCTCCTCCTTCTCAGTTACATTAGCATATCTTCCTCAACTTTAAGTGAAATGGAGCTGCACTTTTGTCCTGTTCTCGCTACAATACACTCAGGATTATCGCTTCATCTTTTCATAATTAAAAGGGGAAAAGTGCAATATGTTAGACAAGGTGGCCCTCTGCAGGTGATGAAAATGTTTTTGGAAAAATGGAGTAAAAAACTGGCCTTTAAAATTATAATCAAAGGTTTGGCCACTAGAGGGCAGGATGCCTCCATGCAAGGCATTTGAAGTTGCTTACTGAAACACTAAGCTATAGAACATAGAAGAAAAATGTGTTTTCCTAACATATCAACATATCCTCATTGAAGAGTTCCATTAAAATATTAAGGTCTGTAAAAAATTTAATCATATAACTTCATCTCTAATAATTTGTGTCGGGTTTGCAGGAAACCGTCAGCAGAGCAACAGAAAAGTAAATCCTTCCTCCAGCATCAAAACACACATTTAGCAGATGCTAAGAGCTTTGAGGAGAAATGTAACAAAATGATGCAATTAGGATGACAATACTGAGGACAAATTTTGAGGCATTTTCTCTCATAGGGATAAAAAGAAAATCCTCGGTATCCTGGCATACATGCATTGGTCACTTTTGTTGCAACATGAAAACAAGTCAAACTGTACAAACACATCTTTCATATAGACAGGGTAATAACAGAGCAGCCTGAAGAAAACAACAACAGAGAGCAAGAAAACAATGTTAAAAGTGTTAACATGACTGATGTCCGTGCAAATATCTAATCCATAAAAAATAAGAAAAAAAAACATAAAAACAGTTTTATGGGAAGAATATATCTCAAAACTCTTCTTTTCGTAACGTTTTCTCAGTCATTACTGCGTATGTCAAACATTTGACCAACCTTTCTGGGATTCCTCCACAGTTAGAGACATAAACGTTATCTTTTCACAACAATTACACAATGGCAACGGGATCTGTCAGGAGCCACCTCAACAGCACTGGAAAGTTTATGTGCTCAGCATTATGCACATAAACTGAAATCTTTATCCATACTCAAAAATGCCTCTTTAATAGACTTGATACTGTGGGGGCTTCATAAAATTCAGACCTACTATCCTAATACCCCTGTTATACAGTTGTGTATTTGTCCTGGATTTCCATGGCCTACAAATATATGCAGTTTTATAAATAACATTCCAGCATTGCTTCTTCGCACGGGACACTGTTGCATACAAAACGTGAGCTTCATCTAAGCTTGGTTGCCGCAGATACTTGTGAACATGTCGACAAATTCTTTAATATGAGACTCACATCCTATGGCGCTCTATACACCACATATAAAAGCAAATCCTCGGAAAACATATTAGGAATGACAATGAAATTCTGCTACTTACATGCTACACTTCGCAGATGCTCTGTCTGGACTAATGAGGACTCACTCATCTCTGTGCAGCCAATGCTTTTGTGACTAGTATGCCTGTATAGTTGGCCATATTTTCTGATGAACTCAGTTTATTATCATTTGACCTCTTGGGGACATTCCTAGGCTGTATAAAAAAGCATTGAAATTTCAGCTTAAGGTAGTTTGGTAATTATTAGGTCTAAAAAAAATAAATAAATAAAAAAGTAAAGTAAAGTAAAAAAATAAACAGGTTGCCATCAGGAGTGCCCTCTATTACCTCCATCACGCTTGCCATCAGCTCCCTGTTCCTACAGCAAGTTGCTGTCAGCACCATGTTTCATTGTTGTGATGAATACTCAGGGTGTGGTGCAGTGTTATGTTTTCACGATGCGTGGATGAAGAGATATTGGTAGGATTGCAGTTGTGCCATTTTCTTTTGAGATGCCTTTTTTGCCATTCATACTTTTTAAGATAGTTTTTTGGTATTTTTTTTATAACCTTACCCTTTAACTGTTTCACAGCTTCGCACTGTATAATGTGATGTGGTGCAAAATAAACTAAGCACATGCTTCACAGTGGTAACCAGACTCGATGTTATCTGAAATGTGCTTAATTCTTTCATAATTGGACCCGCTTAAAAAGCGTTTTTATGTAGGCCAAAACACAGAGAGGAAACCGTGTGACAGCAGCATTATAACAGCCACGCGGCTCTGCTTGAACATCCATATTTAACCTCCCTGCACTGATGAACTCTCTTATAAAATTATACAAAGATGCATTTCTCATTTACGGGCATGTTTGCTGTAATTTTATTAGAGGATCAATAACTGTCAATTCAACATTTGCAAACATAATTTCTAATACAAATTAGGCCTCACTGTTTATACTAAATACATCAATTTAAACATGATATTTCCAGGAACAAACTGTGTAAATATTATAAAAAGAAAGAATTGCCATGGATTCAGTACGTTATTTATTTTAGAATGATAGAAAACAGCAAGGCTTTAGAACATAAAACCTCAAACAGCCTCCGAATAAATTGTCATGGAGTGCCATGGATGGCCACTTCACATGTTAATCTCATTTGGATGCCCTTGGTTAGGAGGTCCAGCTGAAGTGGGATGAATTTCACTGATCCTGCTACTGATTTAGTTTTCTCTGCCCATCTTTATGTCATTAATTTTATTTATTTTCTTCTTCTTCAAACAGTAAAATTAACCCGGGCTAAAGTCAAGCGAAAGTGATCTAAAATTGTCATTCAAACCTGCGACATGAGAATAACATAAACTCTGGCAAATTACCTCGGTGACCCCAAAATCCCTTCATCTTTTGCACCTATTTTATGATCCGCCCAAACAATTTCAGGTTGTGCAAGGTTTTCTGTGCCCAAGGACACGGATCAAAGTAAGGTGCTGCAGAGCATCTACGGCTAAAGTGAATGATCTTGAAAGGGATAATCAAATAGAGACTCATCAAACAAAATGTAAGACGGTGCTTGTAGCATGTTGAGAGATAATTATGCTCTTCTGAGGGTTTCTGCAAATTGATTTAAATTTAAAATTGTAGTCTGTTGCAAAGTAACATGAGGCATCTTTTTATTCACCTTCGGTCTGTTTTCTCCCAGAAGAGAGGAGGAACATAGTTATCAGTCCCTTTGCGGGGGATGTCTTTGCCACATTATATTTTGAATAAGGAGCCTCAAGATGAAGCTCGTGCTCTCTTTAAATGTCATCTTTACTGTTAGCGAAGATGGGCCAGATTTAGTACATCCATCACATTTAGATGCTGAGGACTGCATGTGATCATAGATCAGAGTCTTTAAACCAAATCCTTATGACCGATCATTTTGCAAACCCCTGCCTCTGTGCATTTGTGATATTTAATCCAGAGCATTTATTTAATAAATGGAAGAATTAAATAGCAGTTAAGATGAGAGGGGACTACAAAATATTTACTTTAGGTAGGTTATTAAAAAGAAGAGTGCACACTGGTAAAATTCCTAGATTTGTTTTGAAGGTAGCTCTTGGATAGTTGTTTGTTTGTACGTCAGTAGGTAAAAAAATATTTATGTGGCATAAATGAATTTGTCAAAGTGCTTCACAGAAAAGAAAACCCAATGAAATACACCACGACTTACAAAACATAAAGCAGAAACAAAAACAAACACAAAACAATTAAGGGCAAGTCTTGCTAAAAGCTTCTTCAAATGACAATTTGTTCAGCTGCTTTGTAAAATTTTCCACAGAGTCCAAACTGAGTCAAAAGGCAGGCAGTTATTTCCACAGTCCAGGTCAGAAAGATCGGAGGCTAGTGTCAAGGGCTGTTAAAATGTTTTGATTAGTTGACTAAAGATAATGACAAACCAAGTCAGCAATATGAGTGAAGCTCACAAGGTTAAGAGCATAATTTGAAATTAATTTTAAAACTGACAGTGTTTATACCCAGAAGTGTAAAAAGTATTCACATTTATTACTCAAGTAGAAGTATACATACTAGGGTTTCAGGAATACTTCTGCAGAAGTAGAAATATCAACACAAATGTTTTACTCAAGTAAAAGTATTAAAGTACCGGTTTCAAAACTACGTAAAGTATAAAAGTAAAAGTAATTTATGGCAAGAAATGCCATTAAGGACAAAAGCTTTGACCTCCCACACCACAAGGGCCTATAATGCACTATCCCACCCCCAAAAAAGACGTATTTCTAATGATATTAATGTTAAAATACGTTGGAATAGGCGGTTTCACCACATATATTTCCATTGAAATGAACCATATAGTAAAATGCAAAAATATTAAAGGACCATATAGGTGCAATACTGAGCATCAACATGGGTTTCATGGAGCAGAAGATCTGTTGTCTGGTTGCCTCTCAGTATTGTTGGAAAAAGTCAAACTTCAGGAGCATATTAACAATAATAATAACCTTTTATTTGTTATTATTGGAATAATGAACATCCAAGCTTAGCTGCATGAATTGATGTGTTCAACAGATGTCAGATAACAAAACAACAACAATCTGCGTGGCAATATTTATGTAATTAATTTTTTTTGTTTTTTGATAAACCAGAATGGAAACAAGCTGAAATAAAATAGAAGTAACGAGAAGTAAAAGGTACAGATACTTGCATGAAAATGTACAAAACTTCTACTTAAGGTAAGGTAACAAAGTATTTGTATTTAGTTACTTGAAACCTCTGTTTATAACACGGGGTTACATTAGTTCATAATTTTTTTGAAATCAGAAGTCTTGCAGTTATACTGTTCAGTTGAACTAAGGATGTTGATCTGAAAATATGTGCGCTATCTCAATCTTACTTTGCTAACGCCACTGATCTGAGTTTTTACATTCCTCAGATAACCCCAGATTTCCACAAATGACCAAGACTGGGCTTCTGCAAGGAGCCCAAATCACCCAACTCCTGTTTTATGGCACAGATGATAGTGTGCAGTAGAATAATTACAGCTTCACTTTTCTCTGATTTCATCTGTAAAAAAAAAATGCTACCCAACCACTGATTAGGATTATCAGGCAGTAAAGAGAACAATTTATAGATGTCAGAGAGTTTAAATAAACAACACAAAAAAGATGACAGAATACAACTGAATCATACTGAATTATATGACCTAAAGTAAGAAAATATAACAAAATATAATAAAAATTATCTGAGAACAGAACTCTGAGGAACCCAGCTCTGAGTTGAGCAGCTCCATAGAATAGGACATGATATGGTTTATGAGAACGCTGAAGCTCCTACCAGATTTGATGAAGACGAGTGTCGAAGGACAGATGCGGTTAACCAGATTCTTCAGTCTGTTTGTCAGAATATTGTCATAATCTGCATCAAAGGCAGAAGAAAGGTCTAACATCTCCAGAACAGTGTATTCTCCAGACATCATGATGTTGCTGGAAATGTTAGGCAGTTTCAGTAGGATGTATTTTAAGGGAACCAGACTGGAAATAGTCTTAAATGATATTTATTTCTAAATAGGGACTGGAAACTGTGACACATTTAGATCCCCAACCGAATCAAAAAGCTTCCAGCAATATAATATGAATAATTTAGTGGCAGTGTCAATTAGCCTTCAATATACATGCCATTTTATTTTTATCTCTGATTCCAATTTTGTTAATTATTTAAAATCTGTGGAGTTTTGTTCTGAAGGCAGCTTTTCTCCAATCAACACCTTAAAAGACCTGACAGTAAAGCAACTTAGTAGCACATATACACAACTGCCTGCCATTTTGAGGGTTACCAAACCACAGAGCACACTTCCCATGAGATCATATTTACTATGACGGTGGAAAAATCATCCAGTCTCAGATTTAAATATACACCGGGTGTAGAAAGTAGACTGCAGGAGAACAGGAAACCTTTGGAGAGATTTTAGAAATGATACCTGTAATCTTATCAACAACAAACCTGACATCATTATTCTCTACTCCAGAGTATGGTCAGAGCTGGAGAAACAGGAGGTGAAACTGTACTGTTTTCTTAAAATAGTACTTTAGAAATTTTCTTCTTCTCTAATATGATTTAAGAAAAATAGATCTGGCATTCATCACCATTGTATTTAATGAAGAGTAGACTGTGAACCTTAACTTTACATGACTTCTGTATTTGTTACATTTCAGAATTGACTTACTAATCCAAGGACATGACTTTTTTCAGAGCAGCGGGCCTGGTTTAATAGGTGCCACTGGATCCATTATAGATTGCCATTCTGTACTGAAACACTCAATGATGGCGTCTACATAATTTCCTCCACGCAGGAGAGAGGTGTCAAACATGACACAGACACCCCTCAACAGCAGCAAGAATAGGTAATTATTCTTTAAATCTTATTTTAGGGATATTTGCTAAGATGAAAGGTTAAGTTCAAAGGACTCAAACCTATGGTCACTCAAATACATTTTCCATGAATATATTAGCAACATCAAGACCTGGTGGAAAGGCAAAGTCGAGGGTATGACAGAGAGACACACCGTTGAAAGTTAAAATAGTGATAATGAAAAGATATAGTAGAGATGACCCCCAACCTGACTGCGAATCACGTTACTGAATACTGCATGGTCATGATTTAAAAACACTAATAGAACCACATCATCTGCAAAAAAGTAAAGATAAATTTCAGTGTACCAAACCAGAAACCTTTTATGGAGATATACCTTAAGGTCCCTTCTACTGATAAAGGTAAGCTGACATCCCATGCAACCCATTTTTTAATCGTTTTCTTTCCTCTATGAATAAAAATTAAAAGTTTATTCATCTAAAGTAAATGATGTGATCAAACAAATTTGGATGAAAGCAGCAAAGACAGCAAAGACTTAGAGCATTGCACACATGGAGTAGCTATAAATCAAAAGCAGTTTTTATTTTCTCACAGTTTTTTATGAACCTTTGTACTTCCGCTGTTGTTTTCTTCCCTCTCAAAATTTTATTTCTTTTATATAAATTTCTAAAATGTTTTTGCTCATCCTTGGCTTGCTTGTTGTCCTATGTTTCGGTGTCAGGACCTGCGACATTGAATAGAGCAAGACTCAAGTACTGTTTTGTTTCTTGTATGAATTTTAAACTATAGGACCCAGTCCTGGGCACATGCAGGTAAGAGTTTGTGCAGGGTTCCGTGAATTACCTGATCATGCAGCTTTCATAGCTTCTGCTCAGGGACACATTATCCAGTCTATAAATCTCCTGAGTCTGAACAGCTGTTTCCCCCCACAATCACCTGCTTTACCTTTTTATCGTCCCTATTTGTCTGAGTCTGAGAAGGAGTTGAACAATTGCGATCAATATAGAAGAAGAAGTCAAACGTATTAAGAGATCTTTACAAGTACACCCGTCACCATGGATTTGGGGGCAAATACTAACAGAGCATAACAAAGCTTAAAAAAACACAATTCAATACTATTCTTTCAAACGGATACATTAGGGATTGAACAGGTCATCGGTGAGCAAACAGACGTGCAAGACGGACAAAGTGTGCACAAGCCATCCTGCTAAGTTCCCTGCAGGAAAGCCATTAATGGATTTAAATGAGGACGATCTGCCACTGATACAACTGATCCGTGTGTAAAATGCAATTAAGTTGAGAAGGATGACAAGTGGAATATTTTACAGGCAATACTCATAGCTCATTGTGGCAACGTAAATGATGTTTTTTTGTCTATTGCTGAATGTTTAACAAATCAAAGTGATGGCCCATATTTAACGTCTCACAGACGCATAATCAGTCATTATCTATACGGCCGCTGATAAATGATCTTTTAATCTCCGCCACTGTCGGAAAAGGGGCAGCTACAGATAGTAACTTGGTACACTTACTCACGTACTCCATCATAATACTGTGGTGACTGTGACTCGGGAGGTCACCTATTAATCACAGAGCTGGAGCCCTCAAGGAAACGACAACACCTCCTTCTTTCAAAATGTCCTTGAGCAAGACACTAAGGTCCGAGATGCTCCCGGTGGGGAGGTCAGCCCATTACATACCTTTGTGTGAATGTATATGAAGGCTCGCTATACACAAACTTTTATTTGTTCCACATTTCTGAGGAAAAACTGTACTGTTTTGATCTGACTTACTTATTTGCTGTTTATCACTCTGCAAATCCAAATTTAATGCATGGTAGATGTATTACAAAATATAGCTTAGTAACAATGTACCATTAGCTCTTTTCACTTTCATTAATATTTATTTTTAAATTTCAAGACCTTTACACGTGATTCAGTATTATAAAATGAAGTGGTGTTTAAACATTAACAGTGACACAGTGAGGTGTACAAACACTCAACATCAGCATGGATGTTATTTTCATTTTGTGGTTTTAAGTATTAATTTGGACAAATATTTTAAGGTGGCTGGATTTGAACGCATCACCATGACTCCTCTAAACATTCATTGACTAGTCCTTGTGGAGAGCAGCTAAATCTTTTCTCCATCCACTATTAAAGTTTTCTCCAGAGGGCAATTGGGTTTTCCATTTTTCCATTTTCTCTTTTAGAGCTGGTTCTTCTTTCTAGGACAAAAACCTCTAAGTTCAGGACATTGAAAGAAAATGCTTCACTATTGACAGTGACACTAATGTTCTCACATTGCTCAGTTATTAATGTTTCCTGAGTTGTTACAGAAGATCTGAACTGGTTATCTTTTTTGTAAAATTCACAGTTTTGGTTAAATAGCTAAAACCTCAACATGAATGACCGTTCCAACAAGACTATGATGTCAAACACATCAGAACTGGTTCTGGAATGGACCAGACTTTAACCCTTTTTAAAAAATTCATGGATTTTGCTCTAAACCTGTATCTGTACCGGGACACTTTTCTGATAACAAGAGAACGAGAACTTAATCATTCACTCAGTATTATGTCAAGGCCTCATTGACAAATGTTTGAGCTATTAGCTAAAACATTTCCATTTATTCAGTGATGATAAAATATGCTTCATTGGACTCTGTGTAAAAAAACACATTTTCCCAATATTTTTTATTATTGTGGCTTTACTTTACAAAGCAGGCTGCAAACAGTGATTGCTATGAGAAAAAAAACTAATAGTTCAGCAAAAAAAGACCTAACAAAAAAACCCAGACTAATCAAGAGTAATGGTTAAGAAAAGCAATACATTAACAAAGCGGAGGCAATCCAAAGACTCCTGGGTTTTTGCAAAAAAAAATAGGTCAAAGGAAAATATAAAATGAAGAAATCAATAGAAGGCTTTGTTATAAATGTTTACCACATAATGGTGTAAACACACCGCTGATTTTTTTTTTTTTTTAAAGAAACACTTTCAAAACGCACAAGATCTCAAATGGAAAACAATCATGCTGGATTTCCACACGGTTCTGGGAGGGTTAATGTGTGCATGCAGGCAGCAGACCATTCACTGCAGCTTATCCAGACCCTTTCAAGTCTGTCACATAAGCTCAGCGTGAACCTGCTCTCATCTATGACTAGAACAAGGCACCAAGGCCAATTCTGATGTTTTCTGGCAAATGCCAGTGGAGCTGCAGGGCAGTGAATACAGGGACTACCACAGGAAGTTGGGCCCTCAGGCCACCCTCAGGAAGTCTGTTTCTAATGGTTTGGTCAAAGACATTCCTGCCAGTAGCCTGCTGGAGGTCACTTGGTAGGGCTCTGGCAGTATTCACTCCGTTCTTCCTTGCAAAGAAGAACAGAGACAGGTCCTGCTGATGGGTTAAAGACCTTCAACGGTCCCATCCAGCTCTCCTAGAGTAACTGCCTGTCTCCTGGAATCTCCTGCGTGCTCTTGAGACTGTGCTGGGAGACACAACAAACCTTCTGGCAATGGCACGTATTGATGTGCCATCCTGTTGGAGTTGGACTGCCTGTGCAACCTCTGTGGTGTTCAGGTGTCATCTCATGTTAGCAGTTGCGACACTGACCATGTTAAATGCACAACTACTGAGAAGCAGTCAGAAATAGGAGGAGAGAAAATATTCGTGGCCTCCACCTGCAGAATCCTTCCTGTTTTGGACTTGTTTCATTGTTGCTCCATTAGTGCACCTTTTGTTAATTTCGTTGACACCTAGACAGCTGACACTTATTAACAGACCCCTCTACTACTGAACTGACCAGATCAATATCACAGAAGTGTACCAGACTTGTTATTATACTGTAATTAAAGAAACATTCCTTAATTTTTTTGAGCAGTGCAACAAATCCCCATGAACTTGCAGTATAAGTAAAACGGTGACTTTATCAAACCAACATTGCAGATTCAATGGCAATCAAATAACCACTGGATGAAACATTTGTCTGTAAAAGGTTTGAATAATGTTTTTGACTAAAAGGTACAAGAGCAGTCTTAATCAGATCGTCTGCAGCTGATTATTGTCACATCCAGAACATACTTTTAGCTTCCAGTTCAGGCCGACAGGAATGATTTATTTTTCCAGGAATTCAGCTTTATGTTGATTCTCATGGACCAATTTGACCCAAATTACAGATGCTACAAATGCAACGGTGAACTGTTAATACTGTTAAAACTTTTGGTAGTTAGTATAAGGTAGTTTGGTAAACAAACGGCCTACAAACATGTTAAGATGTGGAACAACTTGACTGTTTACAGAGTCACGCTGTGACTCATTTTTCTCACCACCTGTCAAATGTAAATCCTCTGGTGGCTGCTTCTAAGCGCCAGTTACCGATCAGGGATTACGGGTCTCTGTTCATCTGTTGTTTGTTGCTCAGTAGCACCTCACAAACAATTTTAAAGCAGCATTATGTCCCAGTTGCAGTCCTGGTTATAATTAAAGGAAGGAACCAAAACTAATGACGACAGATCAGCCAGGAAACTTGAAGAAGTTGAAGCTACATAGTTCCATTTACTATGGTGAAAAAAACAAACAAAAAACGTTTTAATAAGAACATCAGCTTCTTCATTGGATTAAAAAAACAAATTACTGCAGATTTTAAATAAAGAATTTCAATTTCCGTTGTGATTTTGTTCCCTTTACTTAAAGCATCACAAAAAGGTCACCTCTGTGAATTTTTGGCTTGCCATCTGATCATTTGGGTAATCCACATGCACACATCACCAGAGCTGCAAACCATCGATCTGACCTGCTGGCGCTCTTCATCTCCTCATCCCAGTGTCTCATGTTGGTCCCAGAGCAATTAGCCTGCTTGCATCCCAGTCAGTACAAAGCACACACTTCACTAATCTCACTCTCTTTTCACTTCCCCCTTTTCTTTTATCGATTCTTCTATCCCCCATTGGACATTTTGTTTCTTTTTTTTTTTCTTATCAGAGTTTGACTATCTGACACATATAACTGGAGGTGTGACAGCTTTTAGAGCTTTTACACTAATAACCTTTATTTGCCTGTAAAAGGCTGCTGTTGAGAACTCAGTAATGGATGTGCAAGTCTCATGCTGTCAAATCGGCGTGTGTGAGTGTCTGTGAAGGACTGTGTGTTCCACTGCACGAGAACATGCTGTGTATCGTAGCAGCATTTCTTCTTTAGCCGAATTTTTAGTTTTATTTTATTTTTTAAATCATCAGGAAATTTGAAAAGGGGCCATTGCTGATTCACAAGCACAAGAGCAGAATTATTTGTATATGTAGAGAAACGTAAATCTTTAAAAAAGTATATAGTGATGTTAAAAAGAGCAAAAAACTATTACCATTCTTTTTTCCAGATGTCCTAGGTTTATTTTGGACACTTGCATTGTTTTACATTGGAGACAGGAAGGAAGTAATTTCAGAAAAAAAAACATTTTCAGATGCGACTGGTCATATGTGTATCCATCTTACTGGTTAACAACCTGCAGTATTTTTTGCAGGTTCTCAACAACAACACATTTCCTGTCTGGAGTGTTCTCTTAGGTCTTATGGAGGTACTTCTTCCCCTGCATCATTGTATGTTTTACGAAGCATTGGAAAACAACATAGTGATCCAGACACAGTTTTGCTGACTACTTTAGGTCTTCTTGCGAAATGTTCACATTTCCTCTACTCTTAGTGATTCCTTCCACCTACACAAGATCTCCAGATCCAACATCGAAGCCACCACCATGTTTTACTGTGGGGATGGTGTTGTTTGGGCTTCTTACCTCTGCGAGTCTGGTTCATTAGAGTTTGGCTCTCTTTTAATTTCTTCATGGAACTTCTCACTCCAGTTTTTCAGACATAGAAACACTGATTATTTTGTTTATCCTTCTCCTGCTTTTGTCATGATTGCCGTCTGTCTGCTATCTGCTCATTGTAACCAACTGTACTCACCACACCTGCAAGGCTGCCTCTCCGTGCTTCTGCAATCAAGCTTATCTCACACACCTGTTTCCTTGCCTAGGAAAGTATGTAGTCTTCAATCAGAGGGTGCTTATGTTTTAATTTGATACCATTATTGGCTAAAACTAACATTTACCCAATCAGATCGGAGAGTTCTGCTGAATGTCCCGCCTTTCTCCAAATGGATTCTATGGAAGCAGTCCCAGATTGATAATGTGCAGAACGTAGAGTGCTACACAGTATCAATCTGGCAGGCCAGGTTTATTTTGTCCTTTGCATATACTCTATATACGCTTGGAGACTGAGTCACAGTAAATAAGTAAATAATAAGTTTTACAAAAGAAGAATGATGTTTGTTAGCTCTTCTTCATGTTGGGGATATCTGTCATTCATTATATAAAAAAGTGTCTCCACCAGTCAAGAAGATTTATTGGAGGGCCGCCTCCGAACCAACTCCCACTATGTCCCTTTAATGTAATCAATCCTTTGATCTAATAAAAAAATAGTGTACATTTGTATATAAAGGTGAATTATTGTTGATGCTGTTTAGTTTTGTCAGTTCATGCCCAAATTCAGCAGACATTGTTTCAGGCTCTTCTATGTTCATGTTGAGAATTTCATAAAAAATAATAGATTGTTTTGGTTAAATGGAGCATTCAAAATGTAGCCCCCTTCTCTGTTCTGCAGACAGTGATATTAAAGAGACTCTGCTGCTTTGGTGAATATACTGTTTAACTCAGCTTATTGCTTATGGTGAGTGGATGTCTTCCAAAAAATGGCTGCTGATAAAAACAAAAAGATTTGATGCATGAACAACACTGATCAGTCCATTAGAAGCTAAATATATATATATATATATTTACAACATTCTTTGGTGTGAAAGTTTTTAACAAGAGAAGATGACTCAAAGTTAGCCATTTAGGTATCGGTAGGGTGTTTAAAAATGAAATTAGAGGAAGCCGAAACTGTATTTTGCATAGATAAGTGGTGGTTGTTCATTAAGTTTGAAACCTAATTCAAACAAGAAGGGAGATGTCAACACAAAGGCTGAACTTATTGCTGTGAAATTAATATATTTTATCTGTTTATTCAGCCCTTGCTGAAATTGAACTTGCTGTGTTTGGAAATGTTGGCAGCCCTAAGGTACTTACTCAGCACAAAATACACAACCGGGGATTGCAGTGTAGACAACTAATAACACAATCATGAACCAAATTTTAATAACATCCAGGAGGTCACAAAAGTGTCCTGAGCAATGTCTAAAGCCCTGTATGCGTGACATACTTTGGTTAGGGACAATGTCCATGGTGCAGACTGGACAAAAAGGGTAACCACTGCTGACCAAAAATAACACAACAGCTCTCAGTCTCACATTTGCCAAAAAACATTTTGTTGATCTCAAAAGCTTTTGGAAAAGTTTACTCTGGACTTACAATATGAAAGTGGACGTTTTTAAGATGGTGTTTGCTCCATTACATTTGGGGTAACACTAACTCAGCCTACCTTCAGACAGGTAGGTGGTAGTGAGATGGTCTGGGTCTGCTTTGTGGCTTCAGGATCCGGATGACTTGCTCCAGCTGATGGATCCATACGTTATCTCTGTGTCAGAACATCCTTAAGAAGAATATCTGGCCATCAGATTAATCAAGCTCAGCTGAATCTGCAGAACCACAATGATCAAAAGCACACCAGCAGGTCCACCTCTGAATAGCTCAGAAAACTAAATGAAGGTTTTGGAACGGCCTAACCAGGTTACCAAGGTGGGCTAAAGCAGCTATAAGGTTTAGGGGCCGATTAGATTCCACATGAGGTCAGGTTTGTTTGGATATATTTTTCCCTTAATGAATTGAAACCCTCTTTGCAAACTGCTTTTTGTATTTGCTTGGGTGTACCTTGTCTGGCATTAAAAATTTAAGAACTATAACAAATAAGAAGAAATCCACATGCCATTGTGTGACTAGTGCAAACAATCATTTTTAGGTTTTTATTTTACTGAATGTGATTTGATTTCGCCAAGCATTTTTGTTCAAAACCCACAAACCTATACTTGTTCCACTGAAAGAAATAGGTTCAACTTTTGTATATAACTCTACTCTTTAAGCTGTAAACAAAGCTCCATCTCACAACTGCAGGGATCTTCACGCACAATATATCTTGATGAATTGGAAAGAGACAAACATGGACTGCACTTAGTTTATAAACTTTGAAAAAAACTAATCAGTGCTTCTTGTTTTACTTTCTTCAGCTTGCAGCCAAAAGGCTAATGACACAGTTGCCTTCCAGCAGCAGAGTAAACGCGACTGAGGCTCCCTGCGAGCTGCTGCATGCAGTGACCTGGGACAGAGTCGTGCTGACTCTGTGAATCGGAACACACAGAGGCTGACT
The DNA here is from genome assembly GCF_011125445.2 of Fundulus heteroclitus. Taxonomy (NCBI): domain Eukaryota; kingdom Metazoa; phylum Chordata; class Actinopteri; order Cyprinodontiformes; family Fundulidae; genus Fundulus; species Fundulus heteroclitus. The sequence goes on along the minus strand of NC_046361.1, from coordinate 28,291,291 downwards.
TGTCGCAGTGCCAAGCATTCGATTTGTTTAGAGACACAATATGGCCATTTTGGCTGTGCTGAAAGAGACGCCAAGGGAGTCAGTGCTCGCCAGCCAACTTTCTCTTGTTGCTCTTCCTCTCTTATTTTTTTAGAGTGAGACTGCTCTCTGCAGGGAGCATTTGAAGAAAGAAAAAGTGCTTTCATGGAGGATTCAAAGGGCTGATTCAAAGAGGTAATCAGACAAGCAGTGTAACTGAGCTTTTTGACACTTAAATGGTCTCCTGCTTGATTTATGACATTCTACCTAATATTATATTCATGTCGCAGCTTTTTGTAAAGTTTTGTTTTGGACATAAGATTTAAATCTTTGATGCAGAACGTCTAAAGAAAGACGCTATTTGAAAACAAACTTGAATAAATTAAATCCATGACATTTCTTTTATATTATGAATTTATCAGTCAGTGAAAAATTAACTCTGAGCCACCGCTGTCACCATTTCCTTTGCTGTGGTGATGTAATGTTAGCATTAATTATAAGAATTATATATTCCTATTAATATTGAACAAAGAGTCTATGCTTGATCCCCCACCCCCATTCTGAATGCTGCTTGTAGATTTAACATCAGGCCCTTTCTCATAATTTGTTGGGCCACAGATGCTGCAGTTCAGCTCTGAGACGATGTTTGGTTTCTCTGCTAGACTTTCAACACTTGTGCACCCAAGGTGCTCTCTCTCTCTCTCTCTCTCTCTCTCTCTCTCTCTCTCTCTCTCTCTCTCTCTCTCTCTCTCTCTCTCTCTCTCTCTCTCTCTCTCTCTCTCTCTCTCTCTCAGCGAAACAACCCTGCAGTATATACACTGTATGTACTAGCTCTCCCTTCCCATCCTTTCTTTTTGTGTTCATCCAAGTGTATTGTTCTGAGACTACCTGTTCCCTGTGTTTTATTTGGATTTCAAGCTCTGCTTTCCCTCTGGTGTTGTCTGCTGGTCATCCTGCCAAACTTTATGTAAGTTCCTGTTTTTGTGTTTGGCACTAAAAAAAACTAAACAGTGTGCTGAAAAGAAGGATAGATAAAGAAAATAAAGAGTTTGTTGATCCATCACCTGATAGTTGCAGAAATTAAACTTACATTTTAATGGTCATTGCTCCACACAGATGCGCACATGTGGGAGAAAAACATTTTACTGAAATAATGTCCAAATACGTTGAAGTGTATGCACTAAAACCTGGTCTGTGCTCTATGAATTTCTGCATCAATGCGAGAGACAATCATTGCATGGCTTTGCAAAGTTGTTGAGGAAGTCTTGGATGCTGTGTAGATTTCAGCTTGTCTGCATTATTGTGTCTGCTGTTGCTTATCCCCCTCCTGATAATACTACTTATATTCTTTATGGGTTTTGTTGGCCAATCAAGCACACCGATGCATTGATCATTAAACCTGGCATTGACGTTCACATCGGTAAGGTTCCAAGTCCTGCTAGAAAATGAAATCAGCATCTGCATAAAACGTGTCAGCAGAGGGAAGCCTGAAGTGGTCTACAATTTCCTGGAGGACAGCTGCGCTGGCTTAAAACTCGTGAAAATATAGTGGACCAACATCAACAAATCACAGGGCTCTACAAATCATCACTGATTGTGGAATCTTCTTACTGGATTTTAAATAACTTATATTTTGTGCCTCTCCTCTCATTCCCCAGAGTCTAGGGGAATGAGAGGATTTTTAACATTAAACACAAAATCTACTTTAATCTGGAAAGAGGACGAGTCCTCCTTTTTTGAGGGTGTCAATACTTGTCTGTAGTCTTCCCTCTGGTTGTGTAGGCCATAACATAACCAAAACATTGCTGTGTTAATTATCATTTCCTTCGTATTGGTCTTTTGTAATATCCAAATCGTTTAAAAACTAAATTTAGTGTTTTTTTCACATAAAAAACCCCCCAAAAAACAGAATTATTATACAATCAGAGAGAATGGAGTTTTTGATTATGTTGTATTTATTGATATGACCAGCTGGTTCAAAATTCAGCTGGCCATCTGCTAACAGGGACAAGACCACATGGACATATTCACCCTGATTTTATATTCCCTCCACTGACTTCTCGTGTCTTTAAGAATATTTTTTAAGATTTCACTTTAAGTTTTAAAATGTCTAAATGGTCTAGAACCTCTTTTCCTTATCAGCCTTTTGCATCCAGACATCAACTGTAGCTTGGTTTGGGTGGCACTTTAAATGATTATAAATCACTTTTAAAAACTTGTCAATTTAAACTGGCTTTCAAAGATAATTTTTTTTTTTATCGCTTATAGTTTTTTATTTTTTGTTATTTTCTATTTTATTTGTTATTCACAAGTAGAGCACTGTGGTTGTCTTTTGTTTTGTAAAGCCCTTTATAAATAAATAAATCATAATGATGATGGATCTGTATAAGCTGAAATACCAATCAAAATGCCAGCCAGCTATAGAGAGCTGCGCTCACTGCATGGATCATAGTAGTTTTGATATTTACATTTGGACAGTAAGTCAATGTGTTTAATCTGCACCCACACTTTTCTTCTGTTGCATCTAAAGCCTAAAAGCTGTGGGTCTGCTTTGATTTTTTTTAATCATGAATTTACTCACACAAACATTGCCCCATGAAATGCCTGTACGTTAAGTACATTTAGAAACACCCACAAGCAGATGTTGATTTGTTTATATTGCGAGCTCAAGTTTATAGATTCCAATTTACACTCACTACATTACTGATAAAGATGAAAACGTAGAATTGAGGATGTAAGCAGCAGTTAGGCATTAAAATCAATTACCTATTTGGACTCCTGCAGATTAACAGATGTGAACTTGTTGCTGTTTATTAGTAGCTGCAGCCCAATTTATTCAGTACTTTCTTTTCTGAGTAGAACTCAATTTTCAGCAAAACAAAGGGATGAATAATGATGCACCCCAAAGCAGAAAAGGTTAGGATGAAGTGGGGAAAAAATAATTAATTACTTAATTAATTTAAATGTAGAACCAGTTTCCTGTTTGGCTTAATTTACATGATTTGATTTGTTAAAAACATTTATCCAATCCCCCCCCCCCCCCCCCCAAAAAAAAAAACCCAAAACAAAACAAAACAACTCTAGACATTAAATAAATTATCACCATGATGCACCCTTTTCAACACCCAAACCTTTGCAACGTGTGCAGAATGCAGATTAGCATTGCCTTGTTAACAAAAAAGAATGGAGCTCCCTGAAAAAGCTGTCGTCTTGAAGGCACCAGATGTTTCTCTAAACTCTCAATGCAGTTTTCTTCCTTAATGTAGCCATAAAAGACGTGGGAATTACCTTCGCCAAGGGTGCTGGTACAATCCTAGAAAGTAGATAGTAGCTTTCGGACTTGTTGAGCTCAGTGTAACATTTGCAATTACACCTCAATGTCATTCGTATTGAAATGTCTTTCGAAATGGTCAAATTGAGGCATTCCATTTATTTGTGTGGCACATATATTTATAACATAATTTAGCTAGGCATGCAAACTCCTTCTACGAACATTTGTGAAAGAATGGTTTGCTCTCAGGAGCTCAGAAAAATTCAACCATGCCACTTGTGTGCACTTGGCAGAATTATGATGTATTTTTTCCTACTTAGCATTACATTGGATCGGATCAAAGTGAAAGCAATCTGAAGCACCAGTAAAACAACCATTGAGCGTTAGGCCGTGTTAAATCACAAAATGATTCCAACAAATGATGAAGCATGTTGTTTGCAGACGTCCACAACTGTCTGCAGAGGAAATGGCTACAGATTTTTTTAACCTCCTTTCTCTGAATACATAATGTATTTAATACTGTCAGGATGGAAAACCCAGTATAACAGAAGGTGTTTCTGAACAGGACTGCCAACTATAGCTTTAATATAGCTTTAAGATTAGCTCAAACAATCTTGTCTGGCAATGGCTGAACATCAATCAAACTGACAAGACATAACGTTCAACTTCTTTAAAATAAGATGTCAAAGTCGGTTTTTCAATTTGTTTTGTTATATTCTTGCAAATTGTCATTGGACTGGATAACTTTGACCCTTAAAACAAACATCCCTCTGGAGTTTTTTTTTTTTTTTTTTTTTTTACCTACGTTAGTACTAGAACTTACTAGAAATTAGAAAATAGTTTTGCTAAATACTGATAATTTGCTCAAAGTACAACTGTTTATGTTTTTGTCCATTGTTTTCTTATGTCTCTTGGACAATCCTCTCAATGAGTCTGGATTTGGCAGTTGCCTGGAAGACAATACCTGACTGATTGTGATAATGTTTGGTGGTTTTGATGCGTTTTTAATGCCCTTTGCCTCTTAGTTAAAGTGAAAAGACCAGTGCAGCACAAAAATATATTTTGGAATTTTTTTTTGTGTGGACAGTTTGGGCCCATGTGACTGTGGGCCAGTGCACAATGCATGGTCCTTATAGGCATAGATGACCAAGATTAGTATTGAAGAACTTGACTTGAACTGTTGTTTTAATGCCAGAAAGAGCCCAACAAATTTTATTCTCACATGTGGAGCATTATCGCTTTCGCCATAGTGCTCTGCTTGATTTATATATGTAAATAGATAATAAAAATAAAAATAAAATAAATAGATAATAAAATAATACATTTTATCATGATTTAATAATTCATGTTATGTTGACACTAAATTGACTTCTAAGCGAAACCTCACAAAGTAAACTATCTCGTCCACCATCAATGTCTAATCTCAACAATGCTTTCCTGGGAGACAAGTGAAAAAAAAAAAAAAAAACACTCTTATAGCCCTATTGGAAAGCCTCCCCAGAGGCTGTAATAGTTGGTTGATCATTTTATATATTTTTTTTTTATTAAGGAGGCCAGATCCTTTTCATCGTTGGAGTTAAACTGAAGGTTGAAACTGGGAACTGAGAAATTGGAAGATCAGTATGAGTATGAAAATCTGTGAAGATCGCATGAAATAAACCATAAATCTAGTAGAAGTTGAAGAGTAAATCTTCCTTTTTACTACCAGTGAGTTCTGCTAGAATAATTGGCCTGGAGAGAGAAAAAACGTGTGTGAGGGGTGACCTAATTAGTTAGAGCAGAGACTTTTAACATTGCATACTGTCTCTTAAGCAAATTGCAGGCGAATGGATTGTAGAACTGCACCTCTTGTATGCGTCGATAGAGGAAAAAGCACACAACTTCTTCATTTGTTCTGAGGTTTGAAAAACGCTGTGCCTGAAAGGCAGCATTAAGACTGATCATGGAAATATTAATGATCTTAGTGAGATAAATTGCAATTCAGGGAAATGGGATACAGCTGATCGATAATAATTAGAAGTCAGCTTCGTAAGTAAATCATTCATTAGTAAAACCGATGTCAAAAACTTGCTCTCACTCAGTTCTTGATTGCATTTCACACAGCTCATTATATTCTGCTCTAATTTCTTTGTTTGCTCTAATCTCTTGCTTATCTATAATAGTATCATTGGGATGTCATACTTGTCTTCCTGTTGTCTTGGCAGTGAGGTAGAAACTTTTTTCCAGTAATGGGCTCGCTATTGAACATTAACTAGTAATTGAACAATAATGAACTGTTCTGTGACCTGTGGTGTGTGAGTAATTGATTCTGAAAGCGGCGTTTGAAGGCACAATGTGTGTCTACAGGGCAGACAGGCATGCACTGTGTAAAAGGCAGCTGTTGTGACAAAGCGGTGTTGTTGCAGCTCTGGCCTACAGATGGTGATGCTGCACCGTTTGCCGCTGAGTGAAAGCACCATGAGTCTAGTATGATGCAGCTTTAGGTGATGATCCCCCCTTAAATAAAAAGGTAACTCTGAGCAAGACCCACCAGTGTCCACCTCATATGGATTAAGATTTGTTTTGTTGTGTTTGGGGATTAATATGCTATCTTGGTGTATGTTTCCACAGCTGTCTCCAACATCACGCTGCCTCTCAATGTTTTATCACTGCTCTCATTCCTTATATATCTAACTGTCATGGGGTGTAATGCTGGGATTGCATTTCTCTCCACATATTTCTTTTTTAAACTAGTCGACCCTGAGCAGTGATTGTCATCTGCTTCAGATTAACAAACCCTACGGCAGGCTGGTCTAGTTCTATGATTAACAGCGAGCCCAAACAGCAAGACAAAATGCATGAGTGAGATAAGCTAGAGCTGGAGAAATATCAGGTCTTTCCCAACTCCTAACTACCTTTTCCTTTTTAATAAAGCTGGAGATAATGGTTAAAATACAAAATATATTGATAAAATACTGAATTTAATTGTGTCAGTCTAGAGCTTCAAGCCATTCGTTTCTGGAATGAGAATGCTCCTGAATGTGACTACATGGATTTTGTCCAATTTGTTTTCAGCATAAAGTGAAAGGAAAGACTTTAGCTGAAGACACATGGCGTTTTGTTAACAGTTCACAAAAAAAAACACCCGTAAATAAAGTGAAGCTCCAACAGATGAGATGTTTTTATTTGTCATTATACATAAAGGTACATACAACAAATTTCGTAGATCAGATGGAGGGTTAGCCACTAATGGCCGACCTGACCAGCATGTCTTTAGTGGTAGGGGAAACCGTTGCGCCCGGAGGGAACCTACGCAGACACGGGGAGAACATGCAAACTGCACACAGAAAGGCCCCCTGCTGAGCCCAGGGCTCAAATTTCACTGAGAAATAACCAAATCTGTTAGTTGACACAAGCTGTTAAATTATAAAGTTGCAAAACTCTGGTGGCATAAGTGTGCAGACCCTTAAGTTAATACTTTGTTGAAGAACCTACAGATTTATTTTAAGCATAAAGTGTCCTTTTGGGAGTCTATCAGCATGACACGTCTCATAACATTTGCCCATTCAAATTTGAGTGGGCAAAATCTATCAGAGGATGGGAATTTTTGTTTTCCAAAGTCCTGTTTAGGGGGAAAGCAGACATTTTAATTCCTTTTCATCTTCAGCTTTGTTCACCTGGAGGTGTTTGGTCAAAACTGATTGCTGTACGGATGAGTTCATAATTCTAGCCACCTTAACCAAAAACAAAGCTCTGTTTGGCTAAAATTGACCCCACAGCATGATGCTCCCACCACCATGTTTCACTGTGTGCAAAGCATTCTTTAAGTAATGTAACATGTTGTTTTTGTTCTAAACATACCTTTAAATGTTTTGGTCCAAACCCCCTGGTTTTGCTTCCATCTTCCCAGGGTTATTAAGATTTTATGTTTAGACTTGAATTCCTACAATACAAGAACAACGTTTTGTCCAGGGGATCCTGAAGATAATATCAAACGTAGAACATTGTCACTACTTGAGCAGCAATTCTTGCATCTCTTTCAGTGCTGTGATCTGTATCTTGGCAGCATCCCTGACCGATGTTTTCCCAGTGAGGTGCGGGCAGTTCTTGACACGGACGAACCTTTTGAATCTTTTGATCCTTTATAATTTCTCTGCAATACAAATGAGCAGCTGGTAACTGTGCTCGTTCTCGGGTTAATCAGATTCACATGAACTGGCAGCAGGTATGAACTCAAGAAGACTGAATGGCAAAATCAAACTGAAAGGTGCTTCAGCAAATAAACGTTTAAGGGTGTTGACACTTATAAAAACAAGGTTTTCCAGCTGTTTTATTCTTTAATTTCTTTGCAGGTATATTGGACAGGCTATACTGTATATCACAATTAAGATTAAAGAAATTAAAAAAATTATTCATCTCGTCATTTTTTTTAAGTTACAGAAGACTATAATTTTAGCAGTTTGCTATCTACCAGATACTGAGGACTGAATGAGGAAGCAGTCTTACTCAACTAGTATTCAAGGAGCGTAATGGATGCATTTATAAATTTCTTTAGGACATAATGAATGACCCAGTGGAGCTGTCATTCTCTGTCAAAATCAAGAAAAGCTACCAAATAAATTACAAATCAATAATGTACTATAGACAAACCCTTTGGGTTTAAGGTGCTCCTAAACAGTGTGACTAAAATAAAATATACATTTTCTAATAATATCTTTTAGGTGCAACTCCTTCTTTCATTATGATCAGGGTCTGGGTGAAGAAAGCTCATAACTCATTACTGAGCTATTACTGTTTAATGACTCAGTGATGTTGAATCTTAATATCTTATCTATGTAAAAAAATTTATTCTATTTTGATTCTGTTATTTAAAGGAACTATACCTGGAGTGTTTAATTACATTTTTTTCGCCTCATTACTAAAAATGCTTTTTTTATGCAATGAATTATGAGTTAAAAGACGTAATTTGATAATAACAATGGACTAATTGATTGCGCAATGAAGTTTTTTTTTTTATGTTAGGAATAAGCAACAAATTGGGAACAACCCTGGATGACCAATGGCACAACAAGATGCCGAGCCGTCGCCAAGCAGCAGCTCATCCAGCACAACAGCCTGGCATGCATATAAGGGTTGACCAGTGTGATTGTAACATGAAGGACCACAAACCTCTTAGCAGGGGTGATTGCCCTCACAGCTCTAGGAAATAAGCTGTTTCTGAGTTTATTAGTTCTGGATTTGATGCTTCTGAAGCGTTTAGCTGATGGGAGATGGGCAAACAGTGCATTACCTGGGTGGGTGGGCTCAGTGGAGATGCGTCAGGCCCTTCTCTGGGCTCGTTCTGCATAAACTGAGTCCAAATCCTGTAGACGGCATCTCGCAATCCCCTGCGCTGTCCTCACCACCCGTGCTAAGTCCTTCCTCTCCTGCACTGTGCAGCTCCCGTACCATACAGTTATGCTTAGACATAAAACACTTTCTATGTTGGTAATTTAAAGGTCTTTTAGCAGCTTAGTGGAAAGTTCAGTCCATTTAAATTTTCTGAGGAAGAAGAGCTGTTGTTGAGCCTTCTTCACCAGATGGGAGGTGTTTATGGACAAGGAGAGGTCAGAGAAGACGTGAATTCCCAAGAACCTAATGCTGTCCACATGCTTCACCACTTCCCCCTGTATGTAAAGAGGACTGTGTTCAGTCCTCCTGGACCTCCTGTAGTCCACTATGACCTCCTTGGTCTTCCTGGTGATCAGGATCAAATTGTTCGTGGAGCATCACCGTGTCAGACTGCGAACCTCATCTCTGCAGTGGGACTCATCATTGTTGGAGATAAGACCCACAACAGTGTATTTGTGGGATGGATAGCAGAACAGTCCTGGGTGAAAAGGGTGAAGAGAGCATGGCTGAGGACACAACACTGCGGCGTACCGGTGTTAAGGAGCAGATGTGCGTTTCCCTATCCTCATCTCCTGGATGCACTGTTTGCTGCTAAGTGAACACACCATGAATCCAGTATGATGCAGCTATAGGTGATGATTCCTCCTTAAATAAAAAAGGACAAAACATGTACCAAATTGACAAGAGGCACAGGCATATAAAGAACGAAGGATTCTAAGAACAAGAAGAAGAAATCCAAGAGGTTTGCAGAAAAATGTTCATCACGGCTTTGTGAAAACATTTTGGTATCTGCACTTTAATCATCTAGCAAATATCTACTTAACTTTACCATTTTTTGAAGGACTTTTTTAACATTTCACTTGGATCCTTTGCTTTGTGACCAGCTTGCAGAATGAAGGATTTGATTGACAAGACATCTTAAGACAATTTAGTCTTTATCTAACTTTATCTAGTTCTTTTGTGGTACAACTCATCACGGTATCACATGTTTCTGTTTGTCAGCAGGGAGTTTCAGCCCAGGCTTCTGGTTTATATAAACTGCTTCTCCCCGTAAAGTGAGGTTTGGCTTATTCTAGTTAGCTCAACCTAATAAAGTCTGCTCCCGCTATATTTATTAGGATTTATTTATTTCCCAAAACAGTAAACCACACTTTAATTTAAACGTGTCTGTATAATTGCAAGTGGTACAAAAAGATGTAATGAAAACAAGGGCATAGCTACTTGCACTCATCATTGCAGCCTGCATAAATACAGTACAACAGTTCTTTTCTCTAAACTAATTTTTCATCTGATTGTGCAGAGCAGAGTGGGGTTGCATTAACCTCGCAGTCACTCCAAGGCTCATCTCTTTCATTGGCCTCACACTGTAACGGTTGTGAAGGGCTTTTGCCTTGGGCACAGATGGTGAGCAACATGAAACTCTGGGGACCATCCAGGCTTGTGGCCAGCTTCTGCTCTTTGTGAGAACAGGTAAACCGCTAGCAGAGTGAGCGGGAATGACAAGAGAAAAGATATAATTGCCACAATCATTTTCTTATGGCTGCATCATTGAATTCAGGTGTTTGTTATTGTCCTGCCTCCCGCTGAAAACAAGCAATTGTTTTGAGGAGTCAAAGAAGAACTAATCGGTTGGAGAGATGGCGATTTGAGCTGGAGCGCTCTACCATGTTTTGTCTGCAATTTGCATTGTAGACAGAGACGTGGAAAGGGGCTGAAATGGATTTGATTGTATTTGCTGTTAGAAATGATGAAATATCTCGCCACACATTCTGCCTGCTTGGGTTATTGTGACCGTCAGCTCGCCTTCATTACGTGCCTCTTTGGAAACACTGGGAAATATTGAAGTGCATCTGAACCCTGCTTGGATTTCATTGTAGCTGCAGTTCCAGCAAAGGTTGATGAAACTATGACTACATAGAGCTGTTCGTCTGTTCCTCTTCCAAGCAGAAATGCATTGTGAAAATACAGAGAAAATAATGATGCATAACTAACAGAGTATTTGAAAGAAATATTGAAAATAAGGATTTAGATTTGCCAACTTCAACAGCACTGTAGACTATATGCAATGATAACAGGGTGTAAAGCCATAGGAATATCTTTTGCTCTATTTCTGAAACGTGATACATGGTGCTTGTAGTATACTCTACTCTGACTCATACAGCTTATTTAACACATGCAGTATTGCTCGAACCATATACATAGCTCTAATTCTGTATTACAAAGCTTATTTTATATGGTTGTGCTGAAATAAAGCACAGAAACAGATGTCTCAGCTGACTGATGCAGAAACCTCTTTGCAAGGGATACAAAAAAAAAAAGCCATAAACTGCCCACTTACGAACAGCTATCTTTTTGTGTTGTCATATAAAAGGTGTCATGATTTTAATATTTATAAATGATCCTAAACATAACAAAATACAAAAAAGCCAATGAAAGTCTACATAAATTATGTGGTCTTTGTTTGATACTGAGGGATTGCACTGATTTGTTGTGTGGTGGAATAAAATTCGCCCGATGCTGTGCAGGTGCTGTTTACTTCCCAACACCACGATGAAGCCTGTGTTGATGGTCGACTGGCAACTGATGAAATCTCTGAACGTCTCAAAAGTGCATCTCTAAGAGCCAGGAGAGCTTTTCCTTTCATCACCGCATGGTGAAATTATTAAGTTATGTAACCTACTTTAACTATAATCAGAATACATTACACAGATATTTTCATGGAATAAATAGACACAGACGGTTAGCTTTGTGTTACACCCCAAGGCTTACCTGGTCTCCCATCAACAGATGAAAAATTTATCCTGCTCAACAGCACAAAATGTTCTTGTTCCTCCATAAAGACTTGGAGGAATGTCAGAGGATTTTTGTTTTAAACGTGAGTTACCTTTTCTTGAGATAAATTCTGCAGTGCTTAAAACACTTTTTCCACATTTTGTCAAATCGCAATCAAGATCTGTAGTGTTTAAATTGTGATTTTATGTGACAGACCTACACAACGTAGTGCTTAATTGGGACATGGAAAGAAAAGTATTCATGTTGTCAGTTTTTATTTGTACTAATAAAATGTAGAAAATTTGTAGTTAGTTTTTTTTGTGCTTGTCTGAGAGGAAAAAGCATCCCAAAGCATGATAACGCCACCGATGAGAATTATGGGCCCAAAGAAATGTGCAGGTCTTCTCCACAAACAGCATTTTGCACATTGGAAAAGTCCAACTTGCTTCTTATTTGAAAATAGTACTTTGTCTTGCAATCTGGGCTTTTATTTTAAAGTGGACCGACAGAAAATTGAGCTGAGCGAGAGGGGGAAGACATGCAGCAAAGGTCCAGAGGCCAGGAGTCAAACCTGGGACAGCCACATTGAGGAATGAGGCTTCCATACATGGGTTGTGCACTCTATCCCTGTGCCAACAACATGCCCTGAAAACGGGACTTCTAATGATTTTCTTTCAAATAATTTCCTTCTTTTGTCCATTCATCCACAAAGGCCATTTGTGTGGCTTTTAGAGACTAATTGCCGTACGTTTTTTTTTATAACCAAACCCTGCATTTAGATTTCTCCACAATTTTATCCCTGACTTGTCTGTTGTGATCCTCTGTTTTCATGGTGCTGTTTGTTCACTAATGTTGTCTAACAAACCTCTGAGGCCTTCATTGAACAGCTGTTGTTCTACAGAGAGTGAATTACACACAGGATATTTCTATTTGCTCATTAGGTGACTTCTTAAGGCATTTGTTTGCTCCAAGGATATTAGTTGTTATTTAAGAGCAAAACATGATATTTCATTTGTAAAAAATAAAATAAAAAAATGAAACATATTTTTTTTTTGTTCCACTTCTGTATTCATTAATTTGCTTTGGACTATCAGAAAAAGAAATCCTATAATAAACATTGAGACTTGTGGTTGTAACATCACAAAATGTAAAAAGGTTAACTGGGTATGAATACATTTGTTCCCTTTTATGATTGTCTCATTATTTATGGATGCTTTCTGACAGACATTTTCAAAACATTAGTGAATATTTCAAAGTTTTGTTTTATATTTGTTGACTACTTAGGCACAGCAAAATCATTGGACTTTCAATACAAAACAGCAACAACACAAAACGCTTATTTCCCTCTCTCTTGCATACGAGTCAATCAGCTAATCTGGCTACTGCATCTTCACCCTGTTTTATTTAAACATCTTTGAACGAAATCCTTTGAATTTTGAGATCTCTTTTCTGTGCTTCACTCATTTCTTTCTCCAATGAAGGTTAAAGGACTTGATTTGACACCAGATCGTGATTTGATTATTCTACATATGACATGTCAAGTGCTACTTTAATACTTCAGAGGCATGCACGAAATGCGGCATAGGTGCAATGATGAAAGTACGGAAATGCTGACTGTCTAATTGAGCGGCTTACAGCACACGTTTGATTACTGCGTACGTCATCACTCTGGATGTGCGAGTCTCTCACAGCATACTACAGCTATACGCTGTACCACCCTATTGTGCATGACCTCACATCAAAATGACTACAAAGTGCTGCCACATTAAAAAGCTGCCTGAAAACACAGGCGTCAAGGAATTTACGTCGGATGGAAACAATTTTCAAAAGCAGCATGATTGCATCTCGCGTCTGTGAGAATATAAGGTTTATGAGTTTCTGTTTTCTATATCTATGTTTAAAACATCTCCATCTGCTACCTGTCCAGCATTTAATTAAATTTCAATCCTCTGAAATCCATAAGATGCATCATAGATCCTTTATTTGTTGACGCACCATAAAATCTGAAAAATTTTTCAGCTGTTTAGTTTATGCTGCGGCAAAAAAGCTGCCTGCACGTGTCAGCGAGGCAGAGAGGCTTAAGATGAGCTTGTGGAGAATTTTACGCTCACAGAGGTGATTAAACACACTTTTGAGTCAGGAGAATTACACTTTAGGCTCTCGGTGTAACAGATAACCCAGGAAATGAGCCATCCGAGTTCTCCTACTCCTCTTTAATTATGAATCTATAGATGTTTGATTGCCATACTTTTCAGTAATATTCATTCACTTTTTTCTTATCAACAGACAATACGTTTGTTCTTCTATTGTTTTACCTTTAGGAACAAACTCATCACTTTTAACTGCCACTAATGGAAAATGGGGGTAGAAGCAGACTATTGAGGGAGCAGTAAAGACTTGAAGAGTGCTTGGGATAAATAATCATATTTTTATGCACCCACGATGCTGGAAAAGCACCATCTGGGACAGGCCATGAATTTGCATTACAATATAAATGGGAAGTTGGTGGAGCTGAAAGGGTGATGTGAAGTCTCTCAGCCAGCCCGCTCACTCTGGCAGGTCGCATCTTTCTCCCCTCACCAAGCAGGAGGCATGCACCCCTGACCCTTTGTTGGTTGGTGTACTTTTCCATAGCTCGTCAACTTGCGCACCATTCCCCCTTTTCCGTTTTTTTTTCTTCAAAGATGCAAGCTCGTCTTATTTCAAATGCCAAGTTTCCACAATCAGATGGAGCCGTGTATGCACTGCTGTGTCTTTCAGATGTGAGCTTCTGTGAACCCTCAGTGCTCTGTGTTCACTGAATGGTGGGTGCGTGGAATGGATGAGGGGATGTGCAAGGAGGAGGTGGGAAAAGAGAGGATGTGCTAGTGGGATATACTCAAGGTACATAATAAAACCTTTACAGTATGGGCAATGGAGATAATAGATGACGCTTTAAAAAAGCACCTGTTGAAGAAACAACCTTGAGGTTCTCATCGTACTAAAGGTCTGCCAAATCCTGCAAGTTTCTTTTTACAATTCATCTTGCCGCTTGCAATGTTATTTGTACTTTTTCCCTCATTTTGATGCCCTCCATTTAAAACAAACATCCTGTATGATTGAATTTCGCTATATTGTTCACTCTAAATTGAAAAAAAATTTTTTTTCCACTGCATAAAAGTTTGGAAGGCTGTGCATAACTGAGCAATGTTGGCTGCAGAGAACTGTGAATAAGCATCCTTTACAAATGAATGATTTGGTTGTTGGCCGACTCAGAGTTTGCGCTGAGCCTGCTGAAATTGTCTCTAAGTGGTATATTATGTTCAGTGGTGCAGTCAGGAGATTATGCTTTCAGGATGAGCATGTTGATTCTGACATGTTTTGAATACACCGCATTTTACCGCAAACGTAGTCACTTACAGTAGCAGTCAAAAACTAGGACATATCCCACGTATGTCACCCCTGGTGTGTTTTTCACACCACTGCTGACCTGAACATTAAAGGGATGGTTCAGGATTTTTTTAAAGTTAAATCTGGTTAAAAGATTATGAGGGGATATCTTACCTGCAGTAGATAACTGTGGGTTTTATACAGGAAGACCATTAATGATGCATCTCCTCTTATCTCAGTTTCTTGTGGAAATCAACATCACCTTCTGTTTAATAGCCATCTTATACAAAAAGGGAAGTGGTTGAAAAGGTTCAGAAAATACCACTTACATAAAGCGATCTGAAATGCTTTAAATCATACTTTTTCAACATGGCACGAGTCTAGAACCTTAGTATTTACAGGTAGCTTTTTGCTGGCAGGTTTGTAGGCCACCTTGTATGCACACATCTTTTCAGCTCTAGTCACATTAAAAAATTTGAAATTAGACTTTGTGATGGCCACTCTAAAACACTAATGTTGATATCCTGAAGCCACTTTGTAGGTTATTTGGTAGTATGCTTTGGGACACTCCTTATGCCCTTGTCTAGACATTTTCTCATGATTTGTTTTTGTGAAGTGCACCTGTCCTTTCTGCTGCTAAAATGCCACACATGATGCTCCCTCTCTTGCACTTCACAGTTGGAATTTTGTTCTTAGATTTGCAAGCCTAGGTTTCCAAAGGTCTTTGTCCCTGAGTGCTACAAACTGCAATCTCGCATTTTATGTTGCCTTTGGAATGATTGATTCTTCCTTGTTAAATTTCCCTTCAGTCCTTGTTGGGGCAGGACTTGTTTCATTGTGGATGATGCCACTCTGTGTTCAACCAGCACAGAAGAAGACAAACCTTGTAATTGTGTTTAGATGCTTAAAGGTTCAGGTCTGAGTCGATCACTACACCCAGATTTCGGGCCTGATCGGTGGTTTCTAGCTGAAGCGACTGAAGCTGTGCAGATGCTATCGGTCCAAAAATTAAAACTTCGTTTTTGATTTTATTGAGTTGAAGAAAATTTTGGCACATCCATGCATTGCATTTACTCAGAGCTTGAATGGTTTCATAGTCATCTGGCAACATGGTGATGTACATAGAGCTGTGTGTCATCTGCATAGTTATGGTAACTGATGTTGTTGTTTTTGGTGATCTGAGGTAGAGGGAGCATGTAGATATTAAATAGCAGGGGACCCAGGATGGACCTTTGGGGAAACCCACATGTGATTTTATTGTTTCTGATGTAAAGTTATCTACTGACACAAAAAGTCCCTGTCCTTTAAGTAGGATTTAAACCAGTCGAGTGCTGTACCAGAGAGGCCGACCCAGTTCTCCAGGTGCTTTAACAGAATGGAGTGATTGACAGCATCAAATGCTGCACTGAGGTCCAATAGTACCAGCATTGTGATTCTTGCATAATCTGCATTTATATGGATGCCATTAAACAACTTATGTACATAAAGCATATCATAAAATATACAATATTTTTGTTGGCTGGAAGGGAAGCTTCATTTAACTCGTGTGCTCTTTGTGCATCCAAATGAACATCATATCATCCAGGACCCTCCCCAATAAACAAATTGCTTGATTGATTACTTACTTTGAAAAGAAAATCAGTTTTTAGATCTTGGGACAAAAGAGGGGTTATGTTGCTTCACCCACAGCACACTATTTAATTATCCTTATGAGAGATCATTTTTAGTTTTCTCATGGAGGTAATTTGATTTTTATCTTAAAAAATGTGATGCTTAATTGAGTTCAAAAAAATCGTGCACCCTCACAAGTTTATGTCCGTGGGCATACAGGACCCTCCCCCAGACTGAACATTGGCAATGTAAGTTTTTTTTTGATTTTTTTTCTTTTACATATAGGTACTTTTTTTGACCATTTGGAGAATTTGTTATTGAAAAGCTCAGTGTTGGTCTCATCTGACCAAAGGCCATAGCTCCAGTTAAAGTTCCTGTGACATTCAGCAAAAACACCATATGTTTATGCTTGTGATGGTGAAACCGAAATAGCTTTCTCCCGGCTTGCCTTCAAAAATGCCAGTTTTCACCCAGATAGTGTGGTCGTTATGAAGACTTGGTGTCACCCCTCAGCTGTAGTTATTATGATTTTGGAGACTTCTGTGTACCACACTGGCCATCCTCCTCTCTGCATGTGGTTGGAAGATAAATCTGGGTCCTTGTCCAGCCTTGTTAGTCATAGTTCCAGGTATTTAAAATGTTTTAATTATTGACGTGATTATATTTGAAGAAATGGACACGGTTAGGTAACTGTTTTGTAGTGGTATTTCTCACGTTATGAATAGCAACCCACCTGTGCCATTCATGAACTGCATGTTCTCTCTTATGTTTTACATTTTGAAGGGTGCAAAATAAAATCATGTCTTTGTGTGATATCACCCCAATAAACTCAAAAGTCACTGATAACTAATTTAAAGTTACCAGACACTAATCAACTTGTGAAAGGGAAGCATGATAAAACAACACTTTAGTCACAGTTTACATTAATTGTTAGAGGTGTCATTAATAGGGGAACTGTCTGTTTTCTAAAATCAATCATCCCTTGATGTATGATTTTTCCCTGACTAAGCATCCATCCATCTATGGCCATTTTATTACATAAATCAATACCTTTTGTTCACTATAAAACCATTTTTGATATTCTGGTAGATTTTTTATTATTACTGGATGGATATATGACACAAGTGTCGTCTTGGCTAACATATGCCTGTTTGGGATGATGAGGCCTTTTTAGGAGGTTCTTTTTAGTCTTGCCAAACTTTTTCTTCACGTCAGTTGATTTTAGTGGGTGACTTTAATTGTTGGCTGAATCTGAAATTGTATTGATCTTTGCCAACCATAGGAGTCTACTCAAAATCGGCCAAGACAATTAGCCTTTTTAGGGAAGAGTTTAGTGTCTTCCAATCCCTGGCAGTTTTACAATCCTACTAGAAAAGAATACTCCTTTTTCTCAAATGTACACCATACTTTCACATGGATTGAGTACTTTTTGGTGGATAGTAGGTTTCTCATGTCCATTTCAGACTGTAAATAGAACCCAATTGTTCTATGAGATCATGCAGCTGTTACCGTGAATGTTTAATTTCTAAAACATTCAAACTCCCACCTTTTTTGGCATCTTAATTCCAGTTTACTCCTTGAAAAAGACTTTGTTAAGTTTGTTTCTGAATGAATTGTATTTTTCTTGGAGATTAATGAAAGTCCTGGTATGAAGGACTCTTTACTATGGGGGACACTGAAAGCTTTTATTAGGGGTGAGATAATTTCATATGTAGCACATAGGAAAAGGCATAGAAGAGATATTAGCTCAACTCGCCCAATGATTATCACATTTAGACTGCCTTTATGCTGCCTCAAAATCAGCATATGTTTTTAAAGAAAGGATTTTTGTACAGAGTATGACACAGTATACTTCAGATGCTTTTGCTTCTCTCCAAGTCCGCATATTATGAGCAAGCCGAAAGGACAAGCAAATTACTGACACATCGTTTATGTAACATGTCCTCTCAAGTAATTCCGCAAATCAAATCTTCCACTGGTATTATGACGGACCCACTAGGAATTAATAAAACTTTTATGGACTTTTACAGTTCCTTATACTCTTCTGAACACACTTTAGCAATAGATTTTGAACCCTGTTTTAACCAGATTATTATCCCCTCTGTTGATTGAAATGCAGTGGATGGTCTAGAACAACCAATTACACTTGCAGAACTTGAGCTGGCAGTTAAATCACTGGCTAATGGCAAATCTCTGGGACCGGATGGGTTCCCAGCAGAGTTTTACAAGACATTCTGGAGAGAGCTGACACCGTTAATATTGAATATGTTTTGTGAAGCGTTTACAGTATGGTTCGCTTCCTCAAACACCAAACACTATCCCAAGCTTGTATAACCTTACTGTTGAAAAAGGGCAATGATCCTTTACAATATGGTTCCTACTGGCCTATAAGCTTATTAAATGCAGATTTTAAGGTATTATCGAAATTACTGGCCCACGTACTAGAACATATTCTCCCTTCAGTTATTTCCCTTGACCAAACAGTGGTTTATTTGTGGCCGCCACTCTTTTTTTAATATTAGACAAGTACTTAATGTCAATAGGGTAGAACGGGATTATCTTTTTTTCACTTTATGTAAATTTGGCTTCAGGGAGAAATTAATTTCTTGGATTGTGTTACTCTATATTTCCCCATAGGCTTCAGTCAGGACCACTTGTTATTACTACAGTTTTTCCCTCTCACTAGTTCAACCCAACAAGGATGTCCTCTTAGTCCTTTATTGTTTGTGATTGTTATGGAACCCCTCTCGATTGCTCTGAGGACACACCCTAATTTTTAAAGCATTTGTCAGAATGGTGTGGAGGTGAAGGTTTCTGTGTATGCAGATGATATGCTGCTATTTATATCCAATCTCCCTAGGTCAATCCCTGCTGTCCTATCAATCTTGGAGTCTTTTGCCGAGGTTTCTGGATACAAACTGAATATTGGCAAGAGTGAGGTTTTTCCAATCAAGTCTGCTAAAGAATTGCCTCTACAAAGTTTTTCGTTTAAAGTGGCTAAGTCTGACTTCCTATACTTAGGTGTATTTAAAGCAGATATACATGGTAATCTTTCTAAGAAAAACTTTTTTCATTAATTTCACAAGTTAAATAGGATTTAGATCATTGGTCTCTTCTTAATCTGTCCATAGCTGTCAAGATAAATTCCATCAAGATGAATATTTTCCCCAGGTTTTTCTACTTGTTTCAAACTATACCAATCTTTCTTCCTCACAGTTTTTTTCTCATAAAATTGATAGTCTTTTCTTAGACTTAATTTGGGACGAGAAACTGCAGTCCTTACAGAAACCTAAAAATGGCTGGTGAAATTGCACTTCCTAATATGTTATCCTATTATTGGGCAGCCAATATTAGAAACTTGGGCTACTGACTTCAGTTGAGTCCCTTGAACCTGCTCCAGTTTGGTTGGATATTGAAGCCATGTCCTCAAAACCAGTAACACTAAAAGCCTTATTGCATTTATCTCTTTCTTTTACATCCCGAGGCCACTCTAAAAATATTATTGTTGTTTCCTGTCTTAGAATATTGAGCCAATTCTGCCATTATTTTGGATTTCAGACTCTCTCTACTGTAGCTCTGATCATGGCCAATCCAGCCTTCACTCCTTCTTTAATTGATGATGCTTTCTGTTCTTGGTCAAAAATAGGATTGAAAACTATGAACAACTTTTATGTGAGTGGCATTTTTGCATCTTTTCAACAACTGGCAGAAAGGTTTTCTCTGTCTCAACTGCATTTTTTTATGTACCTTCAAGTGCGTAGCTTCATCCGTTGCACTTTTCCATGTTTACCTTTTCTTCCAGACAGCCATGATTTTGACAAATTTTTAGAACCCACCCCCTCCATGAAAGGGGCTATTTCACGTATTTATCTGAACTTTATTAATCTTCATTCGGATTGCTCTGAGGTTGTCAAGGCCATCTGGGAAACTAATCTAGGAGAGGTGATTCCAGCAGAAATTTGGAAGGAAATTCTATGCCGGGTTCATAAACCCTGTGCAAAACAGTCAATGCAGAATTTTCACTCAATGCAGAATTTTACATCAAACCCATTATACTAAAGCTAGGCTTGTTAAGATATTTGAAGGGAAATCTTGTGACCATTGTTGGTTAGATCCTGCAGATTAATTTAATATGTTCTGGCTTTGCCCTGTGTTAAACAATTTTTGGTGTGAGACTCTTAACACTTTATCTAAAGCAGAGGTCACCAACCTTTTTGAAAATGAGAGCTACTTTATTGGCATTATGTCATACGAAGGGCTACCAGTACTGATCTTTGAACTAGATGAGTCAGAGTTCACCTTAACTTTATGTAAAATAATTTTTTTGCATGCTTTGGTATAGATATAGTGATTTTAAAATCTATATAAATGCAAGTTTGATTAAACAAGAAGAGTAACAAATAAAATAAAGTTTTAGATGCAGCTCACTGGTAGATTGAGCTTTTTTTTTTAGAACAGTGGGCACCACATGCGGTCCTCAGGGGCTACTTGGTGCCCATGGGCACCATGCTGGTGACCCCTGATCTAAAGTATCCGGTGTTAAACTTGCCCCTAAGGCTATTTCTGCACTTTTTGGTGTCTATCCTTCTCTGCCCAGTCTCTCCTCTTTGCATATGGTTATGATTGCCTTCATAACTCTACTAGGCAAAAGGCTAATACTATTGAAGTGGAAGTCCACTCACCCACCTACTCACATTCAATGGATTAAGGATGTATTGTACTTTCTTAAGTGTGAGAAAATTAGACTCAGTGTGTTTGGGTTACAGAATAAATTTGTTAAAATCTGGGATCCCTTCTTTGTGTATGTCAATAGTCTTTCTTTTCCATGTGTCATGTGTGAACTTTTTGTAGCGTTCCTTTTCTATGTGAAAGCTTTCGCTTGTACATAGTGATTATTATTTATTTTTTTCCCCACAATAACCAATGGGCACGTATGGAGGGTTTTGGGGGTATATGTTCTACTGTTAAATTTCATATCCAATTTATTTATATCTGTAATTGTGTGATTTGGAAAATCTATAAATAAAGTTGGAAAAAAACAAATATCCAAAATGTTGTAAACATAATCACACATTTTTACTTTCCAAATGAAAAGAGCACTGCTTTAAGTAAAGTTAGGTATTATTAGCCCGGAAGAAGACAGAATATTTATATATGGAGTGTATGCGAACAGAATAGTTTAGTGGTGGCCGCTCAAGTACAAAGGTGATGCTGGTGACTTTTACCAACCTATTCATTTTGTCTGTCTGCAGCTGTGCAGACCTTTCAATCCAGCATCCCATTGTTTTCTCCTGTGAATCCCGCAACGTTCTTCCATTAAAAAAGAAAAAAGTGTCAGGATAACAACAGCCTTTTGTTAGATACAGCTTTGAAATATCACACATTATTAGATGCCATTTTAGAAGTTCAGCTGCTGTTAAGTTAGAATAAGTCCTGATAAGCCTTGCATGACGAGATAAAACTCATTAAAACACTCACGCACCACACGCAAGGACTACTATAAGCATTCAACCTTCAACACCCTCCCTCCCAAATGCTGAAACTGAAAGGAAAAAAATATAGTATGTGTTGGAAAATCTGAGAAATTAAAAGTACAAAACCTTACTTTGCCCCTTTTCATTGTTCCTCAGTTCTCTGCTGCTGTTAATTTGTTACTATAGATCCACTTGAGGTACATTTTTTCCATTATAGCCGTATTTCTTTAAACAAGTGGTCTCAAACTCAAATCCTCTAGGGTCAACTTTTAGATGTGTCCCTTGCCTACACAACTGAATCAAATAGCTAAACAGCCTCACTAGGATGCAGTCAAGCTGCAGAGCTCTGCTAATGAGCTAATATTCTAATCACGTCTGTTGAAGTAGAGATGCATCTGAAAGTTGCCCTCCAGGATTGGAGTTTGAGACTGCTGCTTTATACGGTAAAGTCTTTAACTCTGAGCAAAAAATGGCCTTTGTCATTAATTATTCGTGGGTGATAAATGGAAATCACTTGTCAAAAACAGAGGTTCTACACGCAATAGCACTGTAACAACATACAATTGTTATTGATTTGCACGAAGAGAGACATGCTGAGTCTCCATCCAACAAAAACAAACACTAAACTCAAAACACCTTCCAGAAAGAATGTTTATGGAGTATTATTATAGCCTGTTCCGACAACTGGTTGAAAACACACTTCACATCTGTTTAATCCCACTTTCAAGGGTAACTTCATTTATCACACAGCAGTAAACAATGCCAAAGTTTTCCCTGTTTGTTCATTTGCAAAAGCTTTTTATTTTGTTATGGACCACAAATCTTTACTGCACTTTGGATTTTGTGACAGCTCAGCTGATCTATTCTCAGAGCCGTATTAATTGTTAGCCCGCTCTTTGATTTGCCTCATTTAAAAGGTCTTTGGTTAATTTAATGGATTGCAGAGTGAGCTGTTCAAAGGACTGCTGGGTATAAAAATTACTGAGACTAATCTGACATCATTAATCTAAAAATATTTCATTAAAGAAGTTTGCTTTATCTTGAGTTAGTTTTGCTCCAGGATGACATTTGAGCAGCCTGAAGTTTAAAGAAACTTAAATCAGTGTCATCACAACACAGCATCAAACAAAACGCCCCGAATCTTTACAGACTGACTTCACCCAGCTTTCTGTCATGATCTCAGTAGTTCATCCGATACTTCACAGTGCAGTATTTTTTTAAACCTGGTGCAGCATTTCAAAAAGCCAAACAGAAAACACAGAATGGGTAAAGCTCCAACTAGATAAACTGCATTATCCATGTAGGTTTATTTTTTCTGAGCCTTGCAATATTAAACCTAAAATGACCTTTGCAACACATGACATACTAAACTAATAAAACCTCAATAAAACACGTAAAGAGTAAAACTTTATGCAACACAAATAATCAATAATTTGGATATTTGTTTTTTTCACTGGCATGTTAACTCTACAATAACCCTTATTAAGAATAAGACAATGAATTAAGAGTTTTATCAAAACATTGTTTTAATAGAGAGTGAAGAGCTTGTGTATTAACTCTGATCTTAATAAGCTCTGGTCGGTATTTGGCTTAATTAAATAATCAATATTTGGATGAAACAATTTATGGGCTATTGTAGAACTGGTTCAGTTACAATAGGTAAATTAATAAGAGCCTAATCATAACAAATTTAAGGTACAGTGGTTGATCTTCTTTCGACTTTGAGTTCCGGGGGGCTCATCTTATCTATTGGTTGTCCCACATGTCAATCATTGATATGTGGTAATCAAAAACCTTCCTTGCTAGTTTTCCTCTCACTGTGCACTTCTGGAGTTTATGTATCCAGTGAGCTTCGGTTTCAGCCATTCATTGTAGCTCCACTGCTCTCTGTGATGCTCAGTCAGTCAGAGAACCCGATATTCAGGCCAGAAATGGTTGCTGCCCTATAAAAGTTTATTTCTTCATAAAAACCAAGCAATGATAACAAAAGATTTGAGACAGCAGGCAAGTCTTAAAAGCAAGAAAAAAGGCTGAACAGATGACAGACTGCACACAGCAGGAATGACTGGCTGAAGAAGCTGATTTCAGTCAGAATGAACCCACAGACTAGTCCAGTGGGAGAGACAGGAATCCAAACCAAATCATGTTGTGACCAGAAACAAAGGCAGATGACGTATCCAGTGAGAGCAGGGCAAGCCGAGGATGCACACAGGAACACAGATCAGGCAGGCGATGCACGCAAGCACTGGAAAGAATCTCTGGCAGAGAGTGAGAAGCAAGCTTTAGAAGGCAGAGCCCCAGGTGGAAACATTTGCAGCTAATTAGAACAACGGCAGGTGAAGCTGCTCACCCAATTAGCTGAGTGGAGCAGAGCAGGAAACAGTCAGCCAGCCCAAAAAACAACAAAAACGGGGCAGGCTGCATGACATTTTCGCCATATACTTTGAAATTGCCTGAAGTCTCAAGAAATAAACTGGCCTACAAGTTTATGAGAATAAGAGCATAGGTGTATTTGGGAGATTCTCTCACGTGATCCCCATGAGGAGTGGAATAGCAGGTAGGATTGTCTTGCGCATGAGCAGTTATTGAAAAAAGTGACACTTTACCTTTAAGTGTTCATATGCAACTAATATGTATGTAAAGTTTCAGCGAGTCTTATAAAAAAAGTTAGAATATCTATGCTTTACCAGCATAGATGGTAATAACATCCAAATTAGCTACAATAAAATGAAAAAGAAGATCCAGAGTAAGGCTGAAGTAGTACTAGGATAAGTAGTAGCTCATGTTTTTTTCCCCCTTTTCTCTCAGTCATTAAAGTCGTCAGCTTATATTTCAAGTGCATGGAAAACATAAAATGCTTTGACTTTGTTGAATTTTATTTAATTTTACAAAGGAAGCCATACAAGGTAGATGCAAATAAATCCTTTGTATCATGATTTTTATAAGTCACATTTTTTATCATAAACTTTGTTGTTGGGGCCTGGACCAAAGCCTATAAAGGATCCCCAGAGCAGTATGGTCACTGAAAGACTTAATACAACAAAAGGCAAAAACTTACAGCATGCCACGAGGAGTAGGGACATGGAGGAAAGCTGGAGAAAACAGGCGGTAACATGGGGATGAAATGAGAAAAGTAGCAGACATGGAAATGGAAGGAATCAACTAAGCACAATTACAATGGACAGCTTATGCACTGAGGGACAAGTGGAGAATGACAATGAATGCAGGTGAGTTAATAAAGAGCTCATGTGAACCAGCTGAAGAAGGAGCAGTGCAGGGAAACTGATGAAGGGAGGCAAATTAACAGTAACTGAGAAGATTTGTAACCTTTATTCCAATTGTATTCATTAATAATTTTCAAAAGTAATATCCTTTATTTCTGTTTTGTTTTATTTCTGTTAACGTTCTATTGTGCACCAATATACAGGGGAAATGTTTCGTTGTTGTATTTTAAAGCGGAACTTCACCCCAAATCAACTTTTTTTTTGGCCAATAAACTGTTAACATTGTTGTCTTATAGTACAGTCTACATATACTTGTAAGTATTTTGAAAAAATTGTGCATATTTGTTGAAATCCTGCTTTTGCATCTAAAATCGGCATTGTGGCACCCTCCTAGGGTTAGTGTAACTCAACCCCATGTTAAAGTAAAATCCCAACCCAAGACAAATTTGAAAAATGTCATGAAAGTGGGCGGCGGGGATATGCAGGAACAGGAGGGGACTGTGTTCCAGATGGGGGAAGGGGAGCAGCTGCGAGCTTGAATTGCCGTATTGAATCATGGCAAGTGAGCAGAGTTATGCTGGCAGTTACCCCATGGTTCGGTCTTTTGAGGTGGAGGATTTGAAAAGTTCAGCAGCGCTCGCTATGGAGGCACAACATGGAGGGAGCTGCTTTTATACCCCACAGCGGCAGAGCTACTAACGTCACAGTCTACGAATTACGTTAGCCAATGAAATTCAAATGCAATACCACCGTCAGTTCAAACATCAACAAGTGAGTGTGTCATCTGTGGCAGCCATCTTGTATTGCAGGTGAAAGAAAGCCCACCTCAAACGCAACTGTTTTATATAGGATGAGAGCTGACAAGAGCAGGCATTTGATTGGATGACCATCTGTAGAAATTCAAACACAATAATGTAGGTATGGAATGACTTATAAATTGTATGTGTGTACATGTTAACTCTATATTCCTGATAAGAATTGACCGCATCCAGTTGCGCTTCTCCCAGGTTCTTTGCCTGAATATTCAATCTAAAAAGGTAGAGGGATGTTTACAGCTTCAGTACTGGACTCTCATACACAAAACAATGCGAGAAGGGCAGATTTCCGTACGACAGGGAGAAAGTGCCCGTTCATTCCTCACACAAACATTAAGTAGGACCATTTGTGTACACCCATTCAAGGGTGTGCACAGTATGACATCAGTGTTCCTTTCATCACAGTGGTGAAGAAGATCATACTATTATGTAGACATGACCAAACTGACCCATTTACCCCTTATCAGTCATTCTGTCCAATCTATGTATGTCAGCCTCTGAGTCTCCAGTGCCCATGGTTTATCTGTTGTTTCTATTAACTGTTTATATTATCTGGAGCTCTAGTCATTATCTCATAATCCGTAACATTTCATTACTGACGAATGACTAATGATGTGGTTATTATTTACATGAAAGTTGTAGATTTTCTATTCTCTCTTTCGACTGATGATGAGAGGGTGCGATATATATATATATATATATATATATATATATATATATATATATATATATATATATATATATATATATATATATATATATATATATATATATATATATATATATATATGGACTGCTTGATGTTTCAGAGACAGGTGGATGGATTGAGAACTTGGAAGCTGCTACTAGAAGACAACAGGCCTGCTTAATTTGCTGTTCAGTAAAGTAAGTTATGTCTCTGTTCCACACTACACCTCTCTGTGTAACATATACATTTTCATTATACATAGTTTTTTATAATATATTTCTGATATTTCCTCACCACACAATTCTGTTTTCCCAGTTCTCATTCTCTAAAGTCTTTTTATGTAGCTTACTTATAAGTTTCTTCTTTTTCTTTCAGCTCGGTTGGATTTTTTATAATGCGTTATGTCTAATTTTTGCTTTGTAATAGTTGTCTTTACAACAGATGCTCCACTAATAAAAAGTTTTAATGATATCTTAACAGCAGCAGTTATTCTCATACAGCACCATCACCTCCACCACCAACAACAAACAGCCACTCCCAAGAAGAATATTGTTCATTACTGTTCATTTAGAAATAACTAAGCATAAATGTTAAAGTTCATGGAGATCAAACCAAGTGGGGTAGAAACATTAAAAAAAATAAATCATTTTTTTTATACAGCAAGATGAGTTTCTTTCATGTCCAAACTCTCACACATGGTGATTCTTTTCAATAATTGAATAAAATATCTTCTTTGAAGTCCTTTTTTTATGTGATGATGCAGGCCAGAGAGCATATTGGAAGTTGAGGGGAAAGAAGCTATGGAATAAATAGTCAAAGTAAAGAGGAAAAAAAAAGGCTGTGCTCAGAGTTGTGTTCATTTAGAGGAAGTAAAGTGGATTTGCTGAGATCTACGGTGCAAGAATGTTCTCAGTGGTTTAACTGCACAGCGAATGTGTGTGTGTCTGTCTGTGTGTGTGTGTCTGTCTGTGTGTGTGTGAAATTGTGGCGGTCTCAGAGTCATAAATCAATGTCGTGTTTTATTTAAAGACATGACCAGCTCTCTCCCAGTGACGCCCCTAGCTCCCCCTGCCCAACTCTCAGAATACCCGGGTAAAGACAGCTCACATGAACTCAACACCAGCCATGTCTTTTGTTATCAGCTGAATCATCACAGGAGACATTACAATATCCTTTTTTTGCCACCTCATTCTTTTAGTCTCCTGCCTTTCATTTTCACGTCACCCCTCAGCTACATAAAATTTTGTGACATACATTAAATTCAGCCTTTTATGATGAATTCATAAAACTACAACAATGATGGTACACAGAGAGCGCTTTATGGAAACTCATTACATGGTATCTATCTTTGCCTGTCCGTCTCCCCTTCTCGCTCTCTCAAGCGCGTATATGTCTCTCCACCGCACACAGTAACCAAAGAAGCAGCACAGTGATGTGAAAAGTTTGGCTGGGAGCTCTCTGTGGAGTGTTCTGATAAGGCTATCAACGCTTGGCTGGCTGATACACTTGGTAAGGCAGCAGTGTTTTTTTCTTTCTCAAACATCCCTTCTCAGATCACTCAAACTGTCTTTTTGCAACATTAGGTTGAGAGCTGTTGATTGAACTAGAAACAAAGTCTGTAATGATACAAACTTTGGAAAATAATACTGATATTAAAAAAGGGAACATTAATATAGAAATATCAAAATAAAAAAGGGCCACCAGTAACATATATAGCAATGCTGCTGTACCCAATATTGTGTGTTATGTTGTTTATTGAACATTATTTGTGCTTTGATAGAAACTAGGCAATTGTTCAGTACGTCTTCTGTTTGTAAGAATTTAATTTTGGAAGAGTGATATTCAGTCACGCTGTATGTCACACAGACAATTCAGAAAAGAGCATTCTTCAGACAGGAAATTGGAAAATCCTTACACGTGGGACAACTGGGCTGAAAAAGAGAACTACTTTCACTGTGAGAAACTGCACCTTGCCATGCTACCATTTTCCTCGCATCAAGAGCAGAAACAGTAAATAAATGGGTAAAAAAAAGGAAGAAGTAATGACCGCATTATCTGCTGTGCACATTGAAAGCAGTATTTGAGTGGCTTACTTTAAACCTCTTTGGACTTCAACAGTTTTCTTTTTCACAAAACTGTTCTTCTTTTTGTTCAATATGTTGGAGTCTTTGCTTGAACGACTCTAAGATTACTAATCTTTTACAAAAGAAAAAAAATGGAAACATAAACAATCCACTTGAATCAGGAAGAACTGAACACACTAGTTTTATTAAAACAAATTTCAAACAAAAAAGCAAGTATCATCACAGATTACTTCTGATTCTAATTAAAGCTACAAAAAATGTTTAGTGTTGACTGTTATCCTGAAGTTAACCTTTACATTCAGCTTGTTGTCACAGCTATAAATGTGCTTTTAAATTGTTTTAACATCATTTGATCTGAGTTGGCTTTCTGCCAAAGGCTAAATATTTTATGTAAATCATATATATTTGTTTTAAGTACAAATATTAATCTAAAACATTATTAAAACTTGAATGAAAACATATGAACATGTTGTCAACTGTTCAAGTTAAAAGTTTATGTACGTTATAATATATCGTTAGCCATGCCATATGGGCTTTTATTCAAGATGAAATGATACTATGATGTACTGGCCTTCATTAATGCTCTGGTAAATGTCTCTTGGAAAGTTGAAGGTAAACCAAAAACTTTCTGCAGCCATCAACCATGCATCATTCTAGCTGGACTTGTCCCCTCTCTCAGGTTTTGTGGAATTGGATCGAAGTGCAGACACGAGCTTGGCATTTGCATGTTGATGTTATGATGATTTGATGAATAAAACAAGCTTTACAAGACACAGGAATACAGGAACCAGGAATACTGTGGAGAACAGACCAGAACAGGTGAACTGAGTGATACCATCAGGCAGCAAGAAAGGGGGGCAGTGAGCTGGCAGGTGCATGGAATTAACAGAACCTAACAGGGAAGAAGATAGTGGCCAGGCATGGAGAAGAATCTAACTAAACTAATAAGGAACATACAATAAATCTACAGAGATAATAAAGTCCCTTAAACTAACTAAATCTAACATTTACCAGAATATATATTAGCACAAATACTGAAATGTAGCTAAACAAATAATCAAAACAAAGATCTCAAGCTAGACAACACAAACAGACTGTAAGAACCTCAGGGAGCTACAAGACACCATCAACCCTGGGGATCTCGAAACCCTCTTCATACTGGAAATGATAGTGCTGCTTTAAATTGCCTGGCTTAAACCCATCAATACATTTACTTTGAAGTTTATTTTGAATCTTAATTTCACATTTTTTGTTTTTTTTTACTTAAATATTTTGGCCTTAACAAAACCATAAACCTCTCATTCTCTATGTGACCTTTTGTATGCCAGAAGATCTCATAAAGACAATCCTCATTCTTGCTGATTTCAACAGCCTTAATCCTGCATGAAGGAACCCCAAGACACCGATGGCGAGCAAACATGAAACAATTTCAACCCACTTGTTGTGGTATATATTTTTGATGCACTGCTGATGTTGATATTGATTTGAGGTAATTTCTGACCATCATGCAGTAAAACAAATGACAAGAGTAATATGTTTTAAAGAATTTATTAAAAAGACAAGGACTGGTATTTTGGTTGTTCTGGTTCCCTGTAGGGAGGATAGTGAGAGTTAGTCCCAAGGAGTTTTGACTGAAAGTGAAGTTTGCATAAGAGGATTATTTCAAGCTTACTGTGTTTGCAGGATTGAGGTGGCTCAGAGGGAGAGGTTCCAGTCTGGCTTGGAGGTGAGGTGCTTTCCAGGGAGATTAGTGTTGCGAAGTGGCAGGTGAGTGGGAGAGCGAGCAGGGATAGGACTCAGAGACAGGGGAGCTGTGAGAGATGACCGTGAAACTGAGGAGTTTACCAGGTGGTTCTGTGGAGGATCAGAATGTGGCTCAGAAAGGAACAGTTGCTCGAGGTATCTAAGGTGAGATCAGGTGAGTCTCCTCTGATTATTGGCTCTGGAAAATGTGGAGAACAGGAAATGCTAAAATTGTCAAAAGGTTAGTATTCGGCATGTAATCTAATCAGTACAGTTTGCCATCAGGTCACGAGTGATCATCAGACAACCGCTTAAGTACTCAGTGGCGGATTAGAAGATCACATCCAGTGTGACTGCAACACTCTGCCCTGACCACAACACCCAAGCAGAAGATTTGCGACTCAAGTAAGCACTTGCA
This sequence comes from Fundulus heteroclitus, assembly GCF_011125445.2. Taxonomy (NCBI): domain Eukaryota; kingdom Metazoa; phylum Chordata; class Actinopteri; order Cyprinodontiformes; family Fundulidae; genus Fundulus; species Fundulus heteroclitus. The sequence continues at coordinate 28,260,434 of NC_046361.1, read as the reverse complement.
GCACAATCACACTCCAAACTTTGATAAAATGTTGTTTAAAATGTTTGTTCATTTGAATGCATCATATTCTGCATAATATTTTCACTATGATGTCACCCCACATCATAAATCAAAGTGAGAACAAATGATGTGACAATGCTGAGCCTATGTGAGTGTCTGTGTGTGGCACTGGGAAGCAGCATTAGTTTCCACCTTGGACTGAAGACTCAGCATTGCAGCAAAACATTTATTCTTGTTACTCAAACCTTAACTGACCCCAGCACCAGTACCAGCACCATCTCCCTGATTACCCAACATTCACCACAGCTCCTCCAGGTTTGTCTGAATTAACTATCTTACCACGCTTTCCAGTTTGATGAGAAGCCTCATGCATCCAGCACAAGCCGAGGGCTGAGTTTCCATTACCAACCTGCACGTAACGAAAAACTGCATGCCTTTCTGAGGCACTCTCACTTCTTCAGGCTTAAATTGGAGCAGAGAGAGATAACTCCCCGTAGCTTCAGGTGAGTTCACCAACAACAAGATGAACATCATCAGAGGATGGAAAGTCTTTGGTTAAAAATAGCTTGGCAGAAGTAAGTTGAACCAAAATGTGATATACTTTTATATATAGTCCAAGATAGGGATGTGAGTTTCCTATCAATATTTACATGAAAATTTCATTACTTATGATTGATTCAAGCGGTCCACATCCTAATTCTTTGGACCGATTAAAATTCGTTTAAAAAACACACTTCCTGGTAAGTGTTGTCTGCTGACATTTTGCTACACTTGAAAAACACTGTGGAAAATCAGTGTTTTAAATTGTTACCTTGTCGCATGCAGTTTATTGTTAATGAAAAATGTATTTGCAGACTAGAAGTCACCACCAGAATGTCTGTGTATTGTAAAGGACTATTTTTTAACAAAAGGTGGATGCAAATATTAACAAACACTGTCTGGCAAAATTGCTCACATTTTTTCTATAATAACTAGTAACTTCAATATGTTTTTGTGGAATTTTAATGGCAAACCTACACAAAATTAAGGTTTAAAATGTTTATTTTACGAATAACAGCCAGAAAAGTGTATTCTGCCCCTTTTACTCTAATACCCTTAGCAAAATCCAACTGTCTTCAGAAGTCACCCAGTTAGTAAATAGAGTTCACTAATTTGCTCGATTTCTGGATAAGGGTTGTTAGAGAACATCAGAACAGTCTAATCTAATCCGGTCACGGATTACGTTTGCAGTTTATTACAAACAAAATACGGGACATAATGTATATAAAAAGTACTTTGGTCAGATGAGACTAAAATAGAAATGTTTGGTCCATATGCAACTGCAATATGTAGTGCAAAAGTAACACTGAACATGGGAACACTGGTTTTGGTAGGTAGAGTAGTGGTTTTGCAATCAGAAGGTTCTTGGTTGGACTCCAATTTCCCTTGATGTTCCTCAGGGCAAGGCGCATTTCCTTGCCAAGTAAGTTGCCTACCTATCTACCCGTATTGTATGTTGACTGTGAGAACAACCCCAGAAACAGAGCAACAATGAAAGGGTCTAGTTCAAAACATATTTGCATGCTACAATTTTCCAGTAAAAAATCCAGATCTAAATCCACTTAAACATTGTTGTTCACAGCATTTAAACAAAGTTCACAGACACTATCCATCAAATTTGATGGAATATTAACTAATTTGCTAAGAAAAATGGGATGTTTCTAGATATGCAAAGCATAATCATAAAAAAACTTGAAGCTACAACTGCAACACACTGCATGTCCAAGATTCCAAATTGTTAAAGCCTTTGAAAATCACCTTTTTATTTCCCCTGCACTAATTTTCAACGCAATTTTGCTGGTGTAACTAAATTCCGAACACAATTCATTGAAGTTGGTGGTTGTAATGGAGGCTGAGATGGACTGGACCCCTGCCCAGAGCGTAGCCTGTCTCTTGGCCAATGATCGCTGGAGAATCCCTCCACACACAACCCTTTATGGACAGATGGGTGTAGACAATGGATGCTTATAATATCTTTAAGTTGTATTAATAAAGTTATGCATCCTGATTCTGTTGGTGGTGAAAAGCCCTACATTACTTCAACCCCATTGTGTCGTGTTTAAATATTTTGTTGCTTAGATGAAACACTGAGAAATAAAGATTTGTACTTACCTTAATAGGGCAAATGTATGCTTTGTTTGTAGATCTGAATACTTCTTCCACCAGGTAGTTATTTATAACAGATAATAGTCCATAGCGTCACAGTGTTGTCATTTACATACACATCTTTATTTAGAATCCAGATTCTTGTTTTGAGGTCGTTTTCTATAGACCTAGTTGCTTCTTTCAAGATCTGACAACACCATTAAAGGTACAGTTTATTTAAATGCTTGAAATGAAGACGAAGTCTAGGTGCCTATTTTTGTGTAGGTACTTGTTTTTTCTTTTTGTCAGGCTACTTTTTTATAGCTGGTTTCCAAAAATACAGTAGTTTGCATGCTGTTGTCTTTGTTTACATGTTTGTTTACAGAATATGTTAACCTGATAGTCCTTCAGTTTTGACTCCTAAACTTGGTTGCACACAGTATAAAGAAATGCCAATTGATGCACTGGACCAGCATTATTGTGATCTTAGTGCTACAGAGAGCCACTAAAGTTAAATAAAAAACTCTTTTCATATAATAATCTTGTCATTACAATCAGATTTTAAAGAGCAACAACATAAATTACAAGCTTTTTTCACAGCAAATGATTTTTTTCTAAAAAGAGAAATGCCATTCCATTCTTTTAATACTCGGGCAGTCAAGTATTTTGCTCTGCAGTGGGAGCTAAACAGAAGAAAAATTCCCAGTAAAGCAGGCTGTACCTGTAGCCCCAGGAGTCAGAGCAGCAGGATTTAGTTAGACTAGAGGATGTAGATGAAGAGTCAGTGGGAACACAGACATGCTTGCATATGTTTTTTTCCTTTGTGCACACACTAAAGAGTGGGGACAGCAAGTATGAATTCTGTCCTGGCGTTGATATAAGAAGTATTTTGAAGGAGGACTTTGAGAAATATGCTGCTTGCATTTATTTGCTTCCAGTGGCAGTGATAATCTGGACATTCAGGAGGATACTACCAGAAATAACAGCATTGATACCTTGAGGGAATAATTGGCCTGGACCTACTTTGCTGACTCTTCAGATGCTGTAGCTGTCATATTGCTTATGAGACTCAGGACTGACCTGAAGACGGATTTAATATACTGTTTCTTGCAGAAGTATTCATACCTCTCAAACTTTTCTACATTTCTTAAAACACACATTTTAATATGTTTTGCTAAAATTGTATTTTATACAAATTCTATTTTATATTTGGTAGTGAAAGTGAAATTCAGTCTGGCCTGCATATTCAGCGTCCTTTGCTCTCATACCTGTGCTTAAAAGCCACTGCAAACAACTGCCTTCAATCTCACCTGCTGTGGAAACAGAGACCACCTGTGAGTAATTTATTTTCAGTAGAAATTTAGCTGTTCTTCGAAGTCCTCACTAAACATTAGCGCACGGGCACACCATCATGAACATCAAGGACCACAGCAGACAGGTCAGAGATGATGCTGTATACAACTTTTAAAGGAAGCATTTTTTTAAGGCAACAACATTGCAACTGATTTGAATATCACGCTGAACAATATCCAGCACTGTTCAATCTATTACCTAAATGGAGCTTCTCTATGCATTCTGGTCCTGCAAACAACCTTCAAGCCATGACACTAAAACTATGTGTGGTGGATATATAAGACATCACAAGTCTATTTAAAACAAACTAATATTTACAGGAGATCGTCCATTAACACAATATTACCATGATGCAACATGGTTGGCAGCATCATCCTGTGGGGAATACTTCAGCAGGGAAAGGGAAACTGGTCAAAGTTGATGGACGACAATTTAGAGCTAAGCATATTTATGAGATGTTGGTGTTAGAAAGGCCCAGTCAAAGTCAAAGCCAAAGCTAAATCAGACCTGAATCCTCATTAGAAAAAACACAGGATCTTTATATACAAAATAGATTCAAATACAGACAAGTAGAAAAAGGATTAAAATGTAATTAGCTTGGCAAATAGGGACAGAAACAACTAGGGAGAGAAAATTAAGATTATGCAGTGAGAGCATAAGTACGCTGTGTGGTGCTTGGGAAGAGCGTTGTTTCCACACTGACCCAGAAACTTTCTGCTCATTTGAGAGAGGTTAAACAGAATTCCTGTCTTTTGGGTGAGTATGTGTCACAGCACATCACAAACTTCAACAAAAGAAGAACAGGAATCACCACAAAAATAAGCTGCTGTACTGCCTGTACCAACAAAAGATAGATGGAATGGCTTGACATAAAAAAATCCTACTACTGTTAATTTAAACTAGTCTGAAGGGCTGTGTTAATCATGATAGCACAGCAGCTCACATTCAGCACAAGAGCACAGAGATCAGCCACCACATCAAACAAAACCTAAGTTACAGCCTGTGCATACATGCTGCTGAAAGGTCCAGTTCATAACAACAGGATGTAAACGGCATGTGGCCAAAGGAAAAAAATAGAACTCTATAACCAAATCACTGGAGAATGACTGTGGTAAGGTTCGGTGGGATTTCCACATCCCAGCTGAGTAAAAGGACATAGTAGCAAGCGGGACATTATGGTGATCAAAAAATTACAGTAGAAGGCAATAATAATAATACATACAACATTAAGGCACAAGAAGTTAAGAAGCTTGAGAAATAACAATGGCTAAAATAATTAGTAAAGAAATTGAAGAAAGCTAAGGTCTAATTGGTCTTTAGATCAGATTTCACTGTGACTAAACTAATGATCTGTAAAATAGTGCATTTAAAACTACATACTGTAAAACTACAAAGCTGTAGTAGATACGGATCAGGTCAAAAGACAATTATATATTTCAAAAAGTTATTTTTTTGTAAGGGCAACTTAATTAATTAATTAATGCAATAAAGTATACATGAATGGTAACAAACTTGCCACTTTAAAGTGCTTAGCTGAATAATTTGTCAATAATTGTAAAGTATTCTAAAGGTTGGACAGATTAAATAAAAATATATCTTGGTAATGTTCAAGCTTGAGTTCCTCAAGGGTCCAACGTGCAGCATCTATGGCGCTCCACAAGCACTTTCCATTTGACTGTGGCTCAGTGTGATCTCAGTATGAGGAGTAGTCATCCTCCAGCTGGAAAGTTATGAATTTGACTAAAGCTTCCTCTCTTAGGACGATACATTTTGTAGCACTTTAAGGACAAGTAGCTCTTCTTCAAAACCCAACAACAGACAACTGAACATAATGCTGTCCCAATTAAAACTTTTTCTGACCAATTTTTGGTAGATTATGTCCACTGCAAAATAATATGTAGGTCATATTATGAAGGTCTGCAAAACATATATATCAGATACTTTCAAATTAATAAAATGATGATTTCAATGCAAGCAAAAATGGAAACCAATTCTGGCAGCTGGACATCTTATTCAAACCCATGTCAGAACTGAAGAACCCTTTTTGAATAACAATTCAAATAAATAAATAAACTGAATTGAATAACAAGTGAAACATCTTTAAGGAACCAGAAAAGAAGTCATCGTTTTCTAATTAAGAGCTTTGGATTGTCATGTCCTGATGAGTGAGAATCTACACCTACATGCTGGGCCCTCATGGAGTAAATGAAAATGTGCCTTTAAAGTCTAAATCTGTGTGCCTATGCTTACACTACATGATGTGGAAAATTCTGGTCTTAGACAAATGTTCCCAAGAGAGAACTTCTTTATCATCAACAGCATTTTGAATGTAACATGCTCAACACCCAAGCTAAGTTTAATTTCATTTTACAATGAAAGAGCAGAAAATTAATGATGCAGCTTTACAACTGACTGCATTTTATCTAAACATGTTCATTTTTAAACATGGTAATAGACTGAATGGTAAATGTCTCTCTCCTGTAAAGTTTCCAGAGGTTGCAATATTTTCTATAAGTCAGAAAAGATCCAAGTTGTAATTCTGTCTTATTTTCATTCTCACTCAGGATGGTTTATATATATATATATAGATTCACCCCACACAAGCAAAAAGTGATGCTCGTATACACAATACACGTACACATGCAAAAATATAAAAGTTAGAAAGACAAAACCCATAAATAGTAGCACTTGCATGAAAGAGACAGCAGGAAGAAGTAGTTCTGAGGGTGGTTTCTGGGTTTATGCGTGTGGGTGTGATGGGATGGCAGGAGCTGGAAAAAACTAGATCCAAATAAACAACAGAAGCATCGCAGAGTAGTGAAACTAGTACTGAATTAAATGGGATTAGAGATAATTTAAGCAGAGTCAGTCAAGGATTTTATATTCCCTTTACCACAAATCAGCGTGATTCAATAAAAAAAGGGTCTTATTTGAAGCTGGTCACATAAGGAGAAGCTGATTTACATACATAATTTAAAAGGCATCTTTTAGATGTCATTATTCTAGGGTCTTTTATACATTCAAACTAAATTGCACAATTATTTATATGGGCAGGAAAAGAACTGACAGCGTGCGGTATGGATCCCACTAATGAATATGGAGCCTCTACTACAGCTGTAGGAAATAGACCAAGAAGAGTGAAAAGAGGGCAATTTTCTTTCTGTGGAGCGCGGAACAGAAAGTTCTGCCGTGGTTCCAGTTTTGTCATTTTCCAGTGGCACCAGAGATAAGAGCAAAGCAGTGGATGGAAATGACACCAACGCTGCACACACAGGAGGATACAGCTGGTCTGTAATGGAAGGAGATTGAGCAGATGTGAAGGATGGGGGATTGGGAAGCGAATGGCTCATGTGCAGATACATTTCCCTGACCAGTCTTTGTCATCAGTCCTCATTCACTATTTTATTTTTTGGTCCATCTGTTTTCTTCACTGCCTGCCTGTCACTTTTTCTTGTGCTCTGCATTCATCCATATTTTATGGCTTGTACTCTCCAAGACAAAAGGCTGAGTTTAGAGAGTTTATAAAAGCAGTCATTGCCAAAGCGATATGCGAATCTCCCTTCAAAGCAGATTTTTTCCTCTTTTAATTTGTAATTTGTTGCTTTAGTTTGCTTTTAATTTAATCAAATTTTGAATTTCACTTTTGGTTCAACAAAAAGCTTAAATGATGTGCAGTCATACTGCTAAAACTACAGTTTGTTTTGGAGCAGTAGTCAGTACAGAAAATGAACGGAAGGCAATATAACATTTTCTGTTTTGTCTTGTTATGCACTTAAACTCCACTATGTCTGCATTAGATTATCAATGTTTGTGAAACACCATTATTTACCTCTTCAATATAATGTCACAGAGAACTTGGCTGTTCACTTGGATTGGACAATTTTCAGCTTGTTTGGCTTTGAACAGTGACCGGATGCAAGGGCCGAACTTTTGGGGTGGTTAAGCTGTCTGCCTATTTATTTGATTAATCATTTACTTTAGTAAAAGATTCAGGTTAATTTGACATTCCTGTATTAGAGATGAATATTATGTTTCTATGGTAAAATCATTATCGTTAATGTAGTTGCAACTGTGTACTTAGCCAGTAAAGTTCTAATGTGTTAGAGAACTTGCAAGAGTTTAGAGCCTTCCACTCATTTGATTTGGTGTATGCAGCCATTATCAATGAAAAATGTCAAAAACATTAAAGCTCACAGCAAAGGTCTTATAGACAATTCATGAAAACAAATAAAAAGATACAGTGTTACAGGCTGAAGGGCACATTGCACCTTTGTTCTGAACAAACAAAACCGTGTTAAAACAAAAGTAGACTTCCCTGTTTGGAAAATTTAAAGTGCCTTGATTTTTCATAAAATGTTATCATCATTTTGATAGCTCCTGCTCCCACTTAATTCCAGCCAATCCATCCCAAAAGATAACAATTAGTTGATTTTCTTAAATCTTAGTCAAAATGGTAATATTTTTCTTAATTGTGTTGAGAACTTTGCAATCATTTGATCATAATAATTTTTTCAAATATGTTCCTTCTTTTATGAACCTGTTCTGTTTTATTGCATCTTTCTAGCACTTCAGTCTTCTTAGGAAGAAACTATTTTAATTTGCCCTGCCAAACATATTAACTTACTTACTCTTACTTTTTATTTTATAACAGAGTCTCTTGTTCACATTCGAGTCTTTAATGTAATCTCTACAAATGAAAAGCTTTCTGCAGAGAAAAAGGTTTTAACTTAATGTGTTTCAAATATAACATTGAGCCTCTTCCTGGACATTTCTTGAACTCCCATCTTTTGTCCTGTTATAAGTACTAATATTACAGTTATTAATATTTGAATACATAAAATGTGTATTCTTAAATTGAGGTAAACTGTTTAGTAGTTGTTTAATGAGTAGTTTATTTATTACATGTAGTAGTTTATTCATTCGAGGAAATAAAACAGTTTACTAGATATTGGTACACTTGTTTTTAATTTCTATGCTTTATTATATATTTCCCTAGCACCTTTAAAAAGCCCAAACATTTATGTTTAGGCTTAGCTCAGATGAAAGAAACGAAGGAAACTTTTGCACTTTTGTTATGTTTGCTCAGTTTATCGAGCAACACGTTTTGTGTACATGTAAGACTGGACTGTAGAATTGGCTGCAGCATTGAGATATAATGTGATGATCAGGACTGTTTAATTACATAAGATTAAGTAGAGTGTTTTTGACTGAAGTAAAGGACCAGATATTTTAAAATCATGATGCAAATCCAACTAGAAGCTCACAAAGAGGATCTATATGTACTTTGTATCACTGTCAGCCAGGCAATTTAACTTTAACTGTAGCTCAGCCTCAGATAAAAGTCCCTCTGCTCTCTGTCCGTCATCATGATCCTGAAGATGCTTAGAGTAAACCTCCAATGAATATAAGTGATTAGCTGTAGCTTACCATTGTGTGTGACTGAGTCAGCATCCGCGTTTTACCACTTACTCCAGCCTGCGTTATGCCGCTCGGCCTCCACCTGTTCTTATACACCACATGCACTAAACTCTCACTCTCCATTGACTCTGTGGCTGCTCTCATGAACTCTCTGCCTATCTGCCCCATTTTAGTCCTGCAAGAGACGATCAGTGCACCTTTCCGGGTAATGATCGAGGCAGGCTGATGGCAATGGACTCAGCAGCCGTTCTGGGCTTGTCCAGAATGGACAAATCTCCATTCAACCTTGGGTTGTACACGTAGTGGTCATGGTGCCGCGTGCGGGGAAACTACAGTTTTTCCACCCTTTTTTCACTCACTGACAGTGTTTCATTGTCATGTCAGGAGGAGCGTGCACTGACAGGTTAAGCCGGGCATACACTGTAAGAGTTTTTTCCGATTTCGGGCCGATTCAGTCGGCCCTCGTGAGTGATCGTGTCCTGCTTCTGAAGCAGAGCTACGAGCCGATTTCACCCAACCTCGCGCACTGCGCTTGCGCAAACAAGGAAATTCTTCTTCGTCTTCTCAAACATAGGAGTGGAGAGAAGCATGACGGCGATACGTGTGACATGGAGTCAAACTACGAAGGAGCAACTCGTAGAATTGCCAAGGCAGCGCGTTTCGTTCTAGTAAGTCTCATATTTAACAGTGAGCATCGACACTTCCGCCTTTTTCTTCTTCTACTGTTGACATTTGGCTTCCGGGTAGACGAGTCCGAGTAGCACCATCTCTCTACGGGGCTGAGTCTGACGTGTGGTTTTTGAACGCACAGTGTGAGCAGTCAGGTCGCATCAGAGCCTCGGGCCGTACAGTGAAAGAACAGCTATCGTGAGTGGTGAACTTTTTAACCCTGCGGTTTTGTCGTATAATTTGAGCTTTATATGAGTACAACAATTGAAAATATTGTGCAGTGTATGCCCGGCTTAAATCAACGTGCCTTAGTACAACTGCACCTCGGAGCTGGCTCCCCAAAACACATGCACCTGTGGTGAAATTCGGTGCGTCTGTGCGTACAGGTGTGTGCGAGAGGCATACACTTAATACATCGGTTTACTTAATATACATCTCTCACCACTCTCTCTCTCTCTCTCTCTCTCTCTCTCTCTCTCTCTCTCTCTCTCTCTCTCTCTCTATATATATATATATATATATATATATATATATATATATATATATATATATATATATATATATATTTACCCCATTTTCACCTTTCCTCTCTTTACAAGGAGAGGAAGTTGACCAATATTGAAAATTTGTTGTCTGGATGCTTTTTAGCTCTCTTTTAATATTCACATCCACTCCCACCAGCAATGCCATTCACATTACAGCAGTGAACTGTAGGTGGAGAAAGTGGGTTGGTTGGGTGAAGCTTAGGCAGTGGGGGGATCTTAGTCTTTTAAAATAAAGACTAAGAATCAAGAAGTCTTTCATGTAAATATGGTTGTAAATGTCAATGATGGTACTTCTGGGGGCAGGGGGATAAATTGACTAGATCCCAATTTTATTTTTATTTTTGGGGTGTGGGGGGGGGGGGGGTCATAACCCCCCCCCCCCCCAACAAATTATGCCATTGACCCGATGGTCATTAAACCCTAAAATGCAAACATTTTCTGATCAATTAATGCAACATTTGTTAGCCCTGCAACTGCTACCAACACACTTCAACTTTCATGCTTTTACTGAATGCTTTAAGCCTCTAACTGTTAAAGGGATCCACAATTAGTTGTAACAGTAGACTTTATTTGAAAAAATATATATTTTTAATATAAAAACAATACAGTAGAAATGCTGTAAGATGTTTAGTTTTACAAAATTAAATAAAAATATCATCATACAGACATCGACATGCAAGCATTCTGGGTAAATGACATATACTGGGTCTTTTAGTGCTAGCTCCATCCAGCCAAAACGGCAATGAGTAATGTTAAACCTTTTCCTTTTGAATCGGAGTGTGTTGAAATTGATGACAATATCAATTTTGATGACTCAACATCATCAAAGTTGATATATGTATTTTAGAGAGAATACATATGTAGACTACCACTGTCCTGATAAAAATAAAGATATTTTACAGCAATTGCACTCTCACACGCACTCTATAAGGTCAGCTCTTCTCCTGATGTGTATAACTAACAAAAGTTCATAGCAAGAAGGCTAGAAACCATTTATTTTGACTGCCAAGTCTGTCTTCATATCAGCCAAAATTTGTAACAGCAGCTCAAAGCTTTACAAGAAACAGATTGGAAATTAGCCACGAAACTGAGTTCATCTCTACAGTTATGAACATAAAATATGTTTAACCTGATGTTTTTCCTGTGTTCTCAACTGGTGCCACTTTCTTTTTCACCTAATGTTCTCTCTTGACCCAACACTAATTGGAGATGAGTTTCCATGGAGACAATGAATCTGCCATGTAGCGAATAATATATATTTGCACAGCAATTTTGTGCTCCATTGGCCCTGAAAGTCTAAGCCAGCAAATAAATAGATAAACAAATGAAAACAAAACACTTCACTGCCAATTAGACCATCACTGCACCTACAAGTTTTAAAGTGCTACTGTGTTCATGTCTGAACAACAATAATGAACCTTGAAATTAGGCGTATAGCTGCTATCCTACCCCTTGCTGTCTCTGAACAGAAAGACATAACCATGTCTCAAATAGGACATTTTCAAATTAAACTATAAATGTTGTTTTACGTTCTTTATGTTCTTCACACTCTTCCTTAACTCATACGATTTGTTCTTGCATTGAAAAAAAACCTATTTGTTAAAAAAGATACTGTGATCACCAACAGAAAAAAAAAATCAGAAATACATTTTTATGAAACATTCAAACAAATTAATTGCAACTTTGTGATTGGATAAAGATGGATCTATCCATGATAAAGTGTTCAGTAAGCTAAAACTCAGAAACAAAATACATTGAAAGAGGCAGGTCAAAATTTATTGAATAACAGTTGGCCACTGGTCTGCAATAAAGGAGTGGTGCAAGAGTTAGGGAGTTCGTCCTGTAAGTGGCGGGTTGCCGGTTTGATCACCCGTTCTGACTGTCTCTGTCGCTGTGTCCTTGGGCAAAACACTTCACCCACATTGGCTGCTGGCAGTGGTCAGAGACCCCAGTGGCGCCCGTTGTACGTTAGCATCGCTTCTGTCAGTCTGCCCCAGGGCAGCTGTGGCTGCTAACATAGCTCACCACCATCAGGGTGTGAATGGGTGAATGACTGACTGTAGTGTAAAGAGCTTTAGGGTCATCGGACTTGATAAAGCGTTATACAAGCCTTTTACCATTATAGCCCTGTTTACGTCGTTATACAGGCGTTGCAAAATAATCCATTATTTTTTTGTTTTTTACATAAAAGTATGATAAATATACTTTGCTTTTTTAACATTTGCTTTTAATCTCTTTAGCCTGACCTAAATAAAATCCAGTGCAACCAATTGCCTTTCCATTGTGATTGAAAAGTATCAAAATGGGAAAATGTACACGGGCCAGAATACTTTTCCACAAATTCACTTTTATGTGTAAGAAAACTTTATTCGTGCTAGATAACACAGATTATATTACCTGTTGTAATAATTTTACTCCCCTGGCTTTCTCTTCCAGTTGGTGTATTATTATCTCCTGTAGACTTTTCCTTGTTTACCTTATTTAGAGTCTTACTGCCGGAATGGATCAGCTCATCTGGCCTTAGCGCTCTTAGAAAGGCTGAACTGTATACATCCAGGTTGATGGAGAGCCAAGCTTATGGGGCTACTTAGATAGAGGGTGCAGGGCTACTAAATAGAGAGTACAGGAAAATAATGAATGTGTTGACATATCCTCTCTCTCTATATATATATAGATTCATTCCACACACCTCTACCCCCACCCTAACCCTAACTTAATTATGCAATAGACAACATTCCAAATCCCTCGAACTCCATATTTTAATTAATTCAGATTTTAATGACAGGAAGCAACACGTGAAGCTGGGGAAAAATGACTCTTACTCACAGCTCATCAGCACTGGTTTCCCCCAGGGCTGTGTTCTTTCTCCTCTGCTCTTCTCCCTGTACATCAACAGCTGCACCTCCAGTCATCCAGTCATCAGTCTGTCAGGCTCCTGAAGTTTGCGGACGACACCACTCTCATCGGACTTATCTCTGATGGTGACGAGTCCGTCTAGAGGTGGGAGGCTGACCATCTGGCGACCTGGTGCAGGGAGAACAACCTGGAGCTCAACGCTGTAAAAACAGTGGAGATGGTTGTGGACTTCAGGAAGAACTCCGCCCCAGCTACCCCCATCACCCTCTGTGACTCCACCATCGACACTGTGGAGTCTTTCCACTTCCCAGGAACTATCATCTCCCAGGACCTAAAGTGGGAGCTGAACATCAACTCCCTCACCAAAAAAGCCCAGCAGAGGATGTACTTCCTGCGGCAGCTGAAGAAATTCAACCTGCCAAGGACAATGATGGTGCAGTTCTACTCCTCCATCATTGAGTCCATCCTCACCTCCTCCGTCACCATCTGGTACGCTGGTGCCACCACTAAGGACAAGGGCAGACTGCAGCGTGTCATCTGGTCTGCAGAGAAGGTGATTGGCTGCAATCTTCCATCTCTCCACGACCTGTACGCCTCCAGGACTCTGAGGCGTGCAGGGAAGATTGTGGCTGATCCCTCGCACCCCAGTCATGGATTATTTCAGTCACTTCCCTCCGCCAGGAGGCTGCGGTCCATCAGGACCAGAACCTCACGACACAAGAACAGTTTTTTCCCATCTGCTACCGACCTTATGAACAAGGCCAAGAGCCCCCTGTGACACTGGACACTATCTCTCTCCCCCGTTCAGGACTTACATGCTTCTGCGTTACATTAATGCACAGTTTCCTTTACTGAGTATATATAGCTTCAGTACATATATCCATTTTATTTTTTTTTAATTTTTAATTTTTATTTTTTGTCTGCACCATCAACACTAAGTTAAATTCCTTGTAAGTGCAAACCTACTTGGCGATTAAACTTGATTCTGATTCTAATGTGCTTTAAAGATAGACTTCATATGCTCTCTAAGGTGGACATACAACATAGTGGTGTCAACAAGCAGGACAATTTAGCTTACTGAATGTTACCAGGCCACTGGAACCACAGGAAACGATGATCCTTATACTGTCAGAGTCTGTGGGATTTGTGAGGACGTTAGAAGATAGGACATTTCTTTACTTTATTTATACTGATCCACCAGTTTATGCCCAAATTAGATTTAGTTTTGGGTTACACTTATTATGTCCTCAGTACTTCTCAAGGAGTTTACAGATGGCATTTTAAAAGCATTTTAAATAAGCATTCATATTTGATGTCAGCTCAGAAAGGTTAACTTTTTTAATCAATCTAGAAACCAAATTAAGGAGCATATTTAATTATATAGCTGCAAGTGGTTGAAGAAGGAGAAAGAAAAAATGCAGCTAAGTGCTGCGATCAAGATTTATTTGATTCTTTCCCGTTCCTCCTCTTTGGAGGAACTCAAAATAAACAACTTACATGTTTTTTTTAATAAAAAAGCCAAATCAACCAGTTCAAACAAAGTTTTTACTTTCAAAGTTGGTGAGAATTTAGTTCTGTTTAAAGAGTCTTAGTCAACTCAAGGTCATGACACTGAAAAGTTTACTGTGGAGGAGAGAGGAGCAAAATTTAATTTGTCATGTTTCAATTGCTCTTGATAAAATCAAAGTTCACACTCATTTCACCCAAGCTGTTCCAGATTTTGTTAAATTAGCATTAACCAGTGAATAACACATTGATGTATATTAAAAGCAAAGGTTATTGAAGTGTACCTCTTGAGTTTTTGTGCACATCACATTTTGAATGTATTAATTGTTTATATAAATTGTATAATTTCAAAGGTCATGATCACCTGACCTAAACTATGAATATGATTGTTATTATTCATTGGTTATTGTAGTGTTGTTTACATTGGTAATGACATAACAGGAAATATTTAAATATGTTAAATATGTTGTATTGTTTTTCTTACCTTTGCATTTTTGAATTACATAATTTGATAGTGTAATGTATACTGTGTAATGTCTCATTTACAAAGCTTTGCACCAGCCACATCTGCCCTGATACCGATTTCTAATAATAAAAAAATCAAGTATTAGAATTAAATTATTAACTTTTAATTGCATTTGTATCAACCCTCCGCAGTAAGTTATAGCAGAATGCAATGCCAGTCATCATCCTTCGCCAGTAAATCTTTGATCCTTGAAACTACGTTCACTCCATTTCTCCCTTTTCCAAGGTCTCCCAGCAGTGTCAATGAATCCTCTGAGCAGCATTAGGTATGACTGTATTTCACACTTTACGGCAATTAAAGTGATTGCCGGACACGTTGTCATAATTTATCTGGTAATTTGTGGTACATTTCACCATGGTGATCATTGGAGAAAGGAATGTGATGGTAGAAAACCCCAATATGATGTTGTGTAGATTTTTATTTTAAGATTTGAGATGGCTTCTGGGCATACAGGTCGTTATGCATAGTTATGGTTCACCAGCGCAAACATGAATACCACTGGGGTTTTGAAAGCTCATGATAGGGTTGATCTATGATTAAAATCTGATATGGAGTGCAATTGAGGAATCATCACACAGAGTGGTTACAATTTACCACTTTACCATCCCCTTTTCTCTCCCCAGAATTTACTGGTGTTTGAAAAAAGAAACCCTGAAGTATTTAATGAAGCGATTTAAGGGGATGAGTTAGCCATTTTCTGCATTATTATTGATTGATTTATTTCAGTGAGAGATGGGTTAAGCTGATCATGGTATCCCATGAGAAATCATTGTCCAATGATTGTGATTATTGCTGTCTCCTGTCACTATCTCTGGATCAACCTCAATCAAGAAGTTATTAGGATATGGACAGGTTGTATAATCCGACCTCAACCACAAAACCTTGAACAAAGACAGCAAATATAAACAAAGTTCAGTAGGTTTATTTAATATGTTTTTGACAGACAGAATCTATAGATGGTTTATTAATTTAATTGTTCCATTTTATTTGTTTAATTATCTGAGATCATGTACAAACAACATTGAGCTCAAAGAGCAAAGATGTACTGAACCCACTAATTTTCATCCAAGGTTCCAGTAGCAGATAAAAATCGACACAGCATACAGTAAATGAGAAGAAGTTAAAAGATAATGAAAATAAAATTCACAAAATAATTTTTAGATAGAAAAATCACTCAAATCACAATTTACAGGAGTACAAAGCTATGTCTTAGGACATTTGAAAAATCTATATATTAATGTATGTTTCATGATTACAGGTTTGCCAACTTAAAATTACATATGCTTGCTCCTCTAGACAAAAATTGTGTATGTGTTCAAATAGGATAGACAGAAGTACTTAATAAATGACAACTAGCTAAATCGCAGGCGTTTGTGGTTATTTTGAATCAGAAATTTAATGGTCTCTAAGAGTTACCGAATTGCCAGTTAATAACTGAATCCACTGAGACATTTTCATTGGTTTGTGGTGAATGAGTAATGGTTAAAACTCCAATTGCAATTATAATTAAAGTTGTCAACATTTGCTGGACAAGTCTAACCCAGTCAAAAACTGGTTAGACACCCTTTTTCCGGGCTGAATAAATGAATAACTGTTAATTAATAAACCAATTGTTAGTGCTAATCATTAGAGGCACATAGCCCTTGATCACAACCATTTGAAATACATGTTGTTATAGCTATCCTTTGATTTTGGTATATTATAAATTATATTTGCTAATTATAATTTATAATAATATTCATAATCAAACAGGTATAATTGCATAACAGTATTGAGTGAGGAGACTAGAATGGCACTAGATAGTGCCATTGTACTACTGTAACGCAAATGTGGTGACATTGTCGCCAAAAACACGTTTGGTATGAACGCACCATTAGAGATAGTGAGGAGGTTTATTATCTGGGGGGAAGCTCAAAGTAGAGCCCCTGCTTCTCCACATCGAAGGGAGTGAGTTGAGATGGTTTGGAGAGCTGATCAGGATGCCCCCTGGGTGCTTCCCTTTGGTGATTTTCCACTGGGAGGAGACCCAAAACTTGGTGGGGGGACAATATGGCCTGCAAACAGCTTGGGATCCCCAGAATGAACTGGATGATGTCGCTGGGGAGAGAAATGTCAGGGTCTCTCTCTCTTGGACATGTTGCCCCCATGACCTGAAGTTGAGGATAATTAATTGATGGATGGACAAATAAAGTATGAAATTAAAGAAGAAATGAAAAAAATCAGATATCTGAATGCTTCCAAAGTTTTGCAATTGTTGATTTCTCAGCAACAAATAGGTCCCAGTCTGTCTAGGTCTTGCATTTGCTGAAAGATACAAAATGAAATTCCTTTTTTTTTTAAAAAAAAAACAACAACAACAACAACAAAAAACATGCCAGCATTTAATTTACTTTCCCTTCTTGAGATAAAAAATATTAAATTATTTATCCATTTCAGCACAGCAGCAGAGGCATTTTGCTAACAAGAGGGAAACCCAGAGTCCAACACAAGCATGTGGTGCTGTGTGTCAGAAGATGTATGAAGATGTTAGACAGGCCTCAAGTAGTCATGAATGAATCAAGGAATGAATGAATTCACTCATTCGGTTATTCTTTTGTTTTTTTGACTGAACCTGAGATCTCTGTACCATCAACAGTGAGTAGGTTTTATAAGGTAGAAATCTTATAAAACTCTTCCTCTTGAGAGTACACAGCATAACACTGGTATGAGATTTAAGCTCCTGCATTAAAACATCTTCTGCTCTCAATAAATTTGTTAGCCTTTGTCACCCAAAAAAATGTTTTTGACCTGTTTGGATAGTTAAATATTTTATGTAGAGAAATAAGCAAAAATAAAAGTCAAGGCAAGGTATGAAGCTTGGGCATTATTAGACCTAGACTTCTGGATGTTTTTTGGATAGCCCTACGGCTCATTAGACAACATTAAAAAACACACACTAAAAACCATTAAAAAACAGGCCCTTTAACATTATCAGATTTCCATGTGTTTATTTTAAACAAGCAGATTTGTTTGCACATTGCTTCTGTAGTTCATACAATAACCCCACTTCACAAAATCTGCCACTATGGAATTTAAAGCTAAACAAACCAAAACTGGTGATTTGCGCACACGCAGTACCGCAGCAGCGCTATTACGAGCACATGCGGCTTGTTATTGTTCCCAAAGTGTCTCAGTCTCGCTGTTATTAGAACGTTTTCTCCTCAGTCTGTCAGAGTGCAGCTGAGATGGATGGCGAACAAAATAATTTTTTTTCCCCTGCTGCTTCACTAACTGAGCTGGGATGCTTGGTTCAACAGATTCATCCAGCTCAACTTACGGAGGTGTCATCATTGATGAAATAGGAAAACAAATTATAATTAACAAAGCATAGAACTACAAGATAGCTTTGGAAAAAACAAAAAAATGTGTTCATTTTAAAACATTTAAAACATAGCGAACGGCTTCTTATTCCTCTCCTCAAGGATTTTACTGAGTTTGTCTTTAGCCTTTAGCTGCTTTTTCACTTATTTTATATCCAGTTCTGTTATAATATTATTAATCTGGACCCATTTTTCTTCATTAATAAATTAATAAAACAAAGAAAGAGTTATACTAAACTTTCAGAGCACTTGGGCACTGTGTGCTTTAATTATGACTAAAGGAAAAAGTGAAAAACGAATTGTCGAAATGTCTGGCTCAGAAATCTAGAAATGTAGTAGCCCGAAACCTAAAGGGGACCTAAGCCTATGTTCACACTGCAGGTCATAATGGTCAATTCAGAGTTTTTTTGACACCTGATTTTTTTTGCAAAGCCGTTCCCGTTTCTTTTAAAATGCTGCCTATATCTGAGCTTTGGCTGCACAGGGGTCTGTTTGGATGCGAGGATGCAGACAGGAATTCAGCAATATGTTAATTAAGACAAAAATATACCAGACTTCAATTATGGCAATACATTACCAACAAAAGTGACCAACAAAAGGAGCACAACAGTCAAACCAAAGGGACTATTTACAAAGTTACCACACATCCTGCAAGTACCAACTATAATCCGAACCAAACACGAACTGTTGACATCACAACTCAAATGATCACACACCAAGTGGCCCAAAACCACAACAGGTTACCACATTACCAAGTCAGCTAAACATACAAGCGACCAGTGGCGGCTGGCCCATAGGGGGCGCTCGGGCGATGTCCTCCCTAGATGTGGAGGGGAAAAGTCAAAATATATATAGATTTTAAAAGTATTATTAATGTCAATTTTTACTTAATAGTATGTGGCTACATGTAATAAGAATTATTAAAACACGTCTACTAATTGACTCTACCAATTGACTCTCATTTAACAGTGCATTTCCACCAACAGAACATATCATTTCTCTTCTTCTACACTTCTGGGGCTGTCACTCAAGGAGCCCCACAAGTGCAGCGAAATAACCAATCGTATACTGTTGCTAGGGAAAATGTATAAATATTTGGCCAATCAGCATCACCAAAATGAATGGCTTTGGGGCTCCTGGAGTCTTTGCCCCTGCTACACAGTGATAGGTGTATAGACCAGTTCACGCGTGACGTCACGAGCTACATCCGTGCTACATCCGGGTCACAGTGGTAGGCAAAAACAGTACGGTTTTTGCTTACCACCGTGACAAAACGGGCGAATTAGAGCGTACTTTTAGTTTATTTTTGCAATAAAACATGCATACGACTTGTTGTTCGTCCCGGTTGCACACAGAGGTGTTCCAAATCGTCGGATGTACGTTTCATTTGTTTACCGAAGGACGAAAAAAGAAATGGATAATTTCAATAAAAAGGATGCAGGCAGACAATCCCAATCGACTGTGGGAGCCATCATACCACGACAGAATTTGCTGTCTACACTTCATCTCCGGTAAATACAACTTCATTTTGCACTAGTCATTGTTCTACTTAAATCATTATATAAATAAAAAATTAGGATATATATTTAAGTCAAGACGTAAATGTTAGTTTCGTAATAATATACGTACATGTGCATTGTATGCAAACCCTCTAGCATGAGTCTGTGAAAAGGATTAATAAGACAAAAACACCAAAATAATCCTTTGTGAACAATGTTTTTTTATTAATTAAATGCTTATTGTGGAATCGTAGTCATTTTCCGACTTTTAAATTAAATGCATGTACTGGGTTAGGCAGGGAAATCTATTGGCCAGCCCCACCAAGATTTTTTTTCACCAGCCGCCACTGCAAGTGACCCACAAAATATGGAGAGACACACCCACAAAATTATCAACATCAGCATGGTCCAAGACTACACTCAAAGTAACTACTTCGACAGAGCCAACAACACACGAAGGAATTTCAGCCAAAAGTGGACAGGCGGATTTCAGTGGTGGGTGGCGTCACTTTATCTGAGCCTGAGTCTGTGGTCGTTTACACGTGCTGGTGCACAGACTGACGATCTGGACCAGCCATGCCTGCTGTCACTAGGAGCCACTCACATGCCAGGAGGGATGAACAAGGACACAGATATGCTGTTCAGGGGCAGTCCTGACTACAAGGAGTGGAACTCCACAGCGAGGTGTTAACTCAAATATGACGGAGATACAGCCAGGCAGGGACCGACCTCTTTGCATCAGATTAGAATGCTCTGTGTCCAGTGTTTTTCTCCCTAAGTCCTCCGCTGGGACTGGACGCTCTGACACACGAGTGGCCGCTGGTTCTACTGTACGGTTTTCCCTTGCTAGAACTAATCATTCCTACTCTAGTCAGGGTGTGAGAGACGATACATTTACTAATGCTGATAGCTCCCTGCTGGCCAGGGAAACTCTGGCTAGCAAAGATTTTCCATTCACTGCACGACGAGCTGTGGAGGCTGCAGAGATCTCCAGACACAGGTGTGGAGAGATATTTTTCATCCTCATCCGGAGCGCATGGCTCTATGGGCCTGGCCTGTGAGTGGGTAAATCTGGCTGCCAGTGGGGTTCCCCAGAATGTCATTGACTCATTTCAAAGTGTCAGGGCTGTTTCCACACGCAGTGTATATGAGTGCAAATGGCATGCACTTAAAAAATGGTTCTTAAAATCTGCTGTGAGCGCAATATAGAGCGCTGTGCCAGTTATTCTGACATTTCTACAGGTGCCGCTGAATAAAGGCTTGACTTTTTTGACTGTTAAAGTATACCTGGCCACTATTTCAGTGTGTCACATTGGATTTAGAGACAGAACAGTGGGGCAGCATCTGCTACTGTGCTAGTTCATGAAGGGTGCACAGGGGCTGTGCTCAGTGTCAAGAAGCCTTGTCCCTTCATAGGACTTACTGATGGTGCCTGATGCGGTGTCACATGCACGTTTTAAACCACTGCAGCAGGCTAAGCTAAAATTGCTCATCTTTAAATGCTCTTCTTTAACACAGCTTTATTAGTCACCCTGGTTTTTAAATTGTCGCTAAATGGGTAAGCGAGAGTCGCACACTTTCAGTGAATCTGTCCTGCATGCAGATTCTCAATGGGGACTAAAAGGTTCTACTAAAACCTAATTCTGTGTTTATACCAAAGGTTGTTAACCCAGCCCTTGAGTCTATGGCATTCTACCCACCGCCATTCCCCTCTCAGAAGCATGAACGGCTGCAAGTGCTCTGTCCTGTGTGAGCTCTGTGAATGTATGTGTAAAAAAAACACAGCTGTTTCTTGCAAATCTGTGTGTGTCATATGCTTCACCATTCAAAAGCCTCTCACATTGGATAGTGGAGACTATTGCTATGGCTTACGACAGCAGAGGAATCTTACCCCTTGCAGGTTTGCGCGCTCACTCCACTTGTGGCATAGCCTCATCCTGGACATTGTTTCAGGGTTTACCTGTGGAGGACACACGTAAAGATGCCTGCTGGGCACTCCCTAATACCTTTGCTACGTTCTACAGCCTGATGTGAACCAGCACCCACATTTGTTCACACAGTCCTGGGCGTGAGCTCCACTTCTGTTTAAAATTATATGTATCTGATGGTCTCCGAGTAAGATTATCTGACAATACAAAAGTCAGACTGTTGCATTATTTGGATGGAGAGACTGATAACTATAGTGGAATAATAACCATTTATTAAAAAGAAGCATTTCACCTCATGTGGGTGGATGTTTTGATGTGTGGGTTATTGAGCTCATAGCAAAATGTTATGAAAAAAAACTTTACTTGAGCCCCATAATTGGGATAATGTTTTCATACCCTCGAACTTGTTCACGTTGTGTTATTTTGTCGCAACCTTCAGCTGTTAGGTCCTTTTTTGCATGCAAGCGACTAGTTTTGATTGTCACCGCTAAACTTGTTGAGCAACTATGCGAAGGCACTGCTTGTAAAATTGAGTTTACCTGAAGCTCCCCAAACTGAGTAAATCTCTGGGAGAAGAGAATACATTTCAACATCGAAGAACCTGTCCAGAGGACCTACTCAAATTTAAAAAATAAATTCTACTTGGATTATTGAGATGTATCAGAACAAACCTTTAGTGTTTTTATGGGGGAATTTACTGTCATAGACCAACAAAATAAAATGGGACAAAAATTGTACAAGGTTTTCTATTTTTTTATAAATAAAAATTTAAATGTAATAGTAACCCCGTACATGGATTTCTGCACTTGACCTCATGACCTTCCCGGCTGCTTCTTTGATTAATGCTACCTGGCCTGCCAGTTTATGTGAATGCCTATATCTTAGTAGGTTTGCTCTGTGTCATACTTTAAACTTCTCCACAACTTTAACCCTGACCTCTCTGCTGTGTCCTTTGGTCCTAATAATGTTTCTGCTCAGAACTGTTCTCCAGGAACCCCTTAAAAATCTACACAGAACATTTGTGTTCATGCTGCTAAGGCCAAATTACACACAGGTATACTCCATGAGGTCACTCTGAAGATAACTGTGCGCACTGGATTTTATTTGGGGGTGGGTTATTAGAGTAATGACTGTGGAAATTCTCAGTTATCTGGGTCTCCACAACAGCAAACAGGCTTAAATTGGGGGCAATTTGGGTTATTAGAGTAAATGTGGCTGAATACATATGCATGCAACACTTTCCAGATTTTAAATTCTAAAGAAAAACACGTGTCCCATTTCTCTCACTTAACAGTTGTGTTCTGGGTAGTTTTGGTCAATCACATTAACTCACAATAAAAAATCATATAAATGTAAGTAGGTTTAAGAGGTATAAATACTATTCCAAGGCACTGTTTTTTTAATAACAGTTTAAAGGGGTCAAATATATGAAATTGGACCATTTCACCACAAATTAAGTTGCATCAAAGGCATATGCAAGAACACAAGATTTTGTGTTCTAGATTCGGATCCATTGATTGATCTTTGATGATTTTATTGGTATTGTAAGAATTTGAGCAGCAATGACTTAATGCATTAAAATGATTACTAAATAATTAGCATGGGGCTTAGTTTTTAGCATATGTATAAATATACAACAAATGCTGGAGATAGGCACCAGCACCCCTAGTGACCCCACAAGGGACAAGCGTGATGGAAAATAGATGGATGGATGGATAAATATACAACAGTCTAGATTGTGGAAAATCCTGTAGATATTTTAAAAGTTTGCAAAATATTTGCCTATTTCCCACACTGTTTTGCAGAGTAGCTTGTTATGTTATTTGATATATTTGATCATGAATAGGTTCTGTCATGGCATATCAGGAATCCTACATTAACTTATTTCAATTTGTTTTAGAGTATATGCCTAATATTTTAAATTAAGAAGAAAAAAAGTAAATTATGACTTATAAAACAATTTTAAGGCGATTGTTTTTTTTCTGAAACCCTTTTTAAATAAATTATTTTGATCATGATTTTAACAAACATCAGTCAAAGAGTTTTTCTGTGGGTGTTAAACTTTGTTTCAGAGACAGAATTAATTATATTTCTTTTTTATAGAGGTTTTCAAAATAATACTGTGTGACTTTGTTGTTTTTAGAAAACTATTATAATTACATAGCGTTTTTAAGCATTTTACATGCAAATACAAAGTTTTGCATATTTTCTATTGTGAGAGAACATTGTATACCAGATCTTATTAGGAATGTGCTTAAATTGGCAGCATGTTTATCTTCAAATAGTCTCAATTGTCTCCTACAGTCTAAAATAATTTACAATTTTGTTTTTTACTGGCAGGTAATGTAATGTGCTTTTGTATCAGATAGATGGCCACTTAGGCCCTCATTGTTGTTCAGGCACACTAAGTGTACAATGAGAAATCTAACCACAATGGAACCCATTAACCTCGTCTTAAATTGGCCAATCTCAGCTTCGTCAAGCCTGAAATTGTTGTGATTAAAAGCAAAAACTCAATCATGGCGATGCATAATTAATTTTCCTTGCATGTTAATTCTATTATGCGCAGACAAGAATGATTTTAATCAATTATTTTCTGAGAATCTGGATTTGAGAAAAGTGACTCATCTAGGCAGCAGGCAGTAAAAAGTATTTTTTGTGACAGATTAGCTCATTCCAGACAACCTATTTGAATTTACGTAATCGTGTCATGATGTAAATCCTGGTCAAAACCCATTTTATACTGTCATCATCTGCAAAAGCATTTTCACTGATATCAGTTTAAGTATTACTGTAAATTGAATTTACAGTTTGAGGCACAAACCTGGCTTACTGCGTTCTGCTATTCTGTGTGTACTCCTTGCCTCTGGGATTTTTTTTCAATTAAACATTGTACTTCTATTTTGTATCAGTCTAGCAGTATGTAAAAAGAACAGACTGAATTAAGAAAGAGTGTGAAATTAGGTAATCTGAGATCTCCTTAGTTGTTTATTGTGATTATTCAGATGAGATAAGTTAGATGTATAGTTTAAATCAAAATCTGTTTTAAGGCTAACCCATGACCTGTATTACTAAAGAAGTAACACACACACACACACACACACACACACACACACACACACACACACACACACACACACACACACAAGAGACTATATAGATTGACCGTTGGATGCACAACTCCACTCCATTCCCAAATCCATCCCCAG
The DNA here is from genome assembly GCF_011125445.2 of Fundulus heteroclitus. NCBI lineage: Eukaryota > Metazoa > Chordata > Actinopteri > Cyprinodontiformes > Fundulidae > Fundulus > Fundulus heteroclitus. Next base: position 28,235,442 of record NC_046361.1, on the reverse strand, counting down.
GGGACTCATTAATGGTGCAGGGGCATAGGAGGGCCCAGTTTAGACTACTGAGACTCTGGTCAATGTACCAACAAGAGCTTCAAAGTAAGCTTGCAACAACATGCATTCACTGATTATACACAAAAAGGTACATGGACATAAAAAAAAACAGAAAATCTATTGCAAAGTCCTGGCAAGTGCATTATACAGAGGTGGGCAAAGCTCATTATGACAATGGTACATAGGCCTCAGTTAGAGCTTAGCTTTGTTCATTAGATTTAATTTTAATCCCTTTGTGCTTTTACTAGCTGTTGCCTACTTTCCCACATTTCTGATTGTAATCACCATTTGATACTAAAATTCTGCAGAAGATATCAGCTAATTATAGCGCAAGATACCATGTCCATTGTATTAGTAGACATAGCTGTAAACCCTAAATAGTCCCAGACAAATTCTCTCTAGTTGTTGCATCACATATTAAATAATGAGCATTGACATGACAACGCACTGAGAAAATCTGAAAGACTTTTTTTTTTTTAACCACATGAGAATTATCTAATAAAAAGACACTATTATTATTCAGTCTTAATATACAATAGAGATTTGGGATAGTGTGTGGAAGGTGACAGAGTATTATATTTGGAGGATGAGAGGGCAAAAAAGAGGAAAGAACAAAATTGTGATTATACCACAAGCTGATTTGTGCACCGAGTCATTTCCATGGTGAATATTAGATATGTATCTCAACGCTGCTTGCTGTTTCACTCAAGGCCAGCCAGCTTAAATAATGATGGTTCTGCCTAGGGGACTGCTGCTAAAGGAATGTTTTTTCTAATTAGATAAAGCCACTTTCCCAATTTGCTGGCTGCTTAAACATAAAGCATGGAAAAGCCTCAGAGCCGTCTTGAGGTGCTGCCAAACCCCATCTCTGCACAGTGTAACACCCAACTCTGAAAATCACATCACCCGGGAGACAATATGTTGTTTGTGCATCTAACTGATGGAAATAGTATTGTGCATGCTCCAGAATCCGTTGATCGTGAAGCAACTTTTATTTTTGCTAAAGAAAATACAATGAATTGACGTAAATATTACCGTAGGGCACTGATGATAAAAGATGCAGACAAAGATGCAGATCTAACAAACGCTTTGAGTTTTCTGTTTTTACCAATCATTAACAGCATACACATACTGCAGAGCCCTACCTCTGCTGTTTAGAATTATGAATATATTCCAGTTTTCCTGACTCTCAGTTCATTTGGGACGTGACACTGGACATACAAGATCATTGAGTTTTGACCTTAACACTGCTTGGGAAAATATAACTCAGAAGATGGCACGGTAAAAAAAAGAAAAAAAAAAAGAGGCATATGAAGCTCTTTCAATTTGCCGCTACCATAATTAAAGCTCCGTTATGTCTGTTAAAAGACAGCACAAAATAATCAGTATAAAACTACATAAAAATTTGAAGTGTTGCCAAAACTGATAGGCTAAATCAACCACTGAAACAATCAGTCTTTTTTGGAGAGCCCATTTAATACACAATCAGGACAAAACAAAGATAATAAAACAAGAGGCCATGAAACCAAACAATGACAAAGATTTTTTTTAAAAAGCTCTATGAGTAAAACATTGCTAATCCTCGGTAAAAAGAAAGAAAAAGAACAGACATGTAACCCAAAAAGTCAAACAGAACACATAGCAAGGTTTATTGTAAAAATTTACATTTGCTAAATATTTTACAGGAAACCTGGCAAAATGCCCACGGCCTCTGACGCTATTTGGAAATGCAGCAAACACTGGGGACGTGCAATGCTACGGGGGCGGGACTGCCCCGCTAGGATAATTTATAGCGTAAATGCTGCAAGTGAGCAGAATTACCATGATCGACCACCTAAACCACCAGAGTTGAACTGCGGATTGTGCGAGTCACGACTGCAGTTCCACAGAAGTGGCACATTTCAATTTCTCCAACGTAAGCAGACCCATCTTAAATCCTGTCCGATCACAGTACATTACTCGGTCACTACTTGAAAAAAAAGTTCTGCCCCGACGTTGTATTGAGAACAAGGCTGAGAGAACAAAATTACATTATTCGCTGCGGGAGCGAGACAAATTGTCTCCGTTCTCTTGTGGTATGTAGCGGCCTTCATTTTGAAAGGAGAAAAATGAGACTAGGACATTGTTGATGGAGAGGACTGATTGTTTATAGAGAATATTACTTCCATACTGGGTGACAAATGAGAATGATTCATTGTTGAACATACAGGAATTTTACCTATTGCTCCTTTAAATCTAAGCTTGATATATATTTTAAAGATCTTTGTCAGAACAACTCCTCAGAGTTTTGCATGGTGGTCCATGCAGGAGTTGGTGTGATGCTTCTGAGGCAGTTATTTCAGACTCTTTAAATACTGTTGTTATTTTACTTTGTGAAGAAGAACAAATTCTCTTCCCCCTTTGATCAATAAACTGTTCATTTATTGTTAAAGGTAAAGCAGCAGGAACAATATATTTGTAGTGATTTTTTAAGTAAATGTAGGGGTGTTAGTCAGTGTTTGTAAGATTTGAAAGCTTACCACATGAATTTCTACGTATAAATATTTTTTAGAAAAACTTAGATATTTGAAAAGATGTAGGAGGTTTAAATACCAAAAACAATAGCATACATTTGCTGAATGTTATAAAAGTTGAAGTAGCACAATAATTTGTTGAGTGGATGCTATAAAACATTCCCAAAATTAATATTAATAGTAGATAAAATTAAATTAAACTGATGTGAAATCAAACTAAAAATGCCTAAGATATTACCTTAAAATAAGGTTAATTTAAGAATAATCCTTATTTTCAATGGTCAGCTAAAAGCCAAACCAAAAAAAATAGGTGGGTTTTTAAAGACATCAATTGTCTCTACTTCTCTCAGATCTGGGTTTTTGTTCATATTTTAGGTTTTTAAAAAATACCTTTTTAAGAAGACTTTATGGATATGATTGACTTATACATTAAAACCATATTTGATAAATAAGTGAGACTAGGATCTTGAATGTTTTGAAAATGTAAAGGTAGCCGATGCCCAGACTTCAAATTCCTCTCTCTCATCTCACTTACCATTCATGGAGCTGAATTTGGGTATAACTGTGGAGGTGTGATCATTTTTAGGAAGTTCCCAGTGGAAACAATTGCAGTCATCTGTTCTGCAAGTGATAAAAGCATGCATTAAAGTTCCTGCATTGTGCTTAGAGAGAAATGGTTCTTTGGGTAATAAATGCATTCTTGGTAATGTTTTCAAAGAGTGGTAGGAATCCTCAACTCAAATGAAATACATACATTTTTTTAAATTTGATTTGAAGATTCATTTATATCTCCCTTTGCAGTAACTATGAGTAAATCAAAGCTAAACAAAACTTGTAAAGGAATAGACATTAAAAAAAGGCAAGCAAACATTTCCCCCCTCATTTCCTGTCTCCATGCTGTTCGGAGTGGAATGGGGTATGAAATGAGAAACAATATCACACATGGACACACACTCTTAATTAGGAGTGAGACGGAGTTCACCTGTGGTGGATTTAATTCAGCAGCACAGGGGGAGAGAACATCTAAGCTTTGGGTCTATAATCATGACGGTACAATAGCTCAGGCCTGGGGGCAACTGCACATTATCTAGACAAAGTCTGTCTTTTTTGTCTGGCAAGATTAAATGGTACTTATGAGGATAGCGACCTTCAGTTTTGCTTACTTTAAAGAAGCATGACAAAAATGGGTAAATCATAATGTCAAAATATCCTATTGAGGAAAAGTTCTTATCTAATATATTTTCACAGAATGTAAGTCTTTCTATTTATTAAAATACAAGATTTTCAAAATCTAAGATGAATTATGAAGGAGATTTGTAGGATACGTCTGCCTTACAATATCCAGATAACTGAAAATGTCAAAATATGACTAAAACCACCTGAAACTGATTTTAAAGGTTTGGTGAATTACTTTGTACTGATGACTGCTTCCCTCCAAGGAGGTTCATTGCAAATGATAGTTTGACACAGAACGTACAAGCATAATTCAGTAAATCCTTTGCATTGTGAGGTTCAGACTACCAAGTAATAGCAAAGATTCAAGTAGATATACCAGTGGATTAGGTCACTATAGACTGACTGCCTTTAAGGAATTTAAGAAAACCCCTGGAATTTTACATTGTTATCCCCACCTCTAGATCCTGAGTTTCCCCTTGATCTTTAATTAAAGATCTGAAAGGAACTGATTAAAGTAGTTTCATTTTCAAATGGTTTGGCCCATTGAATAACCCGACATGCCATCACGTTTAACAGATTTCTTTTACATAAACAAATGAGACATGCATTTTCAGGAGTTTAAGTATGCTATGTACCCAGGTATGTAAGAGTTTAATGATGTTTTAATGGTGGCAGCACTAAAATATTTTAACTGAGAAAATCCATTATACCAGGGTTATCAATGATAAATATTAACAATGGAGACTATACATTCGGAAAATTTGTTGCAAGTACAGTTTGTAGCAGTTTATGTAAAAAAATGTCAGTGGAAAGCCCCAGTTTGTCAAGTCAGACAGCTCCTGTGTTTCACCCTACCCCTGCATTACAAAAAAGGCTTTGACATCTCTCTATTGGAGTCTATATGAAAAATGCAGGCATGGGATCAATGGTCATGGCAAAAAATGAATGGAATCTCCCTTAAATGCCTACTAAAGCTTAATTCTCATCACACTATTGTGTATCTGCCTTTCATTGTAATGTGTAGGAAAGATGCACAGTTTTTTGTAGGTAACATTTCAGCATCACCTTTTTTATATCTAATACTGGAGCATGCACTATACAATCTCTTGCTTAGCCAACATGAATTTTAGTTGGACATGTGTAATTTTATTTAATCTAATGCCATGCTAGAGGTGTATCAAAAACAGAAGTAGTGACTGACGAATCTATGACAGCAGCTATACCGTGATGTGGAATTTGTGCACAAGAATTAAACACAAAACAAGTTGCAGGTTATGTCTAATACATTAATGGGTTAAAATTATTTGTGGTGTGCAAGTAATACATATTTACTGATCAGTTACATGGAAAGAACTGAAAAGTTAATTAAAAAAGGTTAACCAGTTCAATGTCTTTCCAAGTGACACTGACTCTTAACATTTATGTAGGTGGTACTTCTGCATTTAGGCAAAAAGAAAAAAAAAATACTACAAAAACAAGGTTTCCATTTAGACAAAAACTTGCTCCCTTGTTAAAAGACAAAATGAAGCTCTACTGGCTAAAAGCAATATCTGAAAAACACAAATCTCCAAACATCAGTAGTTGTTCTTGTCCTGTACTAATAGACTGAGATGAAGTGTCTTGCTGCCAAGAAAATCATGAATAGTGCATCTTCTCAACGAATGTTGAGAAAGAACTACACAAATCATTTGAGTGGACAGTTCAAATGTTATCAGAAATGCTGTAACTCCTGTCTGAAAATGTTTAACAGGTATGTTCAGATACTAACAGCTTCAGACCACAAAACTACCACCCTCATGTTTGATCTTTGCTGGGATGTTATTTTTCTGAAATACTATACTAGTTTTACGCCAGATGTAACAGTTTGCAAACCTTTCATAAAGTGTCTACTTTTGTCTTATTTATCTTTTATTTCTTTTTAATGTGTCTTGTCTGGCAGTGTGGCATTAAGACTTGCTGTCTTAAGGCCAAAATGAGCCCAACTTATTTAGCTATTGTGCTCCACTTGATATATATGCAAAAAGATGGCATTTTTTATTTCTACAAAAATCCTGTGGATCATCGAGATGTATTTTGTTTTGGACAAATATCAGATGAACTTTATTTTTTTCTCAGTCAGCAGCTGTTTTCTGTTTTGAAGTAAACCCATGGTTGCCATTTTTTTGCACAGTCTCTTTCTTATTGAATCATGAACAGTGACCTTGGAAGTGTTAAATGAGGCCTGAAGGGCTTCTCAAAGTTCCTGGGATTTTTTAATGACCTGGATGAATCAATATGTTCTTGGAGTAATCTTGGTAGTTTGGGCACTCCTGGCCAGATTCTTCACTGTTCCATGTTGACTTTATAACCTTGCCCAAGCCGTTAGATGTCAGTGATTTTGTTTCTTCTTGAATTTCTTTAGATCAGGCATGATGTGTTGTTTTTAATGCTACTTTATGTTGCCATACAGGTTAAGTGGTTTAGTGATTCTACAGTCATGTTAGTAATCAGGCATGGCTGTGGCTAGTGGGTTTGAACTGAGATTTCCAGAAAAGTTAGCAAAATCATAGATAATCCATAATATAACAGGGGGTGAGGGCAATAATGTTCACAAAGAGACAGCTTTGTCTGAATAGCTTTGTTCCCTTTATAAATGAAATCAGATTACTGACTACCAACAGAGTCAAAGTAGCGAATGTGTTTATTAAGAAGTTCATTCCCAATATAAGACATAATTTAAAAAGTAGTCAATAAAGTCAGTGTTGTTTACAGCAGAGCACTACATTTCATCATTTTGAAAAGACCTCATATATAAAACATTTTAGCTTGTTTCACTTCCCTTTGCTGCAGGAGTTACACACAGTTTTCAGTTCAATGGCAGAGGCCAGTTGAAAATATCGGGTATGGCATTGTTATTGTTTTAACATCAATCATCTCAACACAATCCAAAGCAGCACTTGAAACGCACCAGGAACACTTTTGGGCCTTTTCATGGTCATTTAGCATGTTCATTAGTTGATTGTCTCACTATTCAAGTAACATGGGGCATTTTATGGTTGGAAATTGCCAGAACCTAATTTTTAAGCCTTGCATGTGATTAATTGTAGTTTAAACCTAAAACGGATTGAGACCATACTTGCAACATCATGAAAGCTCCTAAATAGGAAGTTGTCAAAGTCTGCTTTGCTGTGTTTTTAGCCAGACTGTGAGCAATGTGTACTGGTTAATTCAAAGTCAGTCCCCTGATGAGTTGGCCAATATGACAGAGGACTGTGTTGATAATACAGGAGTTGTCACACTTCCCATTCACCTCTGCAGCTATTGGCATAGCAAACCACTCTTTTTAATCTACCTCTCCTTCACCAACTCAAATTAACAGTTGGACTCACACATAATTATAAGTTATTACAGTAATATTTCCATTCTGTCGTATAGTAAATAGTGATTGCTAATAAAAAAGCTGATCCCATAAAGCGCCATCAGGGACTCTAATGACTTGAACTGCAGCCAAGAATATTTTCCCCCATTTGATGCTGTTTCAGCCTAGAGGCTTTTAATGAGTGTCATAATTATGCACCCTAAACATAATCTTGAAATGAAACTCAAAAGGGGAGGATGGTGGAAATAGTGGGGTGGAAGCATCCTCTTCTTAGGCAGCTGTTGCAAGGCTGAATGTGAAGTTCAAGTTCATGATGTTATGGAAATTTATTTTGCTTTCGACAACATTAACTTCATTCTGTCTAGCAAGGACTTATAATGGAGCACTAATAGCTTTCATTCACTCATATAGTATTATGATGATGACAAAATCAAACGTAGATCTCTCACTTATGCACATATAAAAATAGATTAGTTATGCATAAACCATACATTTGCTAATTAATAAAATTGTGTTAAAAGTTGAAAAGTGAACCTGTGTAAAGCACTGGCTACATCCTCATAATTAAAGCAGAATCATCTGGATGAATGGATGCAGACTGAAAACAACACTACAGAGAGTGATGTTGGTTCCTCTCTCTTTACTGACTGCTTATTTTTTGCTCAATTACTCAAGCAGCTCAGACAAAAAGTAACCATGCCAAACATCTAAGTTTGTGAGGAATGAAGGCCATGTTGTTTAATCAACTTAATGTAGCCTAGCTGCTGTGGCCCCAGTTAAAACAAAACTATCAATTTGTGAAACAACCTTTATGCCGCCAGAATTGACTACTTTCCACTGAAACATGTAGTAAGCTTAGGGAGACACTCAATAAACTTTAATTGGTTTTGCAAATGGTTGAATAAAAGGCATTTTGTGCAACACACAGCTTTGACATAAAAGACAAATTTCAACTACCTGATCACTTAGTCCCTAACAGCGTTTCAAACAAATTACAATCTCTGAAAGCTTATCTTGGTATGAGCAACCAAGTCCAACAATGACAAAACAAAGTGCACACAGATCTTCTTGACAGGCTATGATATCTTTTCCATTAGTAATGATTGTTTAATTTTGCAAAATGATAATTGAAGATGGAGGCTGTCCTAGTTGGTATTTGTTAAGAAACAAGATAAGCGTAAAGCAGCTATAAGTAAGATATTTACTGTAAAATCAACCTAAATCATTCTTATTTATTATTATTTATTTATTTATAAACGGGACAATACATCACGCACATCACGCACATTACTCTATGTGCGTAATGCGCATAGAGTAATTATGTGAGATTATAGGCAAAATTTTCATCTCTAGTCCCTTGGCAGGTTGATGTAAAACTGTAAGGACATAATAAATACAAATGTTCAATACATTTATGCAAGGTCATACAAATGCTTTTCAAATATATAATACATAACTTGTAATATATATATTGTGGCGTACATATTGGTGAGGTGCCTCTCACCCAGCAGGCTTTGGGGTTTCAGGAGGTACGCCGCAGGGTTGTTTCCTCAGCCCTGCTCTCTTCAACCTCTTCACCCAGGACTGTTCTGCTATCAGGATTTCTCAGCTCAGTCGTCCAAAGCCTCCATTTTCTCCAAGGTAGACCTGGTGCACAGGTACCATCGGGTTCCTGTGCGGGCAGGTGATGTGCCTAAAAGAGTGGAGATCACTCGGTTAGGGCTTTTTGAGTTTCTCCAAATGCCGTTCAGACTCAGAGGGGTGGCACAAACGTTTCAGAAACTAATGAACCCAGTGTTGCAGGGTCTTGTTTTTGTATTTGTCTATCTGGATGACATTTTGGAGGCCAGCTCATCTGCTGCAGAGCACCAGTCTCACCTCAGGGAGGTTTTTCGCCATTTGGATGGCCATGGCCTGATTGAGAATCCGGCTAAATGCCAGTTTGGTTTGCCTGTAATAATTTTTTTTTAGGTCATCGCATTTCATCACATGGTGCAATTCCACTTCCTGCTTAAGTTCAGGCAGTAGCAGATTTGCCACACCATGTGATGGTCAAGGCGCTCATGGTTTTTTTTGCATATAGTGAACTTTTATAATAGGTTCATTCCCCATGCGGCCCATCTCATGCAACCATTGTCTGAGGCCCTGTGTTCAGGTTGCTGCTTTCGACAAAGCTAAGTCCGCATTGGCCAATGTGGTCCTCCTTGCTCATCCTCAACCAGATGCCCCTATCGTCCTGACGACCGATGCTTTAGACTAAGCTGTTGGGACTGTTGTGGAGAAACGCATGGCAGATGCATGGCAGCTGTTTTGGTTTTTCAGCCTAAATTGAGGTATAGTGAGCAAAAGTACAGCATCTTTGACCGCAAGTCACTGCCACTGTTTTTGGCTACTCTGCATTTCCGTCTTTTGCTGGAGGTCGTTCATTCACTGGACTTCGCTGTCACTTATGTGGACCACAAACGCTGACATTTGCCATGGCTAAAGTGGCTGACCCTTGGTTGGCGCGGTTATTTCTGAGTTTACAACAGACATCCGTCATTTCGCTGGAAAGTCCAACTCGGCGTCAGATTGCCTGTCTCGGTTTTTGTCTGTCCTGTGCTTCTCGGAGTGGATTTTTCCACCATGCCTGCTGACGAGCCTGGGAATGCAGATATTATGTCCCTTCGATCCAGCTGTTCGGGCCTGCCCATTTTATATTTGTGGACCGTGATGCGCACCGTTCTTCCCTCCAGCCTCCATACACGGTCCCTTTCGGGTGCCCAGCAGGAGTGTGAAAGGGTTTGTTGTTGTTGTTATGTTGTTGTGTGGGCAGGCGTAGGGAGCTGGTTACTGTTGACCTCCTTAAGCCAGCCTACATCTTAGAGCACAGGTGTCAAAGTCCAGTCCTCAAGGGCCGGTGTCCTGCAACTTTTAGATGTGTCCCTGGTCTGACACGCCTGAGTCAAATAATCTGGACTCTGAAGAACCTGACTGCATACTGAGGGGCTAATTGTGCCATTTGATTCAGGTGTGTGGGGCCAGGAAAACCTCTAAAGGTTTCAGGACACCGGCCCTCGAGGACTGGAGCTTGACACCCCTGTCTTAGAGGATGAAGCTGTGTTGCTGGCTCAGGTTCCTAGGCGCTGTCCTTGCCCGTGCTTGTCCTGCTTTTTTTGCTGTTGTGTTGAAAGTGACAAGGAGGAATAAAATTGCCTGGTTAAAAAAACTTTCATCTTCTCATGCCACCATATATATACACTCACCGGCCACTTTATTAGGTACACCTGTCCAACTGCTTGTTAACACTTAATTTCTAAGCAGCCGATCACATGGCGGCAACTCAGTGCATTTAGGCATGTAGACATGGTCAAGAGAATCTCCTGCAGTTCAAACCGAGCATCAGTATGGGGAAGAAAGGTGATTTGAGTGACTTTGAACGTGGCATGATTGTTGGTGCCAGAAGGGCTGGTCTGAGTATAGCCCCCTTGCATCTGACGTCACAGTCACGTGATCGGGGGTGCGCGCCTCCATCTTGGTGGGCACGCTAGCCTGACAGCCCGTCTACTACATGACAAAACGGGTGATTTAGAGCGTACTTTTAGTTAGATTATTTTTGGAATCTAAACAATGCCTACGACTTGTTGTGCTCCCGGTTGCACACAGAGGCATTCCAAATTGTTGGATGTACGTTTCTGTCGTTTACCGAAGGATGAGGAAAGAAGAAAGAATTGGATATTTTCAATGAAAAGAGCGCAGGCAGACCCTCCCAATGGACTGGGGGGGGGGGGGGGGCGCATCATACTACGAGAGAATTTGCAGTCTACACTTCATCTCCGGTAAATACAACTTAATTCTGCTCTATTCATTGTTCTACTTAAATAGCGGCGGAGGGGAGGTAGCGATCGCTACACAGGCCAGAGAAGCGGCCCGTGTAGCGATAGCTACCTCCCCTCCGCCGCTGTCTGTAGCAGCAACAGCGGCTCTCCGGCCCGTGTAGCGCTACACGGGCCGGAGAAGCGACTGCTGCTGCTGTAGCCGCCGCTGCTGTCTGGAGTAGAAGCCTGCTCCAGACAGCGGCGCTACACGGGCCGCTACTCCGGCCCGTGTAGCGCCGCTGTCTGCTGCTTCAGACAGCGGCGGCTCTCCGGCCCGTGTAGCGATCGTTACACTGGCTGTTGCTGCACCCGCTTCCTGCTGCTTCAGACAGCAGCGGCTCTCCGGCCCGTGTAACGATCGCCACCTCCCCTCTGTCCGTTCACGGGCGCTAGTACTTCTGTGTTTACGCTGCAATGTCGCCGACACCCCCACCCATTTTAACAAGACAAAAACACCTAAATAATCCGTAGTGAGTGATGTTTTTTTAACCTACCGGGCGGGTCTTCCTCTCTGCTTTGTGCTGTTGCACAAACATGTCTGAAGATCCATCCATCCATTTTCTGACCCGCTTAATCCCTCATGGCGTCGCGGGCGTTTGCTGGAGCCTTTTTCCTGATATAAAATAATTGCAGCCGTCCAGTGGTTTCATGGCTTTCGTGCTCTCTTGTCCGTACTGGCCTGCGTGTTTATAAAGCAGCTGTGTCGCAGTACGAAACCCTTGGCAGCATTTCACAGACTCGCTCCGTCCCTTCAGGCTTTTGCTGTGTGGATCTGGCAATCTGATACCATCAACCATCAACTTACTCTTAAAACGATCTTGTGATACGTTATCTAAAGAAGAAAAATACCTGGAGAACTCGTCATTTTGTCAAATGGCGTGCCAACCAATATGGCCGCCACGCAAGGGGTTCTGGGTAACGGAGTCACGTGGTTGCAAGGGGTCTATTTCAGAAACTGCTAATCTACTGGGATTTTCAAGCACAACCATCTCTAGGGTTTACAGAGAATGGTCCGAAAAAGAAAAAACATCCAGTGAGCAGCAGTTCTGTGGGCGGAAATGCCTTGTTGATGCCAGAGGTCAGAGGAGAATGGCCAGACTGGTTCGAGCTGATAGAAGGGCAACAGTGACTCAAATAACCACCCGTTACAACCAAGGTGGGCAGAAGAGCATCTCTGAACGCACAGTAAGTCAAACTTTGAGGCAGATGGGCTACAGCAGCAGAAAACCACATCGGGTGCCACTCCTTTCAGCTAAGAACAGGAAACTGAGGCTACAATTTGCACAAGCTCATCGAAATTGGACAATAGAAGATTGGAAAAATGTTGCCTGGTCTGATGAGTCTCGATTTCTGCTGCGACAGTCGGATGGTAGGGTCAGAATTTGGCGTCTACAACATGAAAGCATGGATCCATCCTGCCTTGTATCAACGGTTCAGGCTGGTGGTGGTGGTGTCATGGTGTGGGGAATATTTTCTTGGTAGTCTTTGGGCCCCTTGGTACCAATTGAGCATCATTGCAACGCCACAGCCTACCTGAGTATTGTTGCTGACCATGTCCATCCCTTTATGACCACAATGTACCCAACTTCAGATGGCTACTTTCAGCAGGATAATGCGCCATGTCATAAACCTGGAATCATCTCAGACTGGTTTCTTGAACATGACAATGAGTTCGCTGTACTCAAATGGCCTCCACAGTCACCAGATCTCAATCCAATAGAGCATCTTTGGGATGTGGTGGAACGGGAGATTCGCATCATGGATGTGCAGCCGACAAATCTGCGGCAACTGTGTGATGCCATCATGTCAATATGGACCAAACTCCCCGAGGAATGCTTCCAGCACCTTGTTGAATCTATGCCACAAAGAATTGAGGCAGTTCTGAAGGCAAAAGGGGGTCCAACCCGTTACTAGCATGGGGTACCTAATAAAGTGGCCGGTGAGTGTATCTATCTATCTATCTATCTATCTATCTATCTATCTATCTATCTATCTATCTATCTATCTATCTATCTATCTCTCTCTCTCTCTCTCTATATATATATATATATATATATACTCAATATATATATATATATATATATATATATACTCAATGTCCCCCGCCTCCCGAGGGAGGCGGGGGACATTGAGTCTGAATGGACCATGTTCCACGCCTCTATTGCTGAGGCGGCTAGTCGGAGCTGTGGCCGCAAGGTTGTCGGTGCATGTCGTGGCGGCAACCCTCGAACCCGCTGGTGGACACCAGTGGTGAGGGAAGCCGTCAAGCTGAAGAAGGAGTCCTACCGGGCTTTTTTGGCCTGTGGGACTCCGGAAGCAGCTGATGTGTACCGGCAGTCGAAGCGGCAGGCGGCTCGGCTGGTCGCCGAGGCAAAAACTCGGGCGTGGGAAGAGTTCGGAGAGGCCATGGAGAAAGACTTCCGTACGGCTTCGAAGCGATTCTGGTCCACCATCCGGCGTCTCAGGAGGGGGAAGCAGTGCAGTACCAACACTGTTTACAGTGGGGGTGGTGTGCTGCTGACCTCGACTCGGGACGTCGTGCGTCGGTGGGCGGAATACTTCGAAGACCTCCTTAATCCCACCAACACGTCTTCCATTGAGGAAGCAGAGCCTGAGGACTCTGGGTCGGGTTCTCCCATCTCTGGTGCTGAGGTTGCCGAGGTTGTTAAAAAGCTCCTCGGTGGCAAGGCTCCGGGGGTGGATGAGATTCGCCCTGAGTACCTTAAGGCTCTGGATGTTGTGGGGCTGTGTTGGTTAACGCGGCTCTGCAACATTGCGTGGACATCGGGGGCAGTTCCCCTGGATTGGCAGACTGGGGTGGTGGTCCCCCTATTTAAAAAGGGGGACCGGAGGGTGTGTTCCAACTACAGAGGAATCACACTCTTAAGCCTCCCTGGTAAGGTCTATTCAGGGGTTCTGGAAAGGAGGGTCCGTCGGATAGTCGAATCTCGGATTCAGGAAGAGCAGTGTGGTTTTCGTCCTGGCCGTGGAACACTGGACCAGCTCTACACCCTCAGCAGGATTCTTGAGGGGGCATGGGAGTTTGCCCAACCAGTCTACATGTGCTTTGTGGATCTGGAGAAGGCATTCGACCGTGTCCCCCGGGGGATCCTGTGGGGGGTACTCCGGGAGTATGGAGTACCGGACCCTTTAATAAGGGCTGTCAGGTCTCTGTACGACCGGTGTCAGAGTCTGGTCCGCATTGCCGGCAGTAAGTCGGACTCGTTTCCGGTGAGAGTTGGACTCCGCCAAGGCTGCCCTTTGTCACCGATTCTGTTCATAACTTTTATGGACAGAATTTCTAGGCGCAGCCAAGGTGTTGAGGGGATCCGCTTTGGTGGCCTTAGGATTGCGTCTCTGCTATTCGCGGATGACGTGGTCCTATTGGCTTCATCAGGGCGTGATCTACAGCTCTCACTGGAGCGGTTCGCAGCCGAGTGCGAAGCGGCCGGGATGAAAATCAGTGCCTCCAAATCCGAGACCATGGTCTTGAACCGGAAAAGGGTAGAGTGCCTTCTCCGGGTTGGGGAGGATGTCCTGCCCCTAGTGGAGGAGTTCAAGTATCTTGGGGTCTTGTTCACGAATGAGGGGAAGATGGAGCGGGAGATCGACAGGCGGATTGGTGCAGCGTCTGCTGTGAAGCGGGCGCTGTACCGGTCTGTTGTGGTGAAGAGAGAGCTGAGCCAAAAGGCGAAGCTCTCGATTTACCGGTCGATCTACGTTCCTACCCTCATCTATGGTCACGAGCTTTGGGTCGTGACTGAAAGAACGAGATCCCGGATACAAGCGGCTGAAATGAGTTTTCTCCGTAGTGTGTCTGGGCTCTCCCTTAGAGATAGGGTGAGGAGCTCAGTCATCCGGGGAGGACTCAGAGTAGAGCCGCTGCTCCTCCACGTCGAGAGGAGCCAGTTGAGGTGGCTCGGGCATCTGGTCAGGATGCCTCCTGGACGCCTCCCTGGAGAGGTGTTCCGGGCACGTCCCACCGGGAGGAGACCCAGGGGAAGACCCAGGACACGCTGGAGGGACTATGTCTCCCGGCTGGCCTGGGAACGCCTTGGGATTCCTCCTGAGGAGCTGGCCCAAGTGGCTGGGGAGAGGGACGTCTGGGCCTCCCTACTGAAGCTGCTACCCCCGCGACCCGACCCCGGATAAGCGGAAGACAACGGACGGACGGACGGATATATATATATATATATATATATATACAGTCAACTGTTTGACCATAACTTCTAACTACAGGATTAATTCATACACGGAATACAGGTAAAGTGATTAGAATGCTTGTTATTGCAATTACCCAAGGTGCTCTTGTGAACTGCACTACCCTATCTTATTTTATGAATAATGATTTCAAATTTGTCATTCTAGCAACCATTTTCTCAAAGCTCTTGTAAATGAAGATAGTGTTGCTAGTTCTCTTATGTGTGCTTGTATTGTGTTTCATGTAAGACTTGCTCCATAAGAAAAAGACAATTGCCCAAATACAGATTTTCTAAGATAAGACAGTCACCTCTTGATCCAGCTCTGATTGGCCTATTATTCCTCTTTACAAAGTCTTTTGTCACACAGGATGCCAGTAACATTCCCTATAAACAATTGGTCCTCGACATTAATAATGTCTTAGTCAAGTTTTCAAACCTAGAGGTATGGTCCAGAACGACTTCGGCTCAGAGTCTAGCCTGTGTTTACTTCCTGCTTCCTCAACCAATCTTATGAGATTTCCCAGGGCTCCCAAAACATGCAGCATTTTGTACTTTATCTTGGCAAAAGAGCAGCCTGCAAACATGGAAGCCAGTATGTGAAGTGGACCAGAAATAGAACAAAATACAACATCATGTACCTATCCTGTGGAAGTAAAAATTCACTGTGTGCTCTGACCTGGCAGTTTAGGCAAACAGTATAATGAGTTTGTCGGCCTTGTATTGCAAGGTTAGATTTGGTGGGGTGAAGCCAGGGAAATGACAATGAAAATCAAAACAACAGTGGCAAACAAAACAATATAACAAAAATGAGAAAGATAAAAAAAACACAATGATGAAATGTAAGGCTCCTCCACCACCAGGCCTAGGCATAGGATTAGCCCCTGTTGGTATTTCTCCAGAAGCGCAGTTCACAAAGCAGATACCCAGTGACATATTTTGCCACACGATAAATAAGTATTAAAAATTCGCTGAAATATATTTATGAATCTGGAAGTAATGGTTAATTCAAAATAATCACTGAAACCCTAGGGTTAGGGTAACGTTAGGGTTCACATATTTATGTCTTTTGATAACTTGACATTAAACACAGTAGGAAATAAATGAGCAATAACCAATGTGCTACAAGGGCTCATTCAGTAACCATTAACATGGATACTCTTGTCATGTTCATATTTTGAAGTCATTCATGATGACATTTTGATAGTTAATCTTTAGCTTCTGCTTAACTCTAACAGAAATTAAAGATGTTGATCCAACACACTAAAGCTCTACTAAGTGATTTATCACTGCTTTTAGAATTCCTCACTGTATTACATCAAATTAACCCTTTTGTACTTATTGAAAGTAGAGCGAGAGTTCACAAAATGCTAGAAAAGCCAGAAAGCATGGCTGCAGGCTGGAGACCCTGAAGAGGGGTCAAATGGACAGGGTATGGGACATGGTAAAAGGGATATATAAAAGCTCAGTGGACTATGTAGATGTAAATAAGTTCAAATAAGCAGTGCTGCCGTATGAGGAGCTTTAAAGGTGAAAAGCAGAATCTTGAAACCCCGTATGGAGTACCACATACACTCATAAAAGTACCCTGAGAATGTGGTAATGTGAAAAGGTTTATGATTACAATTACGTATAAAGAAGCTTAAAAAGAAAACCAGCTGGCGCATTTAAAGATTCTAATCATTATGTATGAAATTTTGCAGTACTAACATCATTGGTTGTAAAGTAATATCCATCCATCCATTCATTCTCTGACCCGCCTAATTCCTCATGGGGTCGCGGGGGTTGCTGGTGCCTATGTCTGGCGTTCACTGGGCGAGAGGCGGGGTACAACCTGGACAGGTCACCAGTCTGTCACAGGGCAACACAGAGACAGACAGGACAAACAACCATTCATGTACACATTCACACCTAAGGACAATTTTAGAGAAGCCAATTAACCTAACAGTCATGTTTTTGGACTGTGGGAGAAGGCCAGAGTACCCAGAGAGAACCAACACATGCACAGCAGGAACATGCAAACTCCATGCAGAAAGACCCAGGGTTGGATTTGAACCCAGGACATTCTTGCTGCAAGGCAACAGTGCTACCCACTGTGCCACTGTGCAGCAAGTAATAACCATTGGAAAGAAAGACTAATAACCGAGGTAATACTAATTTAATTTAGAATGCTTCATATTATTCTTTAAATATTGTTTCCACTCTGTCAATAAAATATAGAAAGCAAATATATGGCTTGAAAAAGTATAAAAAATGTTTTGATACTTCTGGTTTCAACCTGAAAAAGTTCAGCAGTGCAATTCAAATAGAGAAAGTTGCATGCAAACTCATTGGTATTTCCTGTAAGACCGGTAAATCCAATCTGGTACAGGTTGGGTCTCCATAGAGATGTTTTTTATTCATTTTTGCCGGAGGGAGGATAATTTCACTTAGTCAAGCTAAAAAAAAAGTCATTCAGTTGCTCCACTCCCTCTCACTATGCATTCCTAAAATCAGTTAAATTTATTCACACGCAAGTTATGAAATGTAATTGGATTTTGAGAATTATTATTCTGGTTGTATTTACAAATGATTTAATGAAACACAAGCCCAAGAGTTACAGATATTAATTTGAAAGTCTGTAGAGGGATGTATTGATTCCTTTGCTAATGTATTCAACTTAAGACAGGGGTACTCGGTCCGGTAATATTGCAATCTCTTTGAAGTGTGTAACATGTCTCACTTCTTCTTATGATGAGGTGCTATTAGAGGTAAGAAGAACACCTTGGGGTTATTTATGCCTGGGGTGAGGCTTAGTATGTGGTCCAAATGAGGAAATGCCACTTATTTCTAAAGCTTCACCAAGATTTACTAAATATGTCAGGGTGTTTGGTAAAGGAATACTATATACAAAATTTCAAAAAAGTGGTGACAATGAAAACTATAGAACAGGTTGCACACATTATCCAGCCTAATATTTAAATTGGACACATTTTATCGCCTCTTTTGTGGAATGCAGGTTGTTTGGGGGTAATAAACTTTTCCATGCTATAATTTGTGAATTTGTATTAATCACTAAGGAGTTTCCTTTAGGTAACTTATTTTGCTGAAAGACAACAAGCAGGTTCACAAACTACTTGCACAGCTGAATGGGCAAAAAGCTCCATGTGGATCTCAGACTAATGTGTACACTTACCCCTCAATGGTGGTTATAAACTGGTGGTAAACAGCAATAAAAGCTTTTCACTTGTCAGAGTTTAAAAATACTTAACCCTTTTTGTTAATGAGTGTATACAGTGCTGCTTGAAAGTTTGTGAACTAGTTGAGTGTTTTAGATTTTTATTGTTTTAAACCATGATTTTCTTATTTTCTCATTACCAGTTTTTGTATATGAAATATCAGGTTTATGTTCATTGATTCCATTTGCTTGTTTTGAGGGAAATGTTTGAATTACAAGCAGACTAAATGAAACATGGAATCAGAGCATCTGCAAAAGTAAATGAACCACAGCTGCACTGGTAAAGACAATCAGGTAAAAGACTTAGGTGAAACACATGTGAGTGCTCAAGTAATCAATTAAGCAGACCAATCAAATGAGACATCCTTTGGAAAAGTTGTGAGGTGCACTGGTTAAAAGGGAGAGGAAACCAACCAAACCACTGTTGTGTGAAGGCATAAAGACCAGATCAAGAATGCCGAGAGGAAAGGAGACATCCGAGAACATCAGGAAGAAGGTGGTGACAGCCCATCAGTCTGGTAAAAACTATAAGACCATCTCCAAAAGATTCCAGCTTCATCCATCCACTGTGAGACAAATAATTTACAAATGGAGGGCACTAGGCATCACCGCAACTCTGCCCAGAAGTGGACGGCCGTCAAAACTTACACAAAGAAGCACCGGAAAAATAGTAATGCAGGTAAAGGCCAACCCACGCACCACCTCCAAAGAGTTGCAGACCTCTCTGTCAGAGTCTGGGATAAATGTACATGCGTCTACAATCAGGCGAAATATCAATAGACATTGCATTCATGGGAGAGTTGCTAGAAGAAAGCCTCTGCTCTCAAGAAAGATCAAGGCTGCCTGTTTAAACTTTGCCAGAGAGCACTTGGACAAACAAGAGTTTTTCTGGAAGTCCATTCTCTGGATGGTTGAGTCCACAATTTATTTATTTGGCCACAATCACAGGCGCCATGTTTGGAGAAAAGTCAACACTGATTTTTAAAGAGAAGAACCTCCTCCCAACAGTGAAGCATGGTGGTGGAAATGTGAAAGTCTGGGCCTACTTTTCTGCCTATAAAGGGTGAATTGGTTCTAAAACATAACACTAAAGAGAAAAGACAGTAAAGGTGGCTATTTATGACTTAAATCAGTGGTGGGCAGTTTATCTGGGAATCAGGTATAATCTCAACTCCTAGGGCATCTTATGTTAAGTTCTCCATACTGTGAAATCTTTTAGTAAGTGGATTAGAGGGTTAGGTTTTAATATTTGCTGATTTGTATAAAACTGATTAAAGCTTGAAGCTCATGAGAGCAAAAACATAATCCATCAAGACCTGTCACGGAAGGGCAAGAAAAGTGAAGCACATCTTATAGTGATGGTTGAGCAATGAAGAACAAAGGGGAGAGGAAGGTTCTTTTGAAGCTGATTTGATATCCTGTGGTCAGACTCAGATTTTATAACTAATTAAAACCAAAATAAAAACTAATTTAGTTTAAACTGTATGAATTTGCATAATTTGCCCAAAATAATGTAAATTAATGTTATAGCTCCAACTTTTTCATCAAACCGTCAATTATTCAAAAATAATATATTCACAGAATGTCAAAAGTGGTGCAAAGTAAAAATATAAATTTTATTGAAAAATAAAAATACAGTATATAAATAATTGCAAAATAAGGGTTAACATTGGTTAAGCTTTTGAGCATCGGTGCTGATTTAAAGCTATAGTCGGTAATCCTCTTCAGAAACACTTTTTGTTACACAGGGTAAAATCGTCCTTCCATCCTGAAAGTAGTCGATAAATGGTAATGGTAATTGGCTTGTACTTGTATAGCGCTTTATGTAGTCCGACAACCCCAAAGCGCTTTACACTATAGTCAGTCATTCAGCCATTCACACACATTGCCAGTGGCCACCTGACCCTCCGACCACAACCAGCAGGCCGTTATCAAAAGCCCACCGCAGATTTTACATACATTGCACACTTAGGTGTTACTTTGCATCTGTCTTTCACATAGAATCCCAATAAAACACACTGAAGTTTGTGGTTGTCAAGTGACAAGATGTGAAAAACATCTGTATGACTACTTTTGCCAGACACTGTAGCTTTAAAATTCAATTAAACATCAGGTACAGTGAGCAAACCTCACTACAGCCCATCCTAAGCTATATGTCTCTCCAAAGTGTATAGTTATGGTTTTGATGATGTGTTGTTGTTCAAAGAAATAGCAGTTTAACTGTCAACATCAAATACAATGCAACTTTCAAGTATGGTGTCATACCGAAATATGTTTCTGAAACTAAAAATTCAGTTTTTTCAAGTACAATCTGTGGCTTTATAACAGATCAAAACAGAAATGAAAAGACCAATTGCTTATTCAGTTTTGCCAAGACATAGGAGGGAAAGCTAATTTGTTCGTCCTTGCTTTCAAATCATAGTAGCTCTACAAGATGCAGGGAATGCAAGCACAGCATAATGCTACAACATTTTAATCAGCACAGCTTGAAATGGCCTCGACTTAGAAGAATAAAGACTGTATCTTATTTAGGCAAAACCCTCCAGCTTCACTGCCTATCTATGTGTGGCAAGAACAGTCGGAAAGGTTCAGTATGTGATGAGCGATGTCTTGAAGGAAAATTTAATTACTTTTCTTTACAAGATGCACAGTTTTTTTCGCAGCAATAAAAAAAAGATTTCCCTCAAATGTTTTTGTTAAAGTTCTCTCTGTCACTTTCTCTTTTTTGTTTTCCCCTTTCCTCTCCTCTATTATCTCACTGAGTTATCTTGCCTACAAGACTGTGAATCATGAGAATTTTCTTTCCTCCACTTTCCTTCTACTGTCTTTGCCTCAGGCCCAAACTCTAATATGGATTTAAGTTTCTGGTATTTTAATTGGTAAGTCTTGTGGTTTTATTGCTGACCATGTGTGCTACAGCTCATTTCACCAATGACTATCCCTATTAACTTAATGATGTATGTAATCTGGAGTAAATACTTTACTAATCCTAAAATTTTACGATCTCCCCAACAAATCTGGACACTTGGATGAAGAAAAAGAAGTGTGCCACAGCAAAACACATCTAAACTTTTCTTTTTATGTCCTCCCCTCCACTTTGAAAGCTCATCCGCTCATCCACAGGTCACTGCAGTACACCTGTTCATGCCCTGTAGTAAGCAGGTGAGGCCTAGTCTTCCTGCCATGCTGACCTTCAGGCTGACAGGAAGGATGACAAGAAGAAGCGGTTTGGGGCTGACCCCAAAACAGCATTCGGCTCAGTGACGGCAGGGCACTTGCTGCCACCAGAGCCAATTAAAGTCCGGGCAGGCAGCTGCACACTGTGGACCAGAACCGTCGACAGGGTTAGCTGCTGTCCCTAATCTCTTAATACCTCAGCTGCATCTGCAAGGTGACCCTGTACCACTGCAAGATGAAATGTGCTTACTCTACACTCAACATGAAGAAGGTAAGAGAGTGTTCTGCAGTCACAGCAAGTGCTGTGAAGGCACTTATGTTCATATAGAGCATGATGAGTTGATATTAAAGCGAATCTACTTGCTCTTGATCCAGTATGGGGTAATTGACAACATGACACTATAGTTGCCTAAATAAAAAGCATAGCATTTGTTTTTTTAAATCAACTTGCAATAAAGGAGATAGCAGTGACGTTTCTGAGTGTTCTCAGGTGCTTGTCACTGTAAAGACTTTTGAAGGGCCTAGCATGTTTTAAATAAGCTAATCTTTTTCACTTGTATTTCTGCTTTCAGTTTGTCATAGTTAATGTAAATGTCAGAAATGAAGAAATACACAATTGGGGAAAAGAGCAAGCACAAGGCCATCAATAATTCACCTGAAAGTTCTGGAAGATATAGGGATGTGCCAGTCATGAATGAGCCCACTTTAGGGACCAACTCTCTGTTGTGAAAAAGAAGAGCCGATTCCTGTTTGGCATAGCCAGGCCTGGTACAGACGAAGTACAAAGAGTGACAGACAGGTGAGGTGTTGAATTTGGGAGTGGCGGGAAAAAGTGAAGCAATCAGTAAAAAACAAAAAATAAGTAGCATTTGGTTGTTTTTCTACAATATTGCCGACTGCAAAGCTAGGGCCAGTGTTTGTGAAATAAAAATATATTTTAAAAATATAAAAATTTTATATTTAATATCAAATACATAAAGACTAAACAGAGAGCAATTTTGGAGCTGTAAGGGCCAGTTCTTATAAGTGAATTGAGCATCAAGAGTATCTTGATGCTCAATCTTTAAAAACAGCAAAACCTCCCATCACAAGCTGAAGAGAAATACTGTTATGCATGCAACATCTAAAGCCTCAAGTTCAAATGTAAGTTCATAAAGTGATGCTCTTGTATGGCAGTTTTTCCAGTGAGGGATAGGATAGCAAAATAAATGTTTTCTGAGAGGCAGAAACTTGTAGTCAAGTCAAGTTTATTTGTATAGCACATTTAAGCAGCAAGGCAGTTCAAAGTGCTTTAAATCATGAAAACATAAAAACATCATAAACACATTGAAACAGTCCCCGGTGTTGAGACCAGTAACAAACATTAAATTGTATCAGATGAAAACATCAATATACAACAAATACGTTGGTCAATGGTCCTGTTATTGTGGGACAAAAGCAGTTCTAAACAGGATTTTAAGTAAATCAATGTTTCGGCTGATTTGCAATTTTCTGGAAGTTTGTTTCAGATTTGTGGAGCATAGAAGCTGAATGCTGCTTCTTCATGTTTGGTTCTGGTTCTGCGTATAAAGAGTATACTAGAACCAGAAGATATGAGTGGTCTGGAGGGTTGATACAGCAACAACAGGTCTTTAATGTATTTTGGTGCTAAGTCATTCAGTGATTTATAAACTAACAGAAGTATTTTAAAACCTATTCCCTGAGGTACAGGGAGACAGTGTACAGAACTGGAGTAATATGCTCTATTTTCCTGGTTTTAGTGACAACACAACCAGCAGCATTCTGTTCAGTTGTCTGTTTTTTTGGGCCGACCTGTGAAGACACCATTGCAGTAATCAATGTGAATAAAGATAAGCACATGGATGTGTTTTTCAGGTGATAGAAGGCTAAATTTGTAACTGTCTTTATGTGTTCTTTAAAGTTCAGGTCTGAGTCCATCACTATACCAGATTTCGGACCTGATCACGACGTGAGCTACATTGATAACAGGCAAACTTTCTGGGGAAAACCTGGTCTGATCCAGAGAGACGGCATCCATCGCACTGCCGTCTCTCTGATGGGCTGTCACCACCTTCTTCCTTGGATGGTGCAGCTCTTCTTTCTAGAAATTTGGCCGGATTTATTACTTCTCCTAAATGCTGCCAACCCAGGGACAGACCAGGAAGCAGAGCCGTAATTTAACACACCTCTCTGCAGCTTCTGTACTGTTACCCACCCATTACCCTATTGAGACGGTGTCGTTCCCACGGCCAAAACTGAACAGATTAAAAACTGATCTAAAAGGAACAAATCATAAAAATCTAATAAAAATCAGTATGACTCACCTTGAACCAAAAAAATAAAACAATTAAATGTTGTCTATTAAATATAAGGTCTCTCCCTCCAAAGACCTTGTTAGTTAATGAATTGATTTCCGATAATCAGATTGATTTATTTTGTCTCACAGAAACCTGACTACAAGAGGACTACATTAGTATAAATTAGTCAAATCCCTCCAATTATTCAAATTTCCACATTCCCAGATCTGTGGGAAGAGGAGGAGGAGTGGCAACCATCTTTCAGTCTGATTTATTAATTAGTCCCAGGTCAATTAATAACTACAGTTCTTTTGAACATTTAACCCTCAGTTTCCCTCATCCAAATTGCAAAGCAATAAAACCTCTTCTGTTTGTTGTTTTGTATAGTCCACCAGGCCCTTACACTCAGTTTTTGTATCAGTTGTCAGACTTCCTATCTGATTAGGTTATTATAGTGGGGGATTTCAACATTCATGTTGACACAGAATGTGATAACCTTAGAGTAGCCTTTAAAACTACCCTAGATTAAATTGGTTTTGCTCAAAATGTGCATAAACAGACACACTCTTGGCTCCATACTTTAGACCTTGTGCTGACATATGGCATTGATTGTGAAGAATTAACAGTATTTCCTCACAACCTTGTCCTATCTGATATTTTTTTAATAGCATTTGAGTTTAATCTAATTGAGTTCTCCACCCCCAAAAGAGGGTTCCATTATAGTATATATTTATTGGATAATGCTGCATCAAACTTTAAAGAGTCTGTCCCCCTTTTAATATCTTCAGTATTGCAGAAATACCCTGCAGATGGCAGCAATGTTGTTTCTTCACATTCACAAATAGATGTCTTTGTTAATGGTGTGACTCTGTCATTGCGTTCTGCATTAGACAATGTAGCTCCGTTGAAAAAGAAGGTGATTATTCACAGGAAGCTGGCTCCCTGGTTTAATTCAGAGCTGCAGTCCTTGAAGCACAATGTTAGGAAATTAGAGAAAAAATGGCACTCTACACACCAAGAGGAATCCTACCTAATCTGACAGTCTATTGTTGTATAAAAAGACCCTTTGCAGAGTTAGAGCATATTTTTCATCATTAATTGAGGAGAATAAAAATAATCCTAGATTTCTATTCAGTACAGTTGCTAAACTTACTCAGAGTCACAGCTCCGTTGATCCGTTGAACTTGTATATTTTAGCTTATTGAAAATAGCCTCCCTTTGTTTTGATTACTGCTTTGGTCACTCTTGAAATAAAGACAAACCCTTGAATGAGAACGTGAACTTTTAACTGATCAGGTATTCATGTTAGAAATATCTTTTTCTGCAAAGCAAATCTATTTTCTCTTTACAACAATGGACCACCACACTTTGCAATCATAAAAGTGTGTATTGAAATCACTCATCTGCTTGGAAAACAATGAAATGGCTTTTCTAATGTTTTTTGTGCTTTATAGGAAGTTTTCAAGCTCAAACACAAATTTGGCCTTTAACATTGACAGCCAGAAAATAAGTTCCGTAAAAGAAAATGAATGTGAATAACAGTTGTCTCAAACATTCAGTCTTTTTTCACAGACGGCTGACAATCAAATTCAAACAAAAGATTAATCCATTAGAAAGACTGAGTTTTTTTGTTTTTCCTTTCCACCAGACTTACTGTAGCAGATGCATCAGTATGAAGAAACTGCGTCACTCCAGTGGACTGGTATGAGCAAAGAAAGAAAGACTATTATCTAAACAAACCTCATAGAAACAACATATGTTGAACACAACAGATGTATCCCCCATCTTGCTTTGTCCTAAAGGGTTCAGTTTGAAGATTCAAAGAAACTTTGACTTATCCACCCTTCTTTCACACACTCTTTGGATAAAGAAGTTTCCTACTGAATAACTTCATGCCTTGCAACTACAACTTACCTGTTTAAAGACAAATGCAAATGTTGAAGTTTGTATAAAGTCTGTCCCATTAGTCAACATAAAATGAATGTCTATTTATGAAGATGCAAACGAAAAATATCCGTCACCTAATGCATACTGTGTATTTTTCAGGTACTTTCATGTGATTTTTGAAACCTCTAAAAGGGAAATATTTATGATGCCAGAAAGGTAAACCACCCTTGGCTGCATTGCAGCGCATTAATAGCTATACAGATGGCTTTTAATTAACAGACTAAAACCCTGCTGTACTTTAAATTTAAAATATCAGAGTGGCTTTAACTCCAACATCACTGATCCCAGGGTTCATATTTTTCTATTTTTTCAATTTGTTGTGTTTTCAAGTGGTAAATAACACTTAATATAATATATTCAGGCTGAATCTCTCAGTGGTTTGTTATTGTCCTTCTTTCTGATTTATTCAAAGAATATATTTGCTTACAAACTCTCAGGAGACCAAATACAAGGAAAAAAACTAACATTAGAGAGACATTTGGACATAAATTACAACCTTTTCCAAAAATGTGCCTCAGAATTGATGTTAATTACCTAATGGATTTCAGGAAAAAGCAAGGAGAAGCATTAAGGTCATCACTAATGTTTTAAGAGTAAGAAGTAATTATAAAGTTAAAACACTCATATTTTAGTGGCGTAGTCATTTGCATTTCTAAAGAGTAAAAACAAGTTTCAGCAGAAATGTAAAATAAAGTATGTTACCTCAACTACGCAATATTTTTTTCCAGTTTTTGTATACTTTTGCTTCTATTGTTTCATTGAGACTGCTCGTCATATAATAACGGGCCTTACGTCCTTTTAGACCTAAAGAATGGTTTTAATGCAGCAAAACTTTTTTTAATCTTGGTTATGTTCACGTGGTCTCTCTCTCTCTCTCTCTCTCTCTCTCTCTCTCTCTTTCTCTCTCTCTCTCTCTTTCTCTCTCTCTCTCTCTCTCTCTCTCTCTCTCTCTCTCTCTCTCTCTCTCTCTCTCTCTCAACAAATTCTGATATTTAAAGTAGTCTGAATATATTTAGACATATTTTTTTTAATATAAATTTATACAATTAAACAGCTGGGAGATATTCTGTTTGATCTATGATTGTGTTTTTATCCATCTCAAATTACAAATGTTTTTCATTCCCTTACAGATTTTTCTTTTATTTCTTCGACCAGAAATGTTGTATTGGGAGCCCCGACATTTTTGGTTCCCGATGTATTTCCGCCAATGAAACGCGGATATACATCAGGTCTACACCGAGCGCACATGCACACTCAGGTCAGTTTGCCACATTCGAAATAAGTTGAGCCTGACAATTGTTTATATGCACATTGATCGGATTATCAATCAACATAGACCCCCCCCCCCCCCTCTCATTCGGATTACAATTTCAATCCTATTGAACTTAATCCAATCATAATATTCCGATTGGTGTGTCACATGACCAACTTGTTTATTCTGACCGGACCTTTATTCCAATTACCTTTGCCCATGTAAACGTAGCTAATGACCCCAAGTAACTAAATTAAGATTTTAGAGTGGCTGAAAGCTTAAATCCAACTGAGACAATGTGACATGACTTTAAACAGACTGTTAAGGCTTGAAAACCCCTTGATGTGAATGAAATAAAATATTTTTTCACATTGGGCAAGGTTGCTTTGTCTATCTCTTTTTCCCACAAGAAAGGAAATTATCATTTTAAAACTGCATTAGGTATTTACTCAGGGAACTGTGTCTGTTAATCAAATGTGTTTGAGTATCTTAAACATTAAACTGTAACAAATAAAAAAAGAACTCTGTATGGGAACAAATTGTTTTTTGATATTATTCTGTGCTGTATATGTTTGGCTATTACTAGCGTAAACAGTTTGAAAAACACAAAAAAGCACCAACAACTTTGAAAAGACTGCTTGAGTGAGCTGTTTAGATTTGCTGGAGATGAGGTATTCATTTTTTCTAAAAAAATTTAAGCTTGGTTCAATGCATCACCTACATTGGATTGTAATAACACTGACATTATACTGTGTAGTTGACAAGTAAGTTTTATAAAAGTAGTAGATAAAATACAATGATGTATTAGAACAAAGATTTTCCAAGGTGTTTATCAAATAAATAAATAAATGTGAACCCCTGAATAACATTAAACCTGATTTTTAGGTACATTGTAAATATCCAATGGACTCGGATCAAAAACAGACCTGGGAACGAACATTATCTGTTAAGCTTTCTTCACATTACATTATGGTTTTGACCCATAACAGTTTTAACGGGATGTGCTTATATCCCACTTGCACAATTCATCATTTAGCTGTACTATTGAAAAATATCACATCAAAGTTATTTCTTTACTAATGCACAACTTGCTGATATTTGTGGATTTGTGTGCCATGTTGGACTGTGTTACATTTAAAATATGATTACGAAGCTTAACCAACAGAAATAATAATCTGGGATCTAAAATTAATTAAAAGTAAGTGTATTTACACAGTTTTATCTTTGTAGATGTTTAGGGACTAAAAGAGGTCTGACAATATTGGTTTGCTGTCATTTGTCTTGATCTAAAAATACCCAGGAGTCCAAATGCTGAAATAATGACAACTCAGGTCTGGAGATTCATTGTAAACACCCTGCTTGTCTGCATGTGATGAGGTTGGGGGTTTGGGGCTGGCATTGTGAGACTTGAAGCTGAGCTTAATGTTACTGAAACCTGAGTCAGTGAACTGCAGGTCCCATGAAACCCTGGCTTTGTTAGTGGCAGCTTGTTTCTTGCCTTGAGAGATTTGACTGCAGTATTGTCATGCTAAAAGACGGAAGGAGTGCTTAAGGTTTTGAAACTTCACGTGGGAGTGTAGCTGGCATGGAACTGAGTTTAATTTCATCCTCTATAGGCCCAGATGTATCAGGATAGGTTTAAACTGATGGCAAGCCACAGAAGAACAGACATTATTGGAAGCTACTCACCACAAAAGAGAGCCCAAAGTCAAGAGAGACATGGGCCTCACACAAGCGCTAAAGAAAAGTTTCTAACACTCTGTCCCACAGGTTAATAGTAGTTCTTTTCTTTTGCTTTAAAATGCTAAGACCTACTATCTTCTGTTAACTTAGGTAAAAATTCTCATCAGCATAGGTAAACTACTGTTTGAAATAGATTGATGTTACTGGAACTACTTGTCAGCAGTTATGGAGAAATGTAGTGGATATTTACAAGACAAATGTACATTTGTCTTGTAAATATCAACCATGGCTGTAGTTGGTGTTTATGTTTTATTCAAATTAGCACAGTTCTGCAACAAAAACTTGAGATGGGAGACATTAATCCAAACTCAATCAGAGGCTGTCAGGTTCTGCTATCTTTTTAGCCAGAATGTACTCTTGTGCTTCTCTATTAAATTGCTTAGGAATCATCTCAAAAAATGCATATTTCTGATTTTAACAAATTATCCAACTTGAAAGATCAAAGTGTGATTTTTACTTTACTGCCAGTTTAGATTATTTTTGTATACATTATGTTACATACAATAGTTTGTCAAAGGGCTAATTCCAGACAAAACCACATCTCAGAGGTACCAGAAGCTTTAAAAACATTGATTCAATTTTTAAAAAGGCTGAAGAAGCACATTTGAATGTTGGGAATGAAAAAAATCTAAATGGTGTTATAAACCAAAGTCGCCATACAAAAGGTATATTTTGGCAACATTTATGTATGTTAACATCACTTCCAGTATATTTTATTCACTATTTAGATAGATGATAATATTTGTTAAGTACACTTTAGTTTAATACATTAAGAATTACTGTGTTGTTTTGCTTAAGTAATTCCAAACACTATACTTTATTAGTGCACTGTTTAGTGCACTAATAAAGTTGCCTGAAGTTGCAGTTCCCCATCCTGTTTTTCTGTGTTTGTGTCTTTCTATTTTGTCCAGATTTATGAAAGCAAAGGAAATGTTAAAGGTTGAGGTGAAGGGAGTCAGTGATAGACTTTTCTTGATGTATTTCTTATTTTCTCGAACAATAATCCCTGCAGTCTCAAACCGATCTTCTTATATCAAGAGCAAACAGTGTGAGTCCCAGCACAGGGACAAAGCTCACAGCCATCTTCACAATGGAACGCTACAGAGTCTCCCAGCATGTACATGTCCATCCACATCTTACATCAACCTTGGTGGCAAGAGACTGTCCGCAAAGAAAAGCTTGTATACTAGCTGATCCAATTTTCACTGTTATTCCTCTCATGTTAGCTTTACTCATACCATTTCAAGCAGCTGCAGTAACCAAGAGGTATCTGATAACATACTCAGAGATGTTTGTTGCACAACTAATCAAGACGGCTGAAAATTCAACCAATAATAAGGGCGAGTGTTAGATACAACCACAAACGTCAATATACTTGCTGTTTTTTTGTGATGGATCAGCAGAAAATAATGCCTTTTTTAAATTATATATATATATATATATATATATATATATATATATATATATATATATATATATATTGCGGCTCTAGTGGCTCGCTTTTATTGACAGTGGACTGACAGGAAGAGGGTGGAAGAGGGGGAGAGACATGCGGCACAGGACCACGGGTCGGATTCAATCTCAGGTCGTCCACGTCGAGGACTAAAGGCCTCCAAACATAGGCCGCACTACCCGCTACGCCATGAGGATGCCCCTAATGCTTATTTTTAAAGGGGTCAGAAAAGTCAAATAAGCTCTGTGAGTCTATGTATTCATCAGCCTTCATTCTGACTACCCTAAATAAAACATGGTTGTCCCAGGATTAGTAAATAGAGTCCTTCTATCTGTAATTTGTTCTCAGTATAAATAGGATATCACAATATTCCCCATTTTGA
Organism: Fundulus heteroclitus; assembly: GCF_011125445.2. Lineage (NCBI taxonomy): Eukaryota > Metazoa > Chordata > Actinopteri > Cyprinodontiformes > Fundulidae > Fundulus > Fundulus heteroclitus. The sequence goes on along the minus strand of NC_046361.1, from coordinate 28,204,832 downwards.
ACATCCCGCAAAGCACTACTAAATCAATTTCACAGAAATGGAACAAATATGACAAAACTGCAAACCTATCAAGACATAGCCAACTACCTAAGCCTACTGGCTAGGTAAGACCATCAACTAAAGATGCAGCTAAGAGGGCCACAGTGGCACAAATGTGTTGCAAACGGTTCTCTGAGCAAACTAGGCAAAAATAAAACTTTGTGGCTTACACACAAAACATTATGTGTGAAAAAAAACTACGACTGCACATCAATCAACTTACTATCCCTACTGTGAAACAAAGTAGTGGCAGCATTATGTTGTCGGCAAGCTGATAAAGGCTGCAAAAGATATGAGCCTGGGTTGGCGATTCAAGGACAATCTTGGGTTATAATGGCCCATTTGAAGTCCTGAGCTAAATAGAATTGAGACTCTATGGCAAGACATGAAAATCAAGATTCACCTCTAATCTGACTGAGCTTTTGGCCCATCCAAGTAGCCTATCTACTTTTTGTGTCAGAGCAAATATAGTCTTAATATTTTATTTTTATTATGACATTTAAACATGATCCCAAATAACCTTTTAATTGCTGATGTTTGGATTTTAAGGTTAAATTGTGTATTATATATATATTTAATTTTGTTGTGCATTCTCTTTAAAAACACCCTGAGTGCGGTACTTTAGAGTTTTTGTTTTGACATCTGTTTTTCTTAAATTTTTTTGTATTCTTGTATGTTTTTCAGAAACAGAAATAAATGGTTGCCGGAAAGGTAAAATTAATCGTAAGTGTATGGTTTACTCCCTATTTTACCCTGTCAGAGCAGCACAGACAGTGACATGCCCTGCCGACATAAAATCAGTGATTACAGTGAAACTATGAAAGGTTCTTAGCTGAACCGGGTAATTATATTAAGTGATTTCTTGAACGTCTCTCAAGTTGAACTGGGTGAGAATGACTGGAGCAATAAAGGCAAATTCACATTGGTGCTTGGACACACACACACACACACACACACACACACACACACACACACACACATATATATATATATATATATATATATATATATATATATATATATATATATATATATATATATATATATATACATATATGACCTTTGGTAACCAAGTATTGAACAATTGTTGACTATGGTGAAAAGCTAGGTTTGTGCCAGAACACTTAAAAGAAGCCTACTAATTTTTCAAAGAATAGTGGTGACATATCTAGCCAGAACAACGCCATGACCTTTTGTCCACTGCAAACAGCATGATGGGTAAATAGCTAAGGGACAGTTATTGAAATTTTGGTCCATATTTTAAAGGTATACTATGCAACCGGGGTTGATTTTCCAGCGAGGCTCCCTCCAGAGGGCGAAAGTAAAAGTGCACTGTCGTAAAGATGCTCAGCTGTTCTCCTGGTTTGTCCGTCAAGCCAGGCACGGTTGTTTTGAGCTTAGCAGACAGGCGAACGCAACGAATACAAAAGTCGAAAAAAACGGCAGTACAAACAATGACTAACACAGTGAAAGTATGAACATGCACAGAGAGAGAGAGAGAAACCATTCCAATGCAGTGTTTCCCCTAGGAATTTGGGACGACCGGCGGAGCGGGGGGGGGGGGAGACAAACTTTGCACCGCTGACCGGCGGAGCGAAGCGGGGCGGAGACAAACTTTGCACCGCTGACCGGCGGAGCGGAGCGGGGCGGAGACAAACTTTGCACCGCTGACCGGCTGAGCGGAGCGGCGCGCATATCGAGTTAGTTTTATTTTTTTATTATTATTTTTTTGGAATGTCGGCTCGTTGGTAGCGTGAGGGAAACCCTACAATGTTACTTACAATCGCATCAGCAGAAACGCGAGGTCCGCGTCAGCCTTGCAGCTTTCTATGTTCACCCGTGTACGACTCCTCTCTCTGTCCAGAGCCCTTTTCCTCTTTCTTGCCTGCTCCAACATGGGCTTTCGCTGTTTTCTCCCTGGTTCCGCCATGATAACTGCACAAATATCGCCACTGCGCTACCAACGAGCACACCTTTCACTGCGGGCGTGTAGCAGTTCTCGCCGTAAAGCAAGACCGACTCTCGCGATGCACACTAGACTACTGAGCCTGTGACTGCGGGCCGACTGCTCCTGCAATTGCAAGTGCGGTATTTCTCCCACAGACCACCAGGGCGGCCGAGAAAACCTTAGTTCAACCTGAAATGACTCATTTAATCATCCAAAACGGTATGGAACATATTAATTAACTGAAAAATGTTGCATAGTATGCCTTTAACTTTTATGTATATTTTCCATCCATCCATCCATTTTCTAACACGTCTATCCCTTGTGGGGTCGCGAGGGGTGCTTGTGCCTATGTCCACCTGGCAATGGGCAAGAGGCAGGATATACCCTGGACAGGTCGCCAGTCTATTGCAGGGCTGTATATTTTTCTTCTGAGTTAATTAGGAATATACCACATACAAAATTAAAATCTCACAATCCATTCTTATTTTTAAGAAAAATGATGGTATTTTTTTATGTTCATTCTTTTACTGAAAAAAACAACAACAACAACCATTCAAATGAACCATTAGAAAGCCAAAATTGACATGGCATTCATGGATATAAGTTTATATAAACCACTTTTTTTTTTGAGAAATACGTTTTGCTGTGTCTTTTTGATTTGCAGATTATTTGAGGATTTAGTTATCTTCTCAACTTATCAAATCTCTAATCATGAGATGTTCTTCTGCTTTTTGTTCTGTCATCCTTTCAGTGATCAAATCAACATCACATGCTATCCAGCTTTAAATATTTCATACTATTTATAGACCAATTTAACATGTTGTTTGTTCCTTATTTTCTGAAATTCATTACAATGAAGTTCAAGTTTTCTGGTGTATCTTCGCCACTTAATTCTAACTCATCATTATCATCTGAGACGTCTTCACACAGCACAGCTCGCTGCAGCTAGAAAATTGCGAGCATTACTAAACGTCACAAGCGAAGCACATTTTTGTAAGTGGCATAATGTGTTACCAGAGAGAAAATTAGTCAAGTTATATGCTCAAAGTAGCCCACCACTATCCTTATTATTGTCCTCATCATCTGAAACGAACCCCTACTCACAGTCAAAGAGGAAAGGCAGGGAGGCACATTTGGTGCTGCAATATTTGCTTTACTTTTTACAATGACACCCCCCCCCCCTCCTAAAGAAGAAAAAAAAAAGCAGATGAATAATGCAGTCTATTTAAGCTGTTCATCTGAATTATTCATGCACCTGCAACTTGTTGTGTTGTAAATTTAAATTCAACATTGTAAAATTATAGGGTGGAATGCTGTAATGTTTTGCCGGTTTAATTTAAATGTGGGTTTCTGGAAGCTCAAGCCAATTAGCACGAGTAAGTTAATGTATTGGATACACATGTCTGACATGGTACCTTTTTTTTTACCAAGGAGTTCCTCTTAGTTGCATGTCAACACATAAGTTAAGATTGTTGACGGTCATCGTGTTAACTTCCTGTTTGTTTTAATTGTTATTTTCTGATTTTGTTTCTTAATAGTTTCCTGTTCCCTTGTTTTATTTACTCTAGTCTACTGCTTCTCCCTGTCTGGATTTAATTTACTATCTATAGATCACTGAGTGTGTTTAGGCCCAGGCTTACAACTGCTCTATTTTATTATTATTTTTTCTTTTTGGTGTACACTAGTTCATACCAGCAGGACAAATGCTTAGCTTTGAATTAGAGGTTTATAAAGCCACACTTTCTTCTTGTTGCCGTGTCTTCATTCAGTTATTTGCTAGTTTTTAGGCCTGATCAACTCAGTTTGCAGCCTTCTTTATTGGCCTTTTTCTGGTAAGCCCACCTAATAAATATGACAGTAAATCCCACATTATCAAAAGTGTTTGCTTTCGAGCCTCAGAACACCATCTGAACTGTGTAGGGGTGGCAGCATCATGCTGTGTGGGTGTATTACTGTGGGAGAGACTGGTACACAGACAAAATAGATGGCATCATGAGGAAAGAAAATTACATGGAAATACTAAAGCAACACATCAAGACATGAGCCAGGAAGTTAAAGCTTTTATGCAAATTGCCTTTCCAAATAGACAACTACACAAAGCGTGCTGTCAAATCCATTACAAAAAAGCTTATGGACAAAAGAGCCAATTTTCTAGGGTGCCTGATTCCAGCTGCATTGAAAATTTGTGGGCAGAGCTGAAAATGTGTTTGCAAGACAGCTGGCCTAGAAATCTGACTCATTTACTACAGTTCTGTCCGGAGGAAGGGGTTAAAATTCAAATATTCAAAAAAAAAATTTGTGAGAAGCTTGTCAAAGGACAGGAAACGTCAAACGTCAACCAACAGCCATTTGTCTCCAGTCAATCAGCTCAGAGGAGTTCCACCTGCTACCACTAATTACAGTCAACTCTGTTCACCTGCCTACATATACCTGCCTCTTTCACCTACTCTCTGCCAGAACATCTTGTTTTGCCTCATGTGCTCTGCTGCTGTGTTTCTACTAGTTCCTATGGTTCTGCCAACAGGATTCTAGTTCCCTGCTCGTGGTCAGCTCTCACTGATGTGTGCTTCCAGTGCATCCATGCTGCTCAAAGTCTGCCTTGTTCCCTGGGAGTTCCAGCTGCTTGTTCTGCCCGTTCTGGTGGTTTCTCTGTCCGCATCGTCTGTTCTAGTCATCTCCTGTTTTCGTCTCTGGTTATGGTTAAGCCCCTGACCCTGACCTCACTGGTTTGTTCTGTAACTGTCTTCAACCCCTGGTCAGTTTGGTTCTGCCTGCCTGCTTTGTCAACCACTACTCAACTTTTCAATAAACATTTTTTTTTTTTTTAAAGATGGTTGTGTCCGCTGGCAGGCCCAAAACTTTGCCATGCATGAAAACTATGTTCATAGGCAAGGAGTGGGTAGCTTCCCTACTACAGTGGTGTTGTCCGTTTACTTGTTTAGACTTCTACTGTCTCTTGTTTTTTGAAGTAAGAAGAGAGGAGACAGAGCTCTTGGATTAAAAGAAAAAAACAAGGTTTCAAACCATTGAGTTGAACCAGAATTCAACATGTTTTATTGTCAGAAAATCCAGAAGATACAGGTGGTTGCCCAACTATTGTCTGCATTGAAGACTACCCGAAAAACAGACCATAGTTTGGGAGACTAAAAGGTTGTGAGTCGGACCATCCCAGGTGACTGTCCTTTTTTATTATTGCTTTTCATGATACACAGGTCAGACTTCCAGTACAAGTTAAGAGTTCTATAGCCTGCAGAAATACTCAGATGACTCTGTAGGTATCTGGTACAGTATATCGAAGATGGACATTAAGCTGTGGAAACGGATCAGATGGACCACTTTGTGGTATGGTGTTGGAGCAACCGTCTGATCTTGAATGTGAACTAAACAAATGTATATGATCCATCACAAAAATGTATAATAATATATTAATTGTAAATTTCATGAGAAACAGAAATAAGTCAAATACTAATTTCGTCATAGATGAAGTGAAGGTTATGGAGTTAAAACACCTGCAGTGTTCACCTAGAGAACAGACTGGACTGGTGACGCAATGATAAAGTTGTTTACAAGAAGAAACAGAGCAGACCGCTCAAAGTTACTCCCAGATTACATTCATCTTCATAAACTATGAGTAAGAAAATTTGACTAGTTTGAGTTGCACCAACATTTAGTTTCATTTTGGGATTAACATAGTATTTTTTGAATCAAAGAGGATTAAGATCATTCACATTCCAAGAAGGTTGTGGTTTTTATCTCTGCCTAAAAAACAAGGTTTCAAACCATGAAACATTACTTCAAAGGTTTTGCATCTTCTCTCCTCCCAGACAACTGGCAACAGACACTTATAATGTAAAATCTCTTAGTTATATCAAACTGTAGTGGATTTTAAATTCACATTACAGAAATATGTTGCAGAAAAGGAAAACCAAATGGAAATACTTAACTCTCCCACCACAAAACCTGTTTTACATTTTTTTTAAGTACTGCCGCTTTACCACAACTGTTTTTTACTCAGGGTAATCCTGTGGGAACAGTTGCCCCAGAAAAGTACTCTGGTTCCTAAAAGGTTTAAATGTAACTTTTAATCCACCTGTTTTGTTTTTGTCTTATTTGTTCACACCTTCTGTAATGAATCAGATAGTAAGAGTACCCAATATTCAGCCAGATATTTTAAAAGGCTTGATGCATATCGGTAGGACAAGTTTGGGTCATACGTAGACAGACAATGACAGGCACACAGATCCATTGGGGCTTGACAAAGGTCGTGAAAACAGTACAGGTCTGTTCCAGAAAACAGAAAGCTGTCAAGGGCAAGGCAGGGAAAATCCAGGAAACGAGAACACTGGACATCTACGCACACAAAGGTTTTCAAAAATTCTGGAGCTGGCTAACTGTTGAGATCCGGTATATAAAGGCAGAAGTGCAGGTGAAGAGAATTGTCCTGATTGTGCTACTGCAGGAAGTGGTTCTTGGGTGTATAAGCTGATCCTGATTGTAGAATGTAGAAGGAATGTGAGAGAATATGCAGACAACCAGGCCAAAATATGACACTTCCTAAATAAAGTTATTTTCACTGCAGGTGAGTTTTTAGCAAGCATTTCCAATTGTACTTTTTCTTGCAAGCAACTTGAAAGAAAATATGTTTGCTTTCTATTTAACTTAACTTTAGTCTATTTTGCTACATATGTATTTTATTTTGAATGCTCCTTTACATACTGGCTTTAGGGGGTTTAGTTAAAAGCATGAAAAATGCTAATACAGCTAAATATAATAAAGCAGGACTATGAACTCAAAGTATACCAAAGCCATGAAGCTCTTGTCCAAAGAAGCCAATTCAATATATTTATGGTCTTTTACTATTCTTTTTGTTTAATTAATCCCTAATAATACCTTACAGAGTAAAACAGTACGTTGGCCATAACAAGTCTGGTAAGCATATTATAAGGCTAAGACGTGCTGACACACTCATTCAGGTTTTTTTATATATTTTACCCTCTTGGCATATCCTCTCTTGTTTCATTGATTACGAAACACTTTTTGCCTCAAAACGTTGAAGTATTTAATGAAACTATTGTGGCTATAATAAAAGAGAATTAAAGCTAAACTTTTGCTGACACAGCCACACAGAAAAGCAGCTGTAATTACAGTAACAACTCTTCACCTCAAATAGTATCGTAACCAGACAGTTGTGAAATCATAACCGTTCATCCACCTTTTTTTGTCCACTTTGTTACAGGGTCACAGGTAATTATCCTAACTGATGACATTCTGAATGGTTCTTCTGGGCATAAGAGGGATCCAACACAGAAAGTCATGAATACATACTCACTAATGTAAAAAACTATAACCTGAAATTAACCTAAGATCCATTTTTGTTGAGTTTGCTTTTTACTCAGACAACCCAAAGTTAACCCTGAAGGAGTGGCAGAGATCCCCAGCAGAGACTGTAATATCTGTCCATGGGAGCACAATGAACCGTACACTCCATAGAGCTGGGCTTTATTGAAGAATGACCAGAAAAAAAGCCATTATGTAGAGTTAAAAGACTTAGACTTAGACAAACTTTGTCATTTTGTATGCACTGAGTGCATACAAAACAAAATTTCGTTGCATACAGCTTATGACAATTTAATGAGATTGCAATTGAAATAAAAATAACATTACAATATAGATTGCAGCAGTGATAAGAATGTACAGTGCTGGAGAAAAGCAGTTTTCCCCTTATTTAAAAATAAGAAGGCACATTTTGAGTTTTCCAAAAGGCACGTGGGCAGTTTCCCAAATGTATGGAGAAAGGTGCTCTGGTCAGATGAGACTAAAATTTAACTTTTTGACCACCAAGCAAAACCTCATGTCTGGCACAAACCCAACAAAAAATGTCCACTGGCAGCATGATGCTGCCTATGGTGTTGGCAGCATCATGCTGCGGGGATGTTCTTCAGCCAGCAGGGACTGGGAAACTTGTCCAACATTAGGGAAAGATAGATGGTGCTAAATACCGAGATATTCTTAAATAAAACCTGTGGTTTGTCACACGGACAGAGGATCGACCTCTAGCAGCACAATGACCCTATGCATGCTGTAAAGCACTGTTCAAATGATTTAAGGGGAATACTTTTGCTAGGCACTGTTATTTGTTTCACTTTTGATGTGCTCCACTCTGGATAGTAGTAATGTACAGGTCAATGGTAGATTATTTATCAGGTAAGAATATGTTTATTTTTTAATGATGTCATAGTCTTATTTACTTTTTAATACTCACTGATCTAATTAATTTTCCAATATGTTACTCCTATGACATGAAGATCCTACAAGAGACCTTTTCTACATGACACACTGGAACAGACTTTAATACATTCTGGGAGCAATAATGAGAAGGAAACAAAGTCAGTGAAATAAATGGTTTATCATTCACCATCAAGTTTACAGAGGATTTGAAAAGTTCAGTCCAATTTGTTTTTACACAATAAATGGTTCATCAGCTTGTTTCTGCAGAGAGTCATCACCAGTCCTCGGTTTTAAGGTAACTTTGACACAAACAGTTGATCAAGAAGTTCAGATTCATGAAACATTAAGACAAAAAACGCTATCTTAAGAATATCTTTTCCATATAAAAAAATTATACCGGTTCTCTCCTGTGCTTCAACATGATTGCCGATTGGGTAAGAGGTGGACCTGCACGTATCAAGTCCAATGTGTCTCAGAGGAAGCGGAGACAGGTCACATTGTCTTTACAAGCAGCAGGATGGATGACACGGTGATCTCAAACAGAGCGATTGTCTGCAACATCACAACAGTACTCCTCCTCCCTCCTCGTGGCACCAACTCAACTTCTGAGAGTGTGTCAAACAGAGAAACCGACAGCTTGACAACACGGCTTGCATCTCATACCCTAAATCTTTCCTCAATCAACCACTAAGAAAAAATAGGAACAAATGAGAGGCAGAACTGAAAACGTGAAGTCAGCCTCTGAGGTAAGGCTGTCTGTGTTAGGTGCCCTGCTAGTTAAACATAGCCAAACAGCCTTTCACATCCCCATTTAGACTCAAAGTTTGTCACTTGGGAGGAGGTCGTCACGGTGACAGTGATGAGACAGCCCAGACGGCAGACATGCTGTCAGTGCTCGTTAAGGTCAGCTCATTAAAGAATGAAATAAATAAACCGGTAATGGAAAGTGTGAGACGGTGAAGGAAAACGTCTCTCTGCCTTTCCTCTCGCTCTGAGGAAAAATCCAGCAAGGGAGATAGATTGTACCGATTGAGGTGTAAAGCCCGCGCAACGCAGCTGCATTTTCTGAAGCTAATGATTCTTTACAGAAAACGGATCAGAGCTGAGGCACTTGTCATGTGTCACGGAGTCATGCAGCTGCTCCCCCTCCCCACATATATACCAATCTGCTCAGAGGGTGCCACTGATCACAACTTTTTAAAGGAGAGAGGTGCAGGGATTCAGGGGGAAAGACAGTGACACTGATTGATCATAGTCAGAAACATGGCCGATTACAGATGAGAGGACAGACATGTGCCGAGAAATGCTGCACAGACAGGCAGATCTCCAAGATTTGATGTAGACCCTTCAGCTGTCAGTCACAGAGGAGCTAGCCTGCTTTTTTTCCCTATGAGTGCACACATACATGCAACCCAGCTCTGTAACTTTTTTTTTTTACTATGCCACTTCACTCGATATGAGAAAAGTTTTCTAAAGGCACTGCTTTAAAAAGAGGGCATTAATAGTCCTTAGAGCTGCCAAAAATATCACAAAACAATGAAAAGAGTGTTTACTTGTTTCACTCTACTGGCCTTGGAAACAATTGTTGGATTTGCCTCAGTGGCCACTGGCAAAATTTCAAATTGAATGCCAGCGGGAATGATTGGAGTAACAAACAAATGCTGTGTGTGAGTAAAAACAGAAAGCAAAACAAGAGACTCAAACAGGCAGAGAACAATGTTCTTGATAACACAAATGTGATGTATCCTAGTAACAAAGTACGCTGCTAATATCTAATTTGTGCTCCTAATACTATTATATAATTTTTTTTCAAGCTGGTGAGTTAAGCTAGATGTAGCTGAAACAAAGTCAGATCTGTCAGTTTGGTCGTGCTCAGTTTAACAAATATTCTTCCACTATCCTTATGATTCTCAAGTGACCTTGCCATCATTAGTAAGCCGTAGACTCATGCATTGGAACATTTTCATCTATAGAGCTATCCTTGGACTGTTACTCCCTTAGATATCCTCCTACATATCACTTATACTGTCCAGCCACAGACTTTGCTCTCAAGACTCTATCCCTTCAGCTCTCTCTTAGTACGATCAGAACTTGAACAAAAACAAAGCATTTTTTGCCCCTGCCCCCACAAAGTTGCGACAAATGTTGATGAAAAAGGATGTCAAAGTCACATCTAATCTGCATTCAAAAGGAGCTATGAGTCGGATTCAGGATCACATATGAAAGTGGCTCAAATCTGACTTAAAAAAAAAAAAAAATCTGATATGGGCCAGATCCGAGCATTCCCATCGGTTCTGAAAAGTCTGACCCCATAAAAATCTGATTTGGCCCACATATGCCTAGAGTGTGAATTCTATTAGGTCATAGCTGATTATGGTGATAAAATGCCTTGCAAAGGTTATGTATGAAAATCTTAAAAATGAAGCATACAGTTGCTTTACTCCCCACTTACTCTGATACCTCCCGAAAAGCAAAGCAATGTATTGGTACTCCTGTGTAATTTATTCTAATTTGAAATACCGCTGTCCTGTAATAGTTTTAGTGTTTTTTTTTTCAGAGAACATTAGTGAACAAACAGCTTCACAAAAAACAAGGAACACATCAGAGATACAGTAAAGCCTTGACCAAGTTAGAAAACAACATAGCAAACCTTTTAAATACATCACACCCGTTCAATTCACCACCAGAAAAGCTTCAGTGAAGGAATCGGGTTGGCAGGATATGCACTTCACAGATTTAGCCTTATGTAGAAAAGTGACATGAACAAAGTCATTATTGAAAGAAGCCATAAAAAGTCCCGTTTACAGTTTACCAAAGCCACTTAAGGGACATAGTAAAAAGCACCTTGAGATTCTGGCCTACAGGCAGAATGGTATTTATGGTAGGAAAAAAAAACACTCCACTTCCCTTTCAACACAATATCCCCAGGGAATATGAAGATACTTTTTCCAGCAGGAAAGATGGTCAGTGGATCCAAGGTGCAAAAAGGACAAGGCAGACCCAAGATGAAGTGAGGGATTCAATAATAAAATTAATAATCTTACAGGAAAAGCAAATACGCAGATGCCAGAAAGAAAACAGCCCAAGGGACCAAACTGGAGAATCCAACAAGGAAGAAACAGAAACCAGGAAAAACAATAATCTACTGTATGAAAATCAGATGAGCTTAATCAACAGAATAGAAATCACTAGAGGGTTAGAAAAAAAGGCAAGGAAGTGAGAATCTAACGCTGTACACGTGGGAACAAAAACTACTACGGATCATGGAGGCTGATATAAACTTGAGACTGGGGCAGAAGTCTACCTTTAAGAATGACAGAAACCTTTAAAATACAAGCAGAGCTGCGGTGGAAGGGCTGAGATCAAACCATGTGTTAGAATGACAAAGTCAAAGCCAAGATTTTCATCTAATTGGGAATCTGTGGCTTGAAAATTGATATTCACAGATGCTCTCCAGTTGATCTGAATTAACTTGAGCTCTTTTGTAAAGAAGAATGGGCAAATATGGTAGAGACATACCACCAAATGCTGCTGGAATTGTTCTGAAATTCAGTTTCACAAGATCGGAATATGGATGAATAATGCACTCTTCAGATTTTATGGATGGATGAATGGATAAGATAGTGAACCAACAATGGTATTTTTCCAGAGTTCTTATGTTTTCTCTCACTTACTAATGTCTTATAAAATCCTTTATCTGTCCCTCCCTCCTTGTCTGTCGATAGTCCCTCCTTCCTCCACAGCACCATGACAAGAGGGAACAGTGATCAATTTCAGATATGGCCTGAAGCACAGGGTTTACCAACAAAACAGATTTCATGCACTGTTAAAGCTATTGAGTGGCCAGTGGATTAGCTCACACTTCACATTAACCCTGAAACTCTATGACAAAGGCCCATTTAACAAATGCCCCGCAACTACATCACGTGGGCCCACTTAGGAGCCGATAGCATCGGCTCTAATTGAGATACTTCAGAGGCAACAAACAGCAGTGTTCAAGAGACACAGATGTTTAATGCCATGTAATCCAAACACATGATAAAAGAGGGAGGGTGCTCTCACTACTGATGCCTGTTGGAAAAATAGGGATGAGATTAGAGTCAGGGCATCTATTGATTGAGAAAGCCCTTAGATTATTAGAACTCACAGGTTGTTGTTTAATGCAATATGTGAAAGATCACAAGCTTCATGTTCAACTTTTACTGCTTCTGCCCATTAGCTGATTTTGATCCCTCGTCATATCCTTTGAATCTATGGCAGTTAAAAAAAGAAAGGAGAGCAGAAAAAAAAGCTGTGACCAGGGGTTATAGATTTCCCTTAATTGGATTTTCTGACTAAATAGCAGCTAATTATCTGAACACTGTCCACACTTTAAATACATCCTTCAAAGGAGGCTCTTCCTGAGAAGAAAGAAGACTATTTGCATTATTAATTTGACTGCTGTGATGAGTCATTCGCTTCCCTTTAACAAAGCTGTTGTATTGCGGAATGTAACACTGCCTGGGAAATATGACAAACAGTCTGCAGCATAGTTTTAGAGTGAGCAACTTAAAATAGTTTGCAACAACAGCACATAAAATAACAGAGAACATTTCTTACAGCATTTTCAGGGCACATAATCATCCATCACTGCTTTGTTACAATAAGGACTGACTGTGTAATTTGTTTGCTTTGTTTGCTGACAGCAGTTGTTTGCTGAATCTCAAGTTCCTTTGGAAAATAAAGCAAAGGGGAGAGAAGTGAGAAGAAAAACTGAAACATTTTCAGAAACTCAATATTACTTTCATCTCTTGTGCGCTTTGTCCTGTTGTGCCTTTACGATTCAGCATGCAGCTGCAAAATGCAGTATGACTGCAGCAACAAATAAATGCAGTTATTCATGCTGCTGCTATTGATGACAAGTGTAGCTGTTTGCATTAACTGAAAGTATTACGTTTTAAAATGTCATTTTCTCTTTCATGATTGGAAAGCCTAACTTGCTTGAACATCTCAACCCGTTTGCTATGAACTTATAACCTCATGTGTCTGTGCTTCGCCGATTCATGAAAACAATTAAAATTTCAGTCAGACACATAAGTCAGATACTACACTTTATGCTTCATCCTTTAAATAATACCATTACTCATTTATTCAAAGCCATAACTGATCCACATCCTCGGTTCTTATGTCTTGTAATTTCATGTCACTGACCAAATGTGGATTCTATGAGTTCTGGCTCTTTAAATATTTTACATGACATTAAAATCAAACACATGAACTTACATGAGATCCACACAATGTTCACAAATCAACATTTAGTTTTACAATACTGACAGCGTGGAAGCGACACTGATTTTTATGCTAAACCACGACAGATGCAAAGCATTGGTAATCTTTCATGAACATTTTTCATTTCTGAACACATCAGGCAGGACACATTAATGCAAAGTGAGAAGCTGTGACAAGCGCAAATAAGGACATGAAATATAGTTTCTATGATCATGCAGTGTTATTAGATTTGCTCATGGACAAGTAAATGAAACAATCAGCTTAAAATTGGAAGACTGCTTTTTTTTCTGCAATTACCACAGGCGTGCCCAGGTCCAGTCCTAAGGGCTTCAACCCTATACAACATCTAGGTTCATCCCTTTTCCAAAATACTTATATCTAATGAATGACTCGTTACCAGGGCTTTCCAGAGCTGAATGACATGCTGATGAGGGAATTCAGCCAGTTTATTCAGGTGTGTTGAAAAAAGGATGCATCTAAAAGCTGCAGCATAGCAGCTCTCGAAAAGCGTACTAAATAAATAAGTAAATAAATAAATATTGCTTAGGGGACATGTTCATAAGAGTGTCATTATCACAAAAGTGACAGACAAAAGAAATTTAGATAAACTTGTCCGGCATGTGTTTCATGCGTTGGACAGTTGGTGGTTGTGTGGTGTGTTCTCACCTCTTTCCAGTAGGGTGCAACAGGTGGACGCCAGCCACAGGTGTTTTCCATCTAAGCGAATCAAAAGGCGAAATTAATGAGGCAGGAGATGGAAGGAAGGCGTCAGAGCATCAGCTCTACTGAACAGCACCTTACCAAGCCTTTCTCCTAAGTCGCTCCTGGTTTCTTGTTCTCCTGCTAACTTCCGTATTCTCTTCCCCAGATACCAATCCAACCTAGAACCTGGACTGGATTATTCTCCAAGCCGTCCCAGAGAAGACTGTCTGTTTGAGTCCCCTGTTCCAAATCCGAAAAACCTTCCTGGCACTCCTGATGACCTCTGCTCCCTGTCGGCCTGTCACCGGTCCCGCACTACCTCCATCATAACTCCACATCCATTCAATGAACCAATCAAAATTCTACTGTTGTTTCTGCGTTTGTTGCTTCAGGGACAGTCATAGAAAGCAAAAACACAGATTGTTTCATTTGATTAGCTACTCAAACAAACCGATTTAAGGTACCTTCCCTTGTCGTAAAGGAAGTCGCAGGCACAATCAACCCTGCAACTAAAGATGTAGCAAGCATCTCATTCGGAAGCACATAATGTGGTGTGTGCATCTTGTCTCAGCATAGTGTGGTATAGGAACTGCACAGTGCCGAAGTGGAAGGATCCGGCATGGTTGTTGAGGACAACATGCACAGGGGATGCCGTCTACAAGATCTGGACACCGTTTATGTTGCACAAGTCCAGAAAAGAGACAAACGCATTGCCACTGATCCCACCCACCCAGGAATTGCACTGTTTGACCCGTTTTCATCACATAAACAATTCAGAAGCATTACATGCAAAACTAATAGACTCAGAAACGGCTTCTTTCCAAAAGCTGTAAGAGCTATCGGCCCCTGCTGAGCAGAAGTGTCAAGTAACTAAGCACAAATACTTTGTTAGCTTAAGTAAAAATTTTGATTATTTATAATTAGTGTAGTAATTCTTTTTAGCCTACTTTTTACTTCTACTCCTTACATTTTCATGCAATTATCTGCACTTTCTACTCCTTACATTTTGAAAACAGTCTCATTACTTCTGTCTTATTTCAGCTTGTTTTCGTTCTGGCTTGTCAATAAAAAAATAAAAATATTCAGATAAATAGCACTACCCGAAAAAAATTATTTTGATTGTGGTTAGAGGCAGTAATGCACCAAGTTGTTTGCCAAATGCCCCAACAAAAATGTAAGAAAAATAACAAAACATGGAAGAAACAAATTGCATTTTTAGGATTATGTGTTATTTTCCCGTTTTTTTTTTTTATTATTTATTTTTTATTTTTTGATTAACAGCTAGGATTAATCATTCCTTTTGACAACACTGTCCACTGTATAGAGACAACTATACAAGGGTAATTGTTATAAGAGGGTAATGCACTAATTTTCATGTCCAGTTTTTTTATCTTACATCTGTTGCTCTCATCAATTCCTGTAGCTACGCTTGGACATTCATTCACAAAAGGGTAGTTAGGAAAAGCTTATTATTTACAAACTTTACCTGGAACTTAATAGCAGCCATCATGAATGCTGATTTTAGGTACCATGCCGTTGCACCGCCTTTCCGACTCATAATATGGACTTTAGGGGCCATTCCAGTTAAATTTTCCTACCCAGAGTTCGTGAACCCCAACAACCGAGGACAAATGGAATCCACTATAAGTGAAACACATTGCCAAATGAAGTACCCTGGAGTTACAGAGTGCTAGCACATGCAAGAAGCTGTGCAAAATGGTTCTCTTTCAAGAGTATAAAGCCCCAGTTGCAAGCAAAGCGTAAGCAACAAAAGGAAATTTTAAACCCTTTTCCAGGCTTTTTTTAAAAAAAACATGTTTATGAACGTGGATATAAACTGCACGCAAAAAAATATGAACAAATTGTTGTTGTTGGTGTGTACAGAAAGCTCTGCAATAAATATGTGTGTGAGAAACTGAAAAAAATAAAATGAACAATAAAACATGTGTCTTTATTAAAAAGAATTTCGGCGGGAAGAAGCGTATTTATTTACACATTTCTGACCGAGACATTTATTTGTGCCTGCACTGTTATTCAAAAATGGATTTGATTTGTGGAAACTTCCAAAAAAAAAATCACAGACTCTACCTTTAAATGCCAAAAGAAAACTGAAAAAAGGTTTATTGGCTCTGCTCAGACTGTGTTCCAAATTTGATCCCAATAAAACACTTTAAATGTAAACAGGATCTAAACTGTCATTACTTTTTTAATTGAAGTACATATTTTTTAATACAAATATTTGCTCACTACGAACAGCAAAAATTAAACACATGAAGCTTGAACAAAGGAGTCAGGGAATCTAAAGTCCTTAAATTTAGAATACATGTAATAAAATCCCTATTTATGTCCTCATCATTTAGAAGGTAGGTTAGAACGGATGGTTTATAACCACTGCACAGGTGGTTTATGGACAGAAGTAGCAGAGCATCTGTTTAACCTGCGACAAGTAAGGCAGCATGCTGTGTCGGACCTTATTGCTTTCAATTTTCTCTTCAAACAGTCGCCTGGGCTATTGCAACAAACAGATCAATATGGGAAAATAAAGACAAAATAGCCTGTGATATTATTCCAGTCAGTAACCAATAACCACTCACACAGCCAGAACCTTCCCAATCTCTGCACCCGTTCGCAGTCTGAGTTGTAGCTGTTGTGAAGAAATAATTTTTTTCCAGTTTATTTTATTAAATTTTTTTACTTTAATTAGTCTGTCTTATTTCTCTGCATGAATGACTGTGAACACACACCATTTCTGTTAATGTGCATATTTATGTGTATGTGGAGTGTTTCACACAGTCACTGCATTGAGAGCGTAATGAGATTTCTGGTTTAGCTAATCTTTTTTTTTTTTTTTACATCAACAGAGGGAAACACACATGCAAATCTGTGTTTAAGAACAGATCAAAAAGTGGCAGTAATCTCTAGCTTAGGATGCAGATCTTGGGGAAAAACTGGCACAGCTTTATATATGTGAGATGTATTCATTTCCAAAGTTAATTAGTGCAGCTCCTAAGACAATGGGATCCCTTAAGAAAGAGGGAAACAGCTTTAAAAAAGTAAAAGTATATATATATATATATATATATATATATATATATATATATATATATATATATATATATATATATATATATACACACACACACACACACAACATTTATAGTTTATAGTATACCCATTTGAAGCTATTTTATATTTGGGAGATTTAAGGGATACAATTTTAAGTACTGAAACCAAAGGCTTATTAGTTGCTTTGCTGCTGCACTGCAACACGCTGAATTTGAAATTAAATGAAGAATAAAAGTGTAAGCCTTTTATTCATATTGTAGAATCTTTCCACCATCTATAGAAATGACAGTTTTTGTTTAATTTAGGCTTCAGTTTAAATTAAGCATTTAAGAACTTCAGTATTGTATGTATGTGCTGCAACTCTTTCAATCTAAATGACTGAGAAAAATGATAATTCAGAGGGAATTATTTTGCCCTCTGTCCTCAAAATGCATTTACCTACTTTACTACAAAGATAACTTCAGAGCTTTTGCTTAAATTCATATTTATACACAAAACCATTTCAGTTTCAAATTGCAATTGTGCTATTGATGAAAAGCACACATCATTATGTTAGTGATAATTTGCCAATAACAGTCACTCATTTTAACAAATTTTAACACAATTTCACACACGTTTCCGTTTATGCCAAAAGCAAGCATGCTGTTGTCGCCATACCATGTCCATCCACATGCTAAATGGAGAACATCTGTTCAGTGAGTAAATGTCCCAGACAAACTGTAACCAGATACATTAATCTTGTAGCATAAGTAAAGTAGCCTATAATGCCCCTTTTCCAGTAGTACTAAGTTTGTGCGGTTTGCATTTTAGGTCTTCCCACTAGTAATGGTTACGTGGAACCGTCATCATTTCTAATACCTCCTTCGCTGGGGTTCCAACCGCAGCGAGTTGACATGGAGACACCTCTTCAGAAGGCAGTCGGTCTCTGATTGGCTAAGGCGTGGAGTCACTGCTTGCTGCAGCAGATATTGAGTATATTAAGATACTGAACGAAAATCGAAGCTCTCAAATTAATACTGTGGCCCAATACGGAGGAGGTGGACACGTTTTTTGTTTCATTGTGAACAAGAAAATTCTAATGGAGCTAACAGTGCCCAAACAAATGAGAAGGTATTAATGGAGCTCCATACTGATGGCCGCAGACCGGTGGGTGAAGATGAAGTGAATGTAGAGTGATTCAATAAGGACTGCAACCCCTGGCAGTGACAGGGGTGCGCTAGGGGGTGCTATAGCTCTCATAGTCTTGGCACCCCTTAGCAACCCCAAGAAAATATTAGATTATTATTTTCTTTTTCATCTAAGTTAATATCATTTTACATGCGATTGTTATATTTCCTTTGTCTCTGTGTTGCCCTGCGACAGACTGGCAACCCGTCCAGGGTGTACCCTGCCTCTCGCCCGGTGAACGCTGGAGATAGGCACCAGCAACCCCTGCAACCCCATGAGGGATTAAGCGGGTCAGAAAATGGATGGATGGATGGATGGATGTTATATTTCCCCACAAAACATATCCAATTTTAATTATACAATCGACTATTATATAATGAGTAAAAAAAAACTATCACGCAACAGGAATCGAACTCTGCATGTATTAATTTAAAAATATTCCCTCAAAAGAAACCCTTTTGATGCACAATGCTTGCTGTGCATTCAAGTGGCTTTAGGTGTTTTGTGTGAGAGAGAAAAAGCCGAGGGAAATTATCAGGGCTGTGATGATATCCTAGATCCAAAAGGGTTCAAGAGGACCCGAGGTGGATGACAACAGCAGCTCTGAATAGTCCTTCACTGCACAAATAAATAGAGGTTCAACTCCGCAAGCTAGCATTAGCACATTTAACAGGGATCCTGATGCTACACAGACGCCTGTTGCTGAGGATTTAGCCGCAAAAAGAGAAGTCAACAATATGTCTGTATGATGAGCAGAGGTCTGTTAAATTGAGCTGTTGGTCAAAGGATCAGGTGCAGGGTGCTCCTGATCTGAGGGCTGGAAGCACCAAACCGATAGAGATGGACCCAAGGCCTGCTGGAGGCTTTTTTAAGTAAGCTGATATCTTAATTCTAAAGTAGATAATTACCGTTATATTTTTAGATGAAGACTACTGTTTTCTAAATAATTATTGATATTTAACATTTTAACATTATACTGTATGTGCAGAATGCTGTTACATTTCAACTATTTAAAGTATTAAAACTGGCTCTTATAAATTCTTGATGGAGGGAAATGTTCTCACAATATGGCTCATGTTTTCTGCTTCTATTTGCTTTATCTTTCAGCCTCTGCCGTCTCCTATCCATTTCTATTCCTGTGTGTGATGGAAGTGGAGACAGCTTGTTTTTGTTCCTCTCAAGTCAATTACACAAGTTCAGGCCTGATGACTTTTTAAATTTCACTCTTTCTGTACACAGCTTGTTACCTGATGGACACTTTTATATTACATATGATTAAATGTTTGAATATGAATGCAAAGACCCTGTGTATGGTTGGTCAATAGATTGAGTTTTTAAAGATACTAACATATTTTCAGATTAAAGGTAAGATTATTCAGTGGCATGGGTTTGTTGAGGACAGGCCTAATACTGAGAAGAAATATATGTTACAGAAGGAAACTGTAACAGTAATAAGCTTATTGAAATCTAGTCTAAAACCTATCACTTTTTTATGTTTTTAAGGATTATTTGTTTTATGTTTTTAGTTTTTGATGTCATTTTTCATGTCCATGTTAACACCATGGGCCTTGAAGTTAATAGAAGTGGGTTCATGACATTTTGAACTTGGCTCATGTGGATTTGTTTTAGAACTGGCTTTATTCTTTGTTTTTGTAATTTCTGCACAATGAAATTATTGATTTATAGACTGATAGATGTATATAAAAAATATTACCCATCATAGTTGTATGACATTAAGGGGGGGTACTGGCACTTATTTTTTTCCATTCAAAGTGCTGATTGAAAGGAACAGGTAATGCAAAAATTGATATTTGTTTTCTACCTAAATGTCTTCGGATGTATCTGGGAAAATAGAATACAGTTAATTCATTGTTGCAGTTCATGTTTGTGTATACTTTAAATAAGCAGGAGAATACCATGTATTCATTATAGACATATAGGGTGACTGTTATAGTTTCTGTTGGGAGAACTGGCACGACACCTCCAGACATCTGGGTCCATGTGAGCTGCTTAATGGAACACATGTTCAGTTAGAGTGTCCACACAACAGATAATAAAGACTAGAATTGCAGTATTGTTTTCAAATCAAGCTGTTAAATGCCTCAGCTCACTGATCCAACGTGACAGTGGCCGGTAGCAGCAGCCATGATGGCAGCTGGAGTCTACTATGGAAGGCTGATGCTAACCAACCAATAGGGAGCAGTTGTATTCTTAATACCGCCCCTCCTCATTAGCATAATGAGAAAGAAATGCATACAGAAATGGAAAAAGGACAGGCAGATATAAAAAAGGGTGGAAGAAATAAATGGGGTAAAAATATAGAAAGGAAGAATAAAACAGACAACAATTTTAAAACATAGAAATAAATCCATTTAAAAACTAAGCAATTAATAAATAACGTTGACAATTATAATGAAAAATAAATAAAGGAGATGATTATTAAAAAGAGGAATAAGCTAATCATACGAGATATTTACTTTTGTCTCATTGTATAATGTAATTGCTGCTTACATTTATCTGCTGTATGTTTGTGTATTTATTGTGTGCTTATATATTTATTGATCATATATTTATTTCTGTTTATATTTCTATATTTATTTTTGAATATGTCAGAGTCAGTACTTGTCTTCCTAAATCGCCTCCCATTTTCTCCTTCTGTCCAGGCAAGAGGAAGAGGGCCTCCAGTAAGAACCTTTCATTGATCCTCACTGAGATCCACAAGCAAGATGCACTGCAAATGTCCCAGCATAATGAACACATGGAGTGTTTGTTACATTCAGCCATGGTCCTGCAGGCAGTGACCACAGATCACTTCTCAGTTTCTATGCTTACTGGCTGATGTTTTGGTCACTTTTGAATGCTGGCAGTGCTTTCACTCTAGTGGTAGCATGAGGCAAAGTCTACAACCCACCCACGAGGCTCAGGTAGTGCAGCTCATCCAGGATGGCACATCAATGCGAGCTGTGGCAAGAAGGTTTGCTGTGTCTGTCAGCGTAGTGTCCAGAGCATGGAGGTACTACCAGGAGACAGGCCAGTATATCAGGAGACAGGAAGAAGGCCGTAGGGGGGCAACAACCCTGCAGCAGGACTGCTACCTCTGCCTATGTGCAAGGAGGAACAGAGGGGGGGCACTGCCAGAGCCCAGCAAAAAGACCTCCAGCAGGCCACAGATGTGCATGTGTCTGCTCAAACAATCAGAAACAGACTCCATGAAGGTGATATGAGGGCCCGACATCCACAGGTGGGGGTTATGCTTATAGCCCAACACTGTGCAGGACGTTTGGCATTTGTCAGAGAACACCAAGATTGGCAAATTCGCCAAGACGAAAGCAGGTTCACACTGAGCACATGTGACAGACATGACAGAGTCTGAAGATGCTGTGGAGAATGTTCTGCTGCCTTCAACATCCTCCAGCATGTCTGGTTTGGCAGAGGGTCAATAATGGTGTGGGGTGCTCACCAGAGGTACTCTGACTGCCGTTAGCAACAGAGATGAGATCCTCAAACCCATTGTAAGACCATATGCTGGTGCGGTTGGCACTGGGTTTCTCCTAATGCAAGACAATGCTAGACCTCATGTGGCTAGATTGTGTCAGCAGTTCCTGCCAGATTAAGTCATTGATGCTCATGTCTCGCTTCATCCACCATCACCACATTGCACCACAGACTGTTCAGGAGTTGGTGGATGCGTTAGTCCAGTTCTGGGAGGGGATCCCTCAGGAGACCATCCACCACTTAATCAGGAGCATGCCAAGGTGTTGTAGGGAGTTCACACAGGCACGTAGAGGTCACACATGCTACTGAGCCTCATTTTGACTTGTTTTATGGACATTACATCAAAGTTGGATCTGCCTGTAGTGTGTTTTTCCACTTTGATTATAAGTGTGGCTCCAAATCCAGACCTCCATCGTTTAATACATTTGATTTCCATTGATAATTTTTGTGTGATTCTGTTGCCAGTCAACTATGTAAAGAACTAATTATTGAGTAATTATATCATTCAGTCATTCAGATCTAAGATGTGTTATTTTAGTGTTGCCTTTTTTAAGCAGTATACATCATTACATCAGATGTCCAATAATTCCACTAAATGATTGAATAATTATTAGTAATCACTTAAATATTTTAGGAAATTATTGAAACAAAATTAAACCAAACTACTTAAAGAAAATTCTGATTGAAATATTAATATCTGATTATTTTACTGTACTTTTTACTTTTCCCTGTTGCATTTCTTGCATTTATTCTTGTGTGTATTCCACTTTACTCCGTTTTACTATGTGCAATGTTTTTTATGTGCAACAATTGTTTTTATGAAGTCCATAAAGCTTGTTTATTGAGGTATTTTAATTTAATAGTAGATCTCTTTAATCAGTTAGTTAAACAATTACCAGATTAATGAAATACAACAAAAGATTGATAGTTACACCACTACATTGTATCTGAGCATACCATGATAATGACTTTTGTTAAAAAGAAAACCCAGCCTAAATAATGACACTATTAGGTTGTATTAGATCAGATTAGATAGAACTTTAATGATCTCACAATGGAGAAATTCACTTGTGACATCAGCTTGTATAAGCAACAGAAGGTTCACAAAGGAGTAAAAGGTGCATTAAGTATATATATGTATTAGATAGCTTAGATAGAAAACACAGTGGTACCCAATAGAGATTTGATCTTAGGCATTCCAGGTGACAGGCAGTTACAATCCCCACTAGACTAACAGGAATGCATTATATTCTAGATTTCTGATTAATCTTCAGTTGTTTATAATATATAATTGATATAAATCAACCGTGGAGACATGATGGAATCACACAACTTTACTGGGAAGATTCCGATAATGTTACATGCAGCAGTTGGGGCTGAATCTTCTCATATCGTTCAGCATCAGAGCATCTAGCACATCTCTGATCTGTTCATCAGCAGCCTGTGGGACACAACATATATATTACATGATATCTCAACGCTTTAACGCTTAGTATGCACAGCTTATTATGAATATATACAATAGGGAGACCAGACGTGCCCGATTTCTGAAGACAGTCCCCGTTTTGCATGAACTGTCCCCAGCAAAAGGTGTCCCCGGAAATGTCCCCCATTTCAGTGTATCATGATGGAGTAAAAAAGTTTAATGCAACAAGACGTATTTATCCGGTCCTGCCGCTGTCCCGACATAGTAGAGCAGTTGAGCATTTCCCCTCCCCTGTCAGTGTTGCAGATCAGGCAAAACAAACCAATAAAGAGGTGCCGTCGCTCCTAATACACGAGCTAATACTTTTGTCTTTGATCCATAGCTTCCAGAAGCCTTAAGTCAGTCTTCTTCATCTGCTCTAACGCTCTTTCACTTCTCTCCAGTCTTTCTCTTCTCTGTTAACTCCTTATCCCTGCTTGTCGACCTATTCTTTCTGATAAAAAAATATACACTGAGCAGCTTGCTTGTTGGCTACACGTTCATGCCATAGACATTAAATACTGTCTATGGTCCATGCTATTTTTTGTTATCGTGTCGCGTCAACGTTTTGTCACATCAACGTTTTGTCACATCGCTTTTCTGTCTTAGCGCCAACTTGCTGCCGCAGATTCCTGCTGCAGAATCCACATTTGCTCTGCATTCAGCTGTAGCAGATAACCACCCAAAGCGAACGGAATCAAACAGATCCCTAACGAACCACTCAAATTGCGTACTACTGGAAAAGAGGCAATAAAAAAGGCATGAAGCCATGCCATGAAAGGATCTCATAAACAAAGACCACCCTCACAAATGAAGCTGTGTTCAGTTGATGGCATCCATTTGGTGACATACATTGGGTGTTACTTATATGGTGTGTGCGTGTGCTTGCGTGCGTGCGTCCGTGCGTGCGTGCGTGCGTGTGTGTGGAGGAGGAGTGTCTAGTGCCTACCTTTAGTATCCCTTGGGTGAGGGAACACCCTGACCAGGTTGCCAGTCCATCTCAGGGAAAACAACCATGCACACACTGATACTTATAGACAATACAAAGAATCCAATTAGCCTATGAGTCCTGTTTTAGACAGGGGGAGGAATCTGGAGTACCCAGAGGGAGCCAAAGTATACATGGGAAACTATGCAAACTCACTGCAGAAAGACTCTAGGCCGGGATTCAAATCCAGGATTTTCTTGCTGCAATGCAACGGTGTGCCCACTGGGCCACTAAGCAGCCTGAGTATGATTGCTTTTTTTCAAAAACATGCCTCTGTTCCTTCTGTTTTGGTTAATTAGGTATTTATTAAAAAGATGCTTCTAAATTATAAACAGGAATTTTGTAGGGTATTAACTATTGGACATTACCATTATTTGAGCTTTTCTTCAAGCACATTAGTTTGCAGATGGACTGCTTACTAATAGCTTACCGGGAAGAATATTAGCATTTTATCTAGGTAACAAATTCTACCAAAACATTTTTAGCACTTCCTGATGCATACATCTGCTCATGTTTTCATTTTAAGTTTTTGTTTAAAGATTTTGGTATTGTGTAGACTAAGTAGATGGTTGTATTTCCTAAATCATATAGTTTGGTATTAACTACATATCTGCCTCATGAATCTTATGCTATCAGCTTTTCCCTTTTCCTTCCTGATTTTTCAGTGATTGCCTGCCTTCCTACACACGTGTTGGTGTGCTGCTTTATGTGCTGTGACTGAGTAAATGCTGACATCAACACCTGTTTGCTAAAGTTCACCATAAACCTGTCTCACAATTCACTCACACCTACACACACAAAACACCTGCAAAACATCCTTCTTTCCGGTGCTGGGTTCAGGTTTATATGCTTTTTTCCCCTCCAAGATATGCAAAGCTGTCTGAAAAAGCTCACTGCTCAATCTCTCCTACACACTATGCACTCACTGAGTTTTGATTGTCATGATTTTTGGCTGTCATGCATTATTCATATACACGACCTTGAGTCTTTGCACGAAGTTGTCCTGCACTTGTAGTGTTTGTTTGCTCGTATCATTAACACATCATTTCACAGGGAGAGAAAACATCACCCTGGGTCTCTTAGCATTAGCGACCCCACTGCCCACATAGATGTCACACAGCTGTAATTAGCTGTGAGAGGTACAGCCTCTGGTGCTGTTCATTGTTAAAGTCACCAGAAAAGCCTTAGACACATACTTGTTTAGCTGATGTTGCCGTTAAGCCTCATTATATCTTATCCACAAATAAAGTCGACCTTCATGACAATTTGTCATCAACAGAAATGTTACAGGGTGTATCATATGCCAAAGGTTAGCCTTAGGATGCATTATTAAGAACCTTAGGCAACAGCACTGGGGCAGCATTATAAAAACTGCACATAAGGAAGGTATTATAAAACACTTTATGAATATAAAAGCATTTGTGAAACTTGTAACATTTATCTCGACAGGAACTTTTCTCCATATTTCCCCTAAAAAGGCACATTAACAATTATAAAGGCACAGAAATATAACACCAGGACAGAGGTGTAAAACTTTTACACATGAAGTGAATCTGCACCGCTAGTGAAGGACTTGATGAAATTAATAGTTGAGCACAGAGGGGGTGGAAAAAATGGCGTAAACTAGCTGATTCTCATGAATTTAAAGAGGCTACTTTATAGGGTTAAGATCCATAAATGCTTCCATAGCTGCTGCAGATTCACATGGCTGCAATGCAGATTTTTAAAATTCAAAGTGGTTAGATATCTATCCTGTTTTCATATCATCTCAACCACCACAGCACAGAAAATAACATACCTGTCAGAAAAGGAAAACATTCAGAGAGGTTGCAGTTCTGGCAGAAAGAAGCAAAATCCTCTTTGAATATTGGGGTTTTTATGGTCCACATTATAACATAATTAAAGTCAGCTCATCTTGACCAAGATGAAAAATTTAATTATTTAAATATAACCTGAAGTGTACAAATTCCCACAACAATTACCCCATTTTAATCAATATAGAATAAAAATGCAAAACTGAGCATGCCCTATGAGTTAATAGCTTGTAAAACAATGCATAGCAGAAATAATCTGAAATAGTTGATTTCTGTATCATTTTGTCAATATTTCAGTTGTTCCACCAATTCCTAGGGTGGAAAAAAATTTCCATCTAAGGTCATTGCTCATGTTTTTCCACCCTGGCATTGTGTTACCACACACCTGTAGGCTCCACACCATCAAACTGTCAAACTCTTCTTTTTTAGAGCTGGATACACTTGCTGGGAATCATTTTATGAGGAACCTTAGAGTACCTGGTTTTTGTTTTTCACCCTAAATCCCTTGGAATAAGGAGCAATCTACACAAAACTCTCCACTAATGGCTTAATTTTTATTTAGTTTGTGCCAGCAGGATTATGTAGAATATTTTGTGTTTTTCTGTGTACTGGAGGTTACATTACAGTGTCTATCTATCTATCTATCTATCTATCTATCTATGTATCTATATATCTATCTATATATCTATCTATATATCTATATATCTATATATATATATATCTATATATATATATATATATATATATATAGTCTTCATTGAATTAGTAGGACTATGAAAATATTTATTATGGTTTATCATTTTTCAAAACAAACAAAAAAAGAGAAATAAAAACAACAATGTCAGTGTACAAAACCCTCTGATGAAATATCTAAAGTGAGCTTTAGTGGACTTGCATATCTTGTAAGAGTTTGAGTTCTTTCCTCTCCTTGGAGACCTTGTTTGGGGTTTGCAGTCTATCTTTCAAACTGGACCCTCAGTTTTAGTCTGGCTTTTAGCAGTGTCACAGCCTCCTGCAAGGGGAGCAGCCTTCTCAGGGTAAGGCCTAATACAGTGCTTGGGGGCTGTTAGGTCAGATAGGGTGCACCTCCTTTTCAAGCAATGTTCCCATCAGGTTGTGTTTGGGGTCACTACCAAGTCAGCCTGCAGTTGGCTGTCTGTTCTTGAGCATAAGTGTTCTGCTCCATGTCACAATATGAAAAAAAAAGGCCAGGGCTTGCTTTCGATGTGAAAGCATTGGTCTTCTAATATGACACACATGTTTAAAGAGGTCTTACAAAACAAAATACAGAAAATCAATTGTGTCCCAGTTTTCAATAATTACATCCATTAGAGAATGTGGAAAGAACATTACACTACTATAAAAAACTAACACTACTATTCCAGAGATGAATGTGTTATGATGCAAGAACGTGTGTATTATCCCCAGAACCAAACCGAAAGACATGTGAAGTTTCAGGCTGAGGTTGGTAAGAGAGTGTCATTATCAAAGATGAAATTAGTTCTATACTGACATAGGCTGAATGGCCCCATAAAAAGCAGTCCTATTATTGTGGATTGAAGGTAGAGAGAAGGGAGCTTGCACTAAAAAAGCTTCATTACTCACAAATCAGGCTAATTACTGAAGTATAAAGAGAAAAGACAGTGACGTATATTCTGGAACTCTGCAGTTTCTTTATCCATTAACTATTAGTGAAAGCACATTTGTCATCCTATCATCAAAACTGAAGCAACTTTTATTTAAGGCCTTTTTGTTTTTGTCTTAAATCTAAAGTTTGACCAGGAGTGTGAATTGTTTCTGCAGTTTTACTTCTTCGTTTCCTAAAACTTCAGAAGGTGTCAAGTCTTGTCAGGTTTGGTTCACTGTGCGATTCCCCACTTGAAAGGGATAGTCTCTACTATGAAACAACTGGATTTTACTCAAAGAGCCTTCAATTTAGCTGATCCATCTTTATTTTCATATGATGGTCACCATAGTTTTTAGCCTTCCAGTGATATAGGTGAAAAACCTCAAAAGAAACAGAAGCACATCTATTACATTTTTAAGTTAACAAGATAAACACATTGTGAAATAATCAAACACATTTCCATCCCTTTAAACCAATTATTTCAACAGTATAATAAATAGCAAATATTTTATAGTACAATTCAACACCAATAAATAAATTAGCATATTTATTGACATTTTTTTCCTTTTCACTTTCTACCATAAACAATAAACACTAAGTGTTTTTTATTTATTTTTTTCTTTTAAAGTTACTCCCATGATTTGATCTGAATATTAAACCTGTTCAGTACATCAATCAGAGTCCATGTGCTGCACAAATAAGATTCAGGAAATAAGCATTTTGAGGCTTACCGGCTGTCCTTCACAGCTTGTAGAAACTTTTGCACAGTTCTGAATTTACATGTGCTACCAGCACTGTTTGCTTCTTATGCTATAGCACTTCTTCCAACAGGAGTGGCAAGTCAGTCACACCAAAAATGCCTGCACTTTCTGATTGTTAGGAGATTGATTCAACCTGGTTCTCATCACTAACCAGCAGAAGCCGCAGAAAGGTGCAGCAGAGGGGCGTGTCTACCTGGCAGTACGCCAGAACAGTAGGAATGAAGAATGAGGCCCTAAACCTTCCTAAATAAGGTACCTGAACACTATGGCTCTTTTCCATTAGTGCCTACTTGGCTTTACTTAACTCAACACAGTTTGGGTTGTTTCCATTACAATCAGGTACCACTTCAATGCGGGTGGCGTCAGTCATCATCTTTATTGTCATTGCAACATACATTGCAATGAGATTTGTCCTCTGCATTTAAGCAATCCCTATGGGAGCAGTGGGCTGCCTCTGTGTGGTGCTCAGGGAACATTCTGGGGCTGAAGGTCTTGCTCAAGGACCCAGAGTGGCAGACTTTGGGATTTGGGCTTCTAATCTCTGGACCACAATCTCAATTCTGCCTCTTAACCAAACACCTCTTGTCTAACCCTTGGATTTGTCCACCCCATCCAGCCTTTATGGATGACCCACACCTGTTTCCCAGATCACAACCAAGCCTCTTGATATTGTGTCTAATGATGTGTCAGAGCCTAAAGCCAGCTCCCTCTACTATCAAGCCACGGCCTGCTGTGACGTCATCATCCTCTCTGCAGCTAGTTACTTGGCAAAGTAACTATGCAGTTACTCTTTTTTAGATCTAATTTCAATGAATTTGGATGACTTTGCTGTTATTGGAACTTTTAAATACTAATTAGATCAATTATCAAAAATAAAATACATAATAGATTAAATTGACTAAGCATCTGAAAACATTGTGGACTAATCTATACCATTTTAGTGTGTGTGGTGGCATGAGTGAGTTAAGACGCTATCAATTGCAATATATTTATGTAGATATTATTATTATTATTATTATTATTAATATTATTATTATTATTATTATTATTATTGCTATTATGCTGGGTGCTTAGAATTGTTGTGCAATCAAGCCATGAGGAAAAATCAGACTGAGCTGTAAGCAAAGAAACTTGAGACTTTTACAGGCACCGAGAAACTGCCCCCTCAGCAGGATGTAGTGAACCAGGATTCACTGAATCATTCTGATGATGGTGATCAACCACTTCATTTTGTCTTTTGTTTCTTTTTTATGTACATAGTTCCTTAGCTTTTTTTGTCTTCCTTTTGCTTGGTAGTTTTAGTTAAGTTTCACTAGTCTGGTTGAGAGGATTTGCTGATTGAAATATAGTGTTAATTCAGATAAGCAGCAGAGTTTGCTGTGTGCAGAGTTTGCTGTTAAAAGAAGGCCATCGCTCGAATCATTGCTTTCAACTATTGTCCTGATATCAGCTGTTAGG
Organism: Fundulus heteroclitus; assembly: GCF_011125445.2. Taxonomy (NCBI): domain Eukaryota; kingdom Metazoa; phylum Chordata; class Actinopteri; order Cyprinodontiformes; family Fundulidae; genus Fundulus; species Fundulus heteroclitus. Next base: position 28,174,806 of record NC_046361.1, on the reverse strand, counting down.
GCTGATATTCACCAGACAATACCTAACAGACCAAGAGTTATTTATTAAACATTAAACAACTAAAACAGTGTGTAGTAGCAGAACATGATAAAAGAACAATAACACAAACTGGATGTTTTAGCACTTGATAATTATTGTACATTAACAGACTACAACTTGATATAAAATGGATATAGCAATAAAAATCATGCGTCTCTAACAATATAACAAAATGAAATACAGGTCTGCGATAGACTGGCAACCTGTCCAGGGTGTAGCCCGCCTCTCGCCCATTGACAGCTGGGGATAGGCACCAGCACCACTCGCGACCCCACAAGAAAGAGACGTGTTAGAAAATGGATGGATGAAATACAGGTTTTGGTAAAGTTAAGTAGGGTTCACACCATTCTAAACAACAGCCAGCAGGTAGAATGTACTTCAAGTATTTTCATGATTGATTGTTAAAAAAAGGGAGTAAAGTGTAAAACTAATGGCCTTCTTACACTGTGCGATTTTAGTAATCTTGTAAGACAATTCCATGATACTGTGCGACATGGATTTATTCATCTTTGGCATTTGATGACAAGTTTGATGTATTCGTTAGTCAATTGTCTTCATGGCTTGTGTGCACAGCTGAAACCAGATGTTTATGTATATTGCATGAAATGAAACAAGCTTTTCTTTTGATTCCTCTTTCTGTTCTAGGGTGGATACATGTTTAGCAACACAACACATTCATCTCTCGCGCAAAGAACAAATGTGCTTCCTAAACTTGTACATGCATATAACATATTTAGACATCTGGGAAATTTAAGGTTCCAAACTGTTTGGAGGCATATTAATTTTACAGTCTATAAATGTTTGTTTTTACCTGCATATATTCGTAGAACCTTTGTTTTCAAGACAAAATCTCAAGACAAAATTTGCTCACTTTTTTGCCCGCTTTACACAACATAATTCATCTATTGTAAGTGCTGGTTTGTAGTTTATATGGTTTTCTTTAAATGCGTGCACCTGTCATTACAGTTTAAGATTTAGAACTCTGCATGATGATGACGTTTATCACTTTGTTTTACTGTGAAGTTGTTCAAAATCTTCAGTCACGTTGAACAAGACAATCTAATGATTTCATTTCCTTCTTCTGTTTGACTTGAATTGCTCATCTCCGCTATTTCAATAGTTTTCCCTAAGCATAGTTTGCATACTTCAGAGCTTCTGCTTGTGTCTTAAAATGTTTTTGAAAAAAAAAAATTGACATACTGTAGATGTTTTTTGGAAAAAAGACCATTCTTGCAATAAAATTCAACACATTTGAAGTCCACAATCCATTTCTCCTAAAGAAAGGGAAATACGCTAAAAAAGCCTTTTTTGTTAGGGAACAAGTCAGTTTTCAAACAGTTTCTGCTAAATGGCTACTTTAAGGTAAAGTGAAAATCAGTTTTAATCAGTCCCTGTTGTATTGTAGAGTATTCATATTTGACATGAACACATAATTGCAAAAAGTAAAACAATAATTTCAAACAGAAAATTTGAAGTTACAATTTCTTTAGACCCTGGATACAAAAAGTAAACTTCATAAAAACTCTAAATGTGATCCATTAAAGCCATGATATGACTCCAATTTGAGCACCCCAATTTGAGAATTTATTTAGAAATTTGGGTTTAGGGGGCTGCACAGTGGCGCAGTGGGTAGCGCTGTTTCCTTGCAGCAAGAAGGTTCTGGGTTCAAGTCCAATCCTGTGTCATTCTGCTTGTTCTCCATGTGCATGCGTGGGTTTTGGGTTTAGCCCTGGAGCATGTTATTTTGGATCGATCCAATTCATAGTTCTGCTGTGAGAAAAAAAGCGAAGCAACAATGTTAAACCTTAAAACATATATATAGAACACTAAAGGCTAAAGATTGTCCTTACCCCTGGCATATTTAGGCTCAAAGTAATCTTTTGGATTTAAAATCCATTTTGTTCTTACTGGAAGTAATATTAACCTTTTAAAGTGGCTCAGGTAGAGTCTCCATTTCAATCTAATAGAGAATCTTCAGTTGTAGCTAACAATGGGTTCTATGGAAAGTAGGCCTTTCAGCTTTTCAATACATTTTTGGAAGTGCATTAATAATTTTCAACATGTTAATTTTGCTTTTCTTAAATTGTAAATAAAAAGAAATTTATTTAAAAAGTTTGCATTGTTTTGTTATCATTTGAGACATGCATTTGAGACATACATTTCCCATTTGAAACACACTGTTTGGTTTACCTGAAATTATTTTAAAACTGAACTTGACAGGAGTATGAATCATTTTTACTTTACTGGAGCTTTTTCCCATGTATCATGCAAATTCTAATTGCACAGGGTTTGAAATCATAAGTTAACTTGTGGTTATGGCTAAGGAACTTCTAATTTATTAAATAAAATACCAGTAATTTAGTATGACTAATAATGCATAAAAACAGACAACTGACTGCCACACCAACACTTATTTCTACTTTGAGATGTATTTATATTTATAACTTTTTCCAATATAGTACATAGTTAGAAGTTTAACACAAGCACAACCAAAGATTTTAAGTATAATAGAAAAAATTGTTTCCAAAATCAGTCTGTTTTATTGTTTATTTTTTTAGCTTTTTTGTAATTAGGCTGACAGCAGCTTGAGATTCTTCACACTGTCATCTGCTTCAGGCACAACGCAGTCATAAATTAGTTATCATGTTGTTATTTCCACTTGAACAGCCCAAATTGTCATACAGGTACCTGTGTTACTTCAAAGTTGTTTGAAAATAGCAAAAATAACATTAACTTCATAATTGTTTCCATCACATGTCACTTAAAAAGTAATCAAAAGCTTGCTCTGACATGAATGTTCAAAACACTGCAAAAACAGAAAAATGGAAGGATCTCTAAAGGACATGAATTTAATCACCTTGTTTGTAAAAATGTGCAATAATTTAGTTTTGTGATAAAAGGAAAACAGTACCAAGGTAGCTGAGTCCTTATCTATCTCAAATAAAGACTAAGTTATGCTGTATTTTACACTCTATCAGTACATCAGTATAATTAATATAATATATAACTTTATAATTGTCTCCATAAGGAAATTTTCCTTGCAGCTAGGTGCTGGAAAACATAACAAAAACACAAGACGGCATAGGAGCAGCAACCAAACTCCAGCCAAGCTGATCTAGAAATATAAAATGTCTGAACACTCTACACTTTTCAACTAATAGAAATCTGGAAACTAAAAATAAATAAACAGGAGAGGTCTTCAAGGGGATGGTGGAAAGTTTTCAGGCAACTCTCTTCTTGGTGTCTTAATTTAATGAAGTAATGACAGTTAAAAGGAATAGTGAGGATTTAAAGATCAGTTGAATTTCAGACAGATTCTTGAAGCACTAATCAAAATCCCTGTTTAATTCAAAGTAGCTTTAAAGATTTAGCAGACTCTGAAGTGAGACTGCGTGAAAAGAGAAATTGGTGGCTGAATTAGTAAAAGCAGTGTTTACAATTTTTTTCTTTTTTAGAATTCTTGAAAGTTGTCCAACATATTTGTTGATCTGTTATGTTCTGGGTTTGTAGCTTGTAGTGAGGAGGATACAGGTGGATTTCAAATGAAAAAGAAATTAAATGTTAATTTCAGTGATACATATCAGCCAAATATCTGATAATTTTAATTATTATGGGTAACGGTTAATGAAAACTCAATATATTGTTTCTCTTTTACCAATTCAGATTTTTTTAATAGCACAGATGTTGACCTACAAAAAAATTATGCTTGTGTATTGTACAGTATCTGCACTTAATTCTTGGTTCGAACTCCTTTTGTCTGTGTATCTCTCATTTTCTCTCTTGACAAAAACCTATAGATTCTATATGGCTCAGAGTATTTTGCTGGTGAGTCAAATACAGATACCATGACAATTTAACCAGCTCTTGTTCTCTTAGTCAGTGATGGAAGGTTCTCAGTCAAGACGGACAATTAAATCAATATCCTCCAAAAGTTTCCTACAAGGGTAAGCATTATGGGTTTAAATTCTAGTCACGTGAAATTTTTGCTTGTAAATCACAATGTGTAGTGGTAAATAAATTATTTACATTGTAAACCAAAATGTCTAAGAATTTTATCTCTGTGCATCCATAAAAAAGAATGTATGTGTATAAAAATGTCATTAAAATAAATAAAACAAGTACCGGACTGTTTACACAAGGAACAATTGTGTTTTGTTAAGGTCTGTTTACAGACACAAAGCAAAAATCTACGTTGTATGAGGGTCAAAGGCTTGAGATGATTCTCCCTTGATTCTGTGTGGAAACGTCTCCCTTTTGTCAAGATTAGATAAGATTCAAAGATTCTTTATTGTCACCGTGTGTTATCCATCCTTCCATCCATCCATCCATTCTCTTCTGCTTATCCGGGGTCGGGTCGCGGGGGTAGCAGCTTCAGTAGGGAGGCCCAGCGTGTAACTGTGGTGAAATTTCTTTTTGACCTCTCCGGGCTAAGAGTACACATAAAAAAGACAACAAACAGGCAATGAACAATGGTTTCAGTGTTTCTTTTCTCATTATAGTGTTCAAAAGATTAAAAAAAATTAAAAAGACGAAGATTCAAAAGTTTGTATGAACTAGAGTCACAGATAAATAATGAGGTAATAAGGTGTTTTTGTGTAATCATGATTTGAGGCTTCATTTACAGAAATGTGCATTTAGATTTAGATGGATTAACAACTGAAATTAACTCAACAAGAAAATGCCATCTGTGGGACTTTCTTATCAGTTTTTACTACATGATCATCTGGACAAATACTAGTTTGTTTTTCTATTTGTAACCAGTTTTCATCCCCTGGCATCCTATGAAAAGATATATTCTGTGTTTTTGCATTCTAATGTACCGAGTACGGCTTGCAGCCACGTACTGGGCCTTGGGTCTTTTGGTCTATTGGTACCAGGCCACAGAGCAATATTTTAGCATGACAGTTGGTTTCTTTTGAAAAACCTGTAAGGGTCTATGTGCTTCAGCCAGTCCACTTTAGAAATGTTAAGATATGAAGTAAAACAGAACAGGAAGACAAGCATCTGAGACAACATCAAGGAGGGAGCATCTGGTCCAGCCAAACGTTATGTGTGACTTTTATACAGTGAGATGTGCAAAGAAATGCCCCTCCTGGTTCACAAGGTTACATGTGACACCAAGTTTGGTCTGTGGTGACCAAAATATTGGAGACCACAGGTTTATGTTCCCAGGGACTGAGATTCATGACCACTAAGTAATTTAATGACAAGGAGCACACTAGGATGAACCTTTTCCAATTTCTTTCCTCATTCTATTGGCTGTTAACTTCAAGTGCATCAGGATCCTGGTTGTGGGCTTAAACTCAACCTTCACCATCATCAACCCAGACATCCACCACCAGAAGCTTTCCCAGCTCTCTGTCTGTCAGTGGATCACCAGCTTGCTGACTGACCAGCAGCACCAGGTGAGGAAGGGGAGCGTCTTCTCCCGCAAAGAACCACCAGTGCCAGGACCACTTGGAGCTTAACACTCTTAAGGCAGTGACACGATAGTGAATGTCTGGAGAACTCCCCCCACACTGCCTCACCTCACCATCCTCCACAATTCAGTGTCTGCTGTGGATCACTTCCGATTCCAAACAACCACCCTTTCTCTGTACCTCACACATAGACAGTGTTCAGGAGAAAGCCCAGTGAAGGCTGTACTTCCTGTGGCAACTCGAGAACTTCAACCTTCGACCTGAGCTGCTGGTCATATTTACGCTGTCATTATGAAGTCTGTTTTGTACACGTTAATCACTGTGGCATTTGGCTTATCCAAAAAATAGGAGCGGTTCAAACTACAATGAACAATTAGGTGTGAGGAAAGGATCATCAGGGCTGGCATATCTACCCAGGACTCATACAGGTTTAGAGTCTGCAGACCTCACACGCTCATGTCAACAAGTAAAATAATTTCTTTGGATACTGCCTGATCTGAAGACCCAGCTTCCTTAGCAATGACCATTTGGGGCGTAACCCTTTTTGATGGTACAAATTACTGTCTTCCTGGCAAGGTTTAAGTGGGTTTTCACTTACATAGTTGTGTGGAGCTGAATATAACATTTCTATTGCAAAAAATATAGATTTTTATGAGTCTTATGTATCATTAAAATTCTCTGGAGAAAAAATATTATTTCAGATTTTTATCGGTTCTAAACCACAATTACCATCATAGAAATAAAAGCTTTAAATATATCTCTTTGGGTGGATTACATTTCCAAAAAGAATTTTCAGTTTTTAATTGAATTACTGAAATCAAACTTTTGGTATGATATTCTGATTTGAGTTGCACCTGTATTTTACCCTTATCTGAGGGAATAATCCTAATTAAACAACCGGAAATTAGAAAAGCACCTGCAAAATTATAAACTTGAAAAGAGACAGGCTTCTATCACAGGAAATAATATAAACACCGACACTGACTGAACTGTGTTTTGGTTGTTTCCTTTACAGTTCTCTGATCAGTAAGCCTTTGGAAATGTGTGAATACAGCTGCAATGAACAACCACGGTTTGTAGACATTTCTTTTTTAATCAGAATTTTATTTGTAGTTTTTGAGCATGCCCCCTGTAGAAATGTCTTCTCTTGTATTTAAATCAGAAAGTCAACAGGAAAAATTATTCTCAGACAAAACGGATAGCTGTTTTTAACTTAATTTGTTGAAAAGATCAAAATCATTCAACTGTGAGTTTACTCTCCATATGGACAATTATTTAATTCACAGGTTACTAACAACCCTTATTTTGTGAACATCTTAAATAAAGAATCAACAAAACAAAAAAATACAAAATTTTATGAGAAATATTTGCCCATTGTCAAATGTGTTGTTCTGAAGTAAATTGAAAGGTACCACAGCAACCATCATCAGAATTATGCTTACAATTGTTGGCTGTTAGTGGCAGAAATACAATGGTATCCTTACATCAACAAGGAATATGTAGCTTTAGTAAAGACTGGTAAATAACGGAACTAATGTGAATTGCCCCCTGCAAATACAATGCATGAAAAAAGGGCTACATTTTGCACAATCTGAAAAGAACAAATTCTTTGATAACTGGTCTAAAACAACATGTTTGCAAAACACCACCTGATAAGTGATTTAAATTAATCCTGTTGTTTTCAATTACACAGCATGGTCATGTCTTTTTGTACTTGCTCTGCTCCCACAAATAAGTTTTCCTCATGAGCAAGTCAATACTGAGCTATTAAAATGTGTGAAATTGAATAGTTTCATCTTATTTGTGAGAGTACCGTGTTTAGAGAGAAAAGGTTTAATATGGGGTGATTAAATTCTGTTCGTATTATTTTTAGGTAAAAACAATACATATATTAAATGCTCACAGCTTTACTTTTTATGTGTATTTTATAATCAGATATTTATATTTTTTCTCATTTATTTGTGGCTTGATTTAACAAGCTGGTCATCACCTCTATTCCCTACTTTCAAGCTATTTTATCTCACATCTTGGTGACATATTGGTGCTGCACAGTTATTGGCATTCATTGTAAAGATAGGATTGTAATGCAGTTATTATTAAAGTATCATAATCTCTCACTGAAATACTTAGAAATCCAACCTTCATTTTAAGTAATTTATTAACTGGGGAAATAAATCCCACAATGCACCGCAAAACATAAACATGGTAGGAACACTTTGAAAACACATTGTATCTCATTTGGAAAAATATGCATACTGATAGGGAATGGGCAATGTGTTAGGAACAAAACAATGCCACATCACTTGATGAAATAGAAAATAAATCTATTCACAGAGAGCTGAAGTCACTGAGAAAGTGAAACTGAAAAACAGATGCGCACTGCTAGTCCAATTTGCTGAATTGTCACTGCGACACCAAAACTTTAACTCAGTAGTTTGTATGACCTCCACATGCTTGTATGGATTCCTGACAACGTCGGGGCCATGCTCCCTATGAGATGGCAATTGGTGTGCTGGGGTATCCAATTGAATTTAAATTAAATTTTATTTATATAGCGCCAATTCATGTAACAAGACATCTCAAGGCACTTTCCAAAGTAAAATTCAATCAGATTATACAGATTGGGTCAGATTATACAGATTGCTCCAAAAAATTCCTATATAAGGGAACCCAGTTGATTGCATCAAAGTCTTGAGAAGCAGCATTCACTCCTGAAGAAGTGTAGAGCCACAGGGAGAGTCGTCTGCATTGTCCATGGCTTTGCAGCAATCCCCAGACCAACACTGACCCACCACCAAACTGATCATACTGAATAATTATGGATGCAGCATAACAGTCGCTGCAGCTTTTTCAGATCTTTTGATGTCTGTCACATGAGTTCAGAGTGAACATGCTCTCATCTATGAAAAGAACAGTGGAAAAGAACAAAACATGCTAATTCTGGAGCTCTCTGTCAAATACTAGTTGAGCTCCACGTTGCCGGGCAGTGAGCACAGTGCCTACTAGAGGATGTAAGGGCCATCAGGCCACCCTTATGTCAAGTCTGCTAATGGTTTGCTCGGCGACATTCATGCCAGTGACTGGAGATCACTTTGTAGGTGTCTGCCAGTAGTCATCCTTTTCCTCCTTGCACAAAGGAGCAAATACCAGTCCAACTGATTAGTTAAGAACTTCTGCTGACCCTGTCCTAGACTAAGTGGTTGCCTCCTGGAATTTCTTCCATGCTCTTGAGACTTTGCTGGGAGACACAGCAAACATTCTGGCAATGGCACATATTGCTGTGCCATCCTAGTGGAGTTAGACTTTCTGGGCAACCTCTTTGGGGTCCAGCCACATGGGTATCATGTTGGTGACCCTTTTCCTAAACTAAACTTACAGTGGGCATAGACTCCTTTCTCACATTTTCATCCTTTGTTTCATGCCACTTGCACCTCTGAAGCACCTCTGAATAAAGTCAGAGGTGCTTCCTAGACACTCTTATCTATATAAAAACAAAAAAATGCTTCAGTTGAATTAATGCTTCAGTTTAATTAATTTTATGTAACTTTGTATATAACTTTTATACATATACATGCACAGACATGTGTAAGTAATAGAAACCAGACACTCTTGGAAATTAGACATTTGTTCTCCAGTTTTCAGAAATATGATATATTTAAAAAACATTTCCAACTAGGAGGATAATAAACCTGTTTTTATATTTATCTACAGTTCTAAAATTCCATGTACTCAATATGAATAAGCTGCATTAAGAAAACTAGTAACTGTACCTCAATATTTCTTTCAGGTACTCACCAATAACTGGACTTTTTCATTCTCCACCTCCCTTCCTTCTCTGAACCAAGCTGTCAGATCTAAACCATTCCAGGGTATTTAGTAGTGTTTTACCCCACTGAACCTTGATCCACCTCACAGCTCCTCAGGGGCATTTTCTCATGGCCCAACCTGATTGTGAGCTCTCCAGCCGGGGTGGACAGCCTCAGGGGCTAAGAGGTGGTTATTCTACTCTCAGACAACAACAGCATGAAAAGCTCCAGACAACGACAGGAAGACCCAAGGAACTTTTAGTATATTTTCACACAAACACTTTGTCTCACATGCACTCAGCCTACAGTGACCCACTAGTAAACAGAACATTTATCAACACATCAATGCATCAAGAATAAAAATCAAAGGTAAATTTGTTTATTTCATTAGCAGCATCTTTGTCACAGATGTCTTTGAAAAAAAATCATTTACTAATAATAATGTTACTTAACAAGTACGTTAGTGAAGCAATTTTAACTACATGATTCAGATGCCTGTTTACAGTTTTCTACAGGAATGTAATGATTATACAGTATCTTTTTTTCAGACAAAAGGCTGTGCACAATGTATCTGTTGTATACATGCTCTGCATCCTTAACATCTGGAAACACTGCTGATTTAATGTCTCACTCTTGTTCAAAGACTCTTAGCCTAGGATATAGAACCCAGAAGGGAATGAAATGCCTCTACTGGCTTCGCTGTAAACTTTGAAATAAAAGAGTAAGGAATTAGTGGCACTTTAATGTTTAATCTGTGCTACTGATCATTAACTGAAGCGCAGTGCTCTCTGCCTAAGGGAAGAGTGTTTTTTATTATGAGGGCGGTAATCTCTAGTAATCATAATCAGACTGGCATTTTCTTTTTATCAGCACAGAATCGGCCATTCTTGTCCTAAGGGCCATGGTGATACAGTGTCATTGTTTTTGAGTGTGTGTGTGTGTGTGTGTGTGTGTGTGCGTATGTGTGTGCGCGCACGGATGTGTGCACATATGTATGTGTGTCTCAGAGGTATGGGAATGCATGTATATTTGTACAATATTCCACTTAAATAGCCAACAGGAGTTTGGGGGGAAAAAATCTACATGGCTAAAAAGAAAAGACAAACAGGGCATCAACGTTTGTTGCATGTGAGGCTGCATAACATCAGATCATTCAGGGTACCCATGTAGACCCCTGTCTATTGCATTAAGTAGCATCATCAATTATATTATATGGATTGCCGGATGCACGTACATTATCTACTTTAAATAAATTTGGCACCAAGATGCACTATGGTTAGAAGGGTAACCAGTTGGGGCAGTGTAATGCTTTGGGAAACATTGTTTGACAACCTAGGGTCTTCTATTCACTTTGACACATATCGCCTACATAGCATTGTTGAAGACTATGAAAAATCTTCCATAGAAAGCAAAAATGATCTTAAGCCAGATTTCAAAGCACACCTTCAGGGGTCTGGTGGTGTTCATGACCTGATTGGTCAGAGCTGTTTTGGAAGCAAAAGGGGGCAAAGGGGTGCATTCAGTAATAAAGTCATACTGTGTGTTTTTCCTTTTTCAAAACTTCAAGTTGACTATTTGTCAGCTTGCATCTTGTAAACCTACCTGCTAATATACACTTGTTGGTGTCTGTTTCAATTATTTGTGATAGTGACAAATACACACTTTAAATATCTGATTTGATTAAACATTCTTCAGTTCTTTTCTTTTAAATATCTGTTTAATTCTCTTTTTATTTTTTTAAGTTCTCTTTTATTAACTTGTTTATTTTCCCTTTTGGACTTAAATACCCATACATTTTTACTTACTCTTGGTTCCAATAAATTTAGCTTACGTACATTAGATACAGAAATATTTAAGAAATTTGGGATGTGATGTAAATGATTACATTCAAAACATGATACAGTCATTTGAACATAACCTGGAGCCTATATTATATTTAAAAGGACAAATGACACATATCAAATGGTTAAAATAATGACTGTTCCAGTATGTGCAACAAATTAAGTAAATTTGGAATTTTATGCTACAATTTTGAGAAACAAAATCTGTTGCTGACATGATTTTGCATTTGTGCTGCTTTCACTGATTAAGTTAAATATTTTCTAATTGGCCCAAAAAATAACATCTGTGGGATTTATGTCGTATTAGTTACAGTCACACTAAAAAGAAAACTGATTTTTTTTTAGTTGCTATGTATCTAGAGTTTTTTTCTGTGTAATTTTTTTGTTACAAAGTTGAGATTTGAGGCTAAATTTTAGATTATTACCAGATTATTAACGTGTTAACACATTAATTGACATTTTTTTTTTATCATAACAGTGAGGGTGAGTTGTTTCCAATCCATCTTTTCCAATGTTACATACTGATTTTGGCAGATATGTATTATTTTTATTAAGTCAGACAAGATAGAAGTTATCCTTCAGTTTATCTAAAATGATGTAGCATGAGTTCTGATGGAGACTAAAAAATAAAGTTAGATGCTTTTTTAGCTTGGCTCCCTGTTAAATCCATAATAACATTTAAAAGTCTCATGTGCATCACTGCATGTTTGAGGGGATAGCTGTTTTAGTTCAGGATAAATTTATTTTGAAACTTTACTTTCACATGGCAGTTAAAGAACTTAAGAATATTCTATCACTCTGTCCCCAGACAGCAGCCTCTTAAAAATAGGGAGCCAGTGTTGCCAGTTCTTGCAAGAGTAATAAGCAACCAACTCTAATAATAAACAAACCAAACAGGGAACCCACCACACCATAATAGAAAGGCCCATTTTAAAAAGTATAAACAAATAAGCCCAAAATTGCTCTCTCCATAGATCCATCTCGACTCCTGTTTGGTTCCTGACATCTCAATTCAGGTCCACTACGTCCTGGTTTTCTGGCAAAGTACGAATCCCTCCAGCCTTCCTGGAACTCCGGTCGACCTGGCACTTCTCTCCTGCTGGTGTCCCACCACCATCTAAGCTGTCTACCCTCCATTGTGGAACTCTCCATCCAACTCCGAACCACACCTCTGTCACTGACAGCCGCAGCCTGACCAGCCTTCCCCAGCTCTATTCTTAATTCTCAGCTTTATTCTCTATCTGGAAGTCATCCTCCGCTACCGACATCTCCAACCTGTTGTTTGCCAGTGCTCACTCTCTAATTTCTGTGTCCTTACAGTTCGTGACCAGAGCCTTTATAACTGACCCATATCCACTCCACCCCTTACCACACTCTCCTGTACTCATTCATATCAATAAAACAAAACTTTTACTGTCATACTGCCTCTGTGTTTGTTGCTTCTGGGTCATCACGAAAAACCCAGCCATGATAGTGTGCTTGTATATCTAAAGTGGTTGTAATAGTGATTGTGCGGAGCCACAGACCCGCCCCCAGAGCACCAAGGCAGACAACAGGGAGACCAGAGCCCCAGATGTCCAGAAAAGCCGCCAGAACGCAGGAGCCCAAGACGGAACAACACAGGAATGGCTGCATTCCCCATCCTAGATAAGAGCAGAGGAGAGCCTAGGAAACCCCCAACAGACAGCGTAGAAGCCTCCGGGGGCTACAGCAACCAGCCTGTGGGCTCAGTTGGCAGCCAGTAACTCCATAGCAGATCCAGCCATGGGCCCAGAGACCCAAAGCCCAAGGACGCACCACCCTCAGCAAGGCCCTGAAAGAGCCAGGAAGCTCAGGCCCCATGAAGCATCCGCCAGAAGTGATCCAGCACACAATTGAGCACCCTGCCCTGCCCTGGCGACCAAGAACCACCAACACACCAGCATGTCAAGGCACCAACCACTGGCAGAGAGCCTGACAGGGGGATGGGCTCCACACTTAGTGGAGATCTGAGCTGTCCCAGGAGAGGGGTCAACCCAAAACCCAACCCGACAAAGAGACAAGCACATAATCACAGGCACACAATCACACATTCTCACCCTAATGCCCACATACGCAAATGCTCATAACCATACACGAGAATCGATGGTGTTCAGACACTTGAACTCACCACACACATCTTATACTCACAGGTACTGGTACCCCAGAGGAGCTAATCCCCATACAGCACACCCCTGCCATGAAGGCTGTGCCGAGCCAACCAGCTGGCCCCCGTACCGAGGCCCCTTGTCTCTCTCCCAGGAACTGGAAAGCTGGACAGAGTTGAGGGGAAGATGACTGGAGCTGTTTAAAAGACAACAGAGGAAGGAATCTTTTAGAAGCGGCAAAAGACTTTAGACCAGAGGAGAAACATACAACCAAAGTTATGGATCAATGCATATTTATATGTCAGAATGGCCCAGCCTAAGTCCAATACCTACATTTATTTGGGCATTTGCAACAAGACCAGAAAACCTATGCTTGTGGATGCTGTACATCCAATCCTATTGCAGAATTGGCAATGATTTCAGTCTCTACATTTGTAAAGAATGTAAATGATGCAAATGGTGCTTCTACAAAGTGTTGAATGAGGGGTGGGTAACATAAATCCACACCACACACAGATTTTTCTATCTAAAAAAAATATTAAACCTCATATTCTTTTTCTTCTTCTTTCAATGTATTTCTTCTTCTTTTACGTACTTCCAGTTTTGAAGTGGTTGTAATGAGTCAAACTTTGAAAAAGTTAAACAGGTATGATGGCAATGTAAGGGGTGGGAAATGTAGGAACTTAACAAAACATGTCTGACACAGTAACTCAGAACAATGTAAAACAAATCAACTCCAAAATCTACAAAACGTTCAAGAGCACACATGCAAATATGAGAATGTCAAATTTCTATTCAAGATGCAGCATCCTTTGTGTATTTTAAATTTATTTCAATATTTTTTAATGACATCATGGTAACTACAAGCACGTCTTCTACATAATAGCAAGAGTGCTTGCGCCCTCAATTTCTCCTCCGTGCTTTTACCCAGATGCATCGTGGGGACAGCATGGCACTTACGCAAACAGCTGCTAAAAGCTGCCCCCCATTGACTTTCACCTCTGGGTAACAGAGATAAATACTCAGCTTTAGTTTCACTTTGCACTAACACTGTGTCTGTGTGTACTTGCACCACCAGCTTATAACACATTCTGTTCTTTTTGAATAGAGTAAAAGTTCAATGTATGCATTAGCATTAAAAATGCTTGTTTGAATAAGGGCCATGTTGATCTGCTTTTAAGCACATATTTGCGCTTGAGAAAGAAAGGAATTTATATCAGTTATCAATATAGTAAAGAAGTGGTGTGAGGCACACAAGACAAAAACTCAAACCTAATGTTTGTACACCTGAGGAATCTGCAGCCATAGGCTTAACTTTGAAATCAGTAGAGACTTCAGCAGTGATCATCTCCACAGGAGAGTAATTAGGGACCAGTGAGATCAGTTGTTTCAACAGAGGAATGACTACTTCTCAGTTTTCTCATCAAAGACAAGTCTCTAAGTGACTGAGCTGGGAATCGCTGTTTATTTTTACAAGAGGTGTGTGTGTGTGTGTTTCTGAGGGCACCAAAATTCTCATTTTCTCTAAGGTTTTCTGCTGAGCTCTCAATTAATATGTGGCTCAAGCACCCAAATGATTGTTTGTTTATTCGTCTTCTGTTGAATGCACACAATCCCACACCCCAGAGTCAAACTGGCCCCCTGTTAATTATTTTGTCAACCCTCATATCTTTTTTAATTGTTGTGAGTTTGTTTATCCTGCAGATGAAATTGAGCTTGGGGAGATTTAGGGCAGCCAATTCAACTCAGAATTGAAGATAGATGACTGTGTGTCAAATTGTCTGACAATTGGAACCATTGTGAAACATGCTGATGTTAAAATCACACTCTAATTCACATTTTTTTAGGTAAGACATTTCTATTCAATGCCTAACAGACTACTTTTAGAAATCCAGATTTGATTATAAAGTTGCTAATAAAATAGGGTTATTATCTGCCCTACATTACATTTTACAGCATGCAATGCTGGAGGCTGTGGAACTGTTATTTCTGTAAGTGTGGCTGAAATTACCAGGGAGCAGTAATTTGGTTGTTTGCCTGAAGGAATTATTCATTCTAACCAAAGAACAGTGTATAACAACATATTTAAATCTATGCATAGCTCAGATTCAGTTTTGTGGACTTTGATATCTACATTAGGGTGATGTTGGTTCCATCGGATCCATATTGAATTATCAGGGTTGATTCGAACCTTTAGATAAATGGCAGAGTAAGAAACAGGACTAATGTAGTCCAACTCAGTTACAAGCAAAATTTGCTGTGTTAAGGTTACTGATATAAAAGTACAAAACTACTAATATAAAATATAGTTTGATCAAAAATTACTTTATCTCAACAGTAGTTGTAGTTTTTGGGTTTTCTTTTGGGCAATGTGCAAAGGACAAGGGGAAACATCAATCTTAGACTAAACAAAATGTAAATTAAATTGAAATAGCAAAAAAAAAAAAAATCATGTCATCACATACAGTATTTAAAATACGGAGCGAGGATAGTACATTGTCATTTCAGACATTCCCGACCCTCCCATGCTTGTGTGATAAAACATCTTTCCATTTACAAGCTTAAGCTTTACATGGTAAAGGAAGTAGCTATAAAATGCTGTTATTTTGGTTGGCCAGATTTCCCTTCTCAGTAAAAGGGTTGGGGGCGGTAATGATATTTGGCTCTACCTTGTTGACTTCACTCTGATTGGCTACAACCATATTTGGGAAACTGTTCAAACACGCCCATCCATGGCTTCACCCCCTTCATCCACACATCTCTTCTTGGTGCAACACTCCATCACAAATCCACATTATGGTATTATGGCTAGTGTAAGTATTTGTGTTACGGGACGTCAGACAGGGAAGGCCAAGCTGACCAAAGGCTTTAACCTGACAGCATGATTTATCATCCACACAGTGCAACTGAAGTCCACGGTCCACAGCAGCAGGGCAGCCAGCTCTCCACCGCAAAAGCAACTAAGCCACATTCCAAAGTAACAAGTGCCCTGCTCACTTCCGGCCCTTCCCCGGAAGTACTGCCCTTGGACCTCTCCCACTTCTGGTACGATGTCAACCTGTGATCTGCAACCTATGACATCACCACGTGACCTATGTCCTAAGATTTATGACATGTAACTTAAGACCTATGACCTAAGATTTATGACATGGTATTTATGACTTGTGACCTATGACCACCTTAATGATGACCAAATGTGTGAGCTTAGCAGACATGTGACGAGGCAGCCTCTTGATCTTCTTGTCTCATTATCTGAGGCCCGCCTCACCCGGTTCGTAAATTCGGCAGCAAAGGAAGAAAACAATCAGAGACAAAACACTTGGAATATAGATATATTTAATTACAATTGGAATTCCAAGGGGAGACACGCAGTTACAATTCTATCCTAAAGCCCCCTGTCAGGACTCAGTAGGCAGCGCCGTCCAGTTTTTTGCCGGTCCTGCCTTCTCTGCTTTCTCCACAGGTGGTTGGAGTTGACAGGTGGGCGTGGTACACACCTGCGGCTCGTTCGGCGGCGATTGGCTGCGCTATAAGAACTGTGCTCTGACAGCTGGAGGATGCCAGAGTGTTAACCTTGTTTGGTATGCCTCAGTGGCCACTGTCTTGTGACAGCTCGCCTTTCCCAGCGCTAATCCTTGTCTCCTGTCTCTCAGGTTGCCTCTCGTTGCAAGCGCTCTTCTGTGTTCTGATGTTTCCCCGTGCTCAACTCTCACTCCGACTTCCACCAGACCGCCCTGGTTCATCCAGCTGTCTCTGTGCCACCCACCCACTCCGCTGCTGCTCGGGCCCCTCACAGCCCTCGGGCTCCTCCTGCCCGCTCGCCAGTCGCTGTACCACCTGCTACCATCTCGGAGGATCTCTGACTGGGTCCGTTTCTTCACTCCACTCCCCATGGCTAGGTTGTAATGCTCGGCGGTAAGCCTGTCTAACGTTAATCGCTTTTCTTCACTCACTGTGAAGAAATCCAACGCTCTCTCTCTCATCCGCAGACTGCCCGAGCCTGGCCGCGCGTTCTTCCTCTGGCTTTAATTATCGTGGGTTAACCACAATTTCCTTGTGTAACCTTGTGTAAAATAAACACCTTAAACTGCTACGCGCCTCTCAAGTGTATTCTGCATGTGGGTTAAACACCTCAAAACCATGATACCTCCTTGTAATCAAACATGGAGTCTGCCTCCTGGGTTGGACTGCATGCACATGTCTGTGGAGCAGCCGTGGGGCCCATCTATTAATAGCCGGGCCCCTCACTGAGTAAGTGAATGAATGTTGTTGGGGGGCTGCATACACACTTATTCTGTGTTCTTCTCCCCACACACAAATTAGATCCGCATTCCAGTGTCAGATAAGGAGTTGACTTCTTAATAAATTTGCCCAGATGTTTCTAGGAGTCTACCAAGATAAACATTCCAAAACAATGTAAACCTTTTAAACCATAAACCTTCGTGAAGCTTACCAACCATAAAACATCATATGACCTTTACTTGCCCTGGTATCCTACAAGAAGGTTGGGTGAATTTATACTCTGTGAGTGACCCTGCAGAATCCATACTATGTGCTCTGCCAGGCCACAAAGTTAAAACTTAGGTAACTGTTACTGCTTCATAAAAATACATGATTAATACTGTCATGGTGTTTAGGTGTTTGGCCCACATGCAGAACACAGTCGGGAGGCAGAGAGCAGTTTAAGGCGTTTATTTAGAATACAGAAGTGCGAGGGAGGATCCGAGGAGGAACCACGACGGAGAACGCCTTGCGGCGACGTGAGACGGGGCTGGTAGTTCTGCGGGCGAGAGATGAAGGGTTAGCCAGAGCTAAATGCAAGGGGAAATATGCGGGATGCAGGAGAGTTTACCGCCAAGTTCGGAAACCAGGGAGTGGAGCAGAGAGGCGGACTCAGCCGGTGACTTTCTGTGATGGTGGCAGATGACAGAGTGGCAGATGGGCGAGACAGAGGATTGTAGCGGGGTCCGAGCAGCACCGATGGTTGGAGAAAAGGTCAGTGGACAGCTGGAGGAACCAGGGGAGATCCAGTGAAGTCCTCAGCCCGGCTTGGTAACACCAAGGGAGCTTTGGGGTCTTGTGGTTGGCAGGAGGTAACAGGAGATGATCTGGTGGAGTCTTCAGCCCGACCTGGTAACACCAGGGGAGCTTCTGAATGGAATCAAACTGAGAATGAACAGTGACTGAACCTGAGCATGAGGGAGCACCTGGAACGGGATTCAGAATGATGAGAGCCAGGAAGCTTGACTTGGTTTGTCCAGAGCACGAGGGAGCGCTAGGAGTGGGAGTCTCTTTTTGGCATTAAGACAACAATTCTTTTTAGCACATTGCCAGACAGGACACTGTTAAAAAAAAAGAAAAAAGATTTGATCCTTCTGTCAACAAATTCTGTTACCATCCTTAACATATTATACACCTATTGTACATAGAGTGCAGCTAAAACCAGTTCCGAAACAGTCCAAAGTGATTTGATGATTTAACAGGATCTAAGGAAAACAATAAAATCGTTAGGCTACATGTGCTCTTAACATGCAGCCACAATGTCAGGACAACAAAAAAAAAAAAAAAAAAAAAAAAAAAAAAAACATGCAGCCACAATAATGGGAGGTAAGGATTTACAGCTGGGATCTGGTCACCCAGGATTTCGGTGGAATTATAGACTGATCAATGGAAAAAGAACAGAATACACCTTCGTTATTATGAAATAACTGCAGAAGATTATTTTTTTCTTCCTTTTTCTAAGACATCTTGGTCACAAAAAACCACATACTGTATGGCTCTGTTAAAACTACATTTGGAACCTTGCAATTTCCATCATTTTTTTCTTAAATCTACCTCCAGTTGATCTATCATACCGGCTCTCACCCAGACTGGCCATCGCTGGGAGGTCTTTCAACGGTACAGGTTGCTATTGTGGCTCAGTTTATGCATAGGACTACTACCATCCCTGGCTAGCCTCAATGCTTCTATTCACCTGGCCATTTCTCCAACTCTATACATGACTAACAATTAGCACCAGGTTAACCTTACCGGCACCTGGCTTGTTGTTGAAATACTCCGCCCTGCAGCTGCTAAGTCTCAACAACTCCACCACTCCAACATGCATTGCAGCCATCAGACTTTTACGCCAACCCTGTTATGTCCATCAGAGTGTCCATAAAAAGTTTGTTTACTCCCAGCACTGTCCTGCTACGTTTGCTTCTATCTGGTCCCCAGCTGATCGCGTCACACTCTGGCGACATCATCAGCACAAGTGAAAGCAGCACTAGGCGATATGGAAAATCTGGAGTGAATTATATTGTGTTGCAGAGTTTACAGAGACATTCACCACCAGTGCTGTCTCCTGTCACTATGGAACTGTAAAACACACTAGCCTTCAACAAGAAATCTCTTCTCATACATGACCATATTTTAAAAAAAGATCTTGATTTTATATGTTTAGTTGAAACATGGCACAAACCTGGGGACCAACTTCTGCTGAATGAAGTCAGCCTCTCTGGCTACAACTACATAGAGACAGTACGTACCTCAGGCAGAGATGGTGGCTTACTCATTATCCCCCGGACTGAACAGGAACTCACCTCTTCCATAGCCTGACCACACCACCATGAAGTGTCTAGCTTTTAGAGGCAAACCTCCATACCCCATGACAGTGCTCCTAATTTACTGCCCCCCAAAACCAAATTCTTAATTTCTCCCTGAAATACATGATCTCCTCACATCACTCTGCACAATGTTAAATAATATTATAATTATTGGTGACATCATCATTCATGTTGGCAACACATCCTGTCCACTGGCAGTAGAGTTTCTGAGCCAGCTGGATCACATTGGTCTGCAGCAACACGTTGAGGCTCCCACCACAACAAAGGTCACTCCTTGGATCTGGCTATCACCATCTCAGCCTCTATCAAGAATCTCGAAGTCTACGATCTTAGGGTGTCTGAAATAACTTTGACATCTCTACTGCATCCTTCCAGACCCAAGCAGCAGATAACCTTTAGGGATTTGAAATGGTTTGTTTCAGGAGACCTGGCTGCAGACCTCCAGCATATCACTTACCCAGCCTCTGAAACTGTGGATGAGTTAGTGGAGCACTACAACACTTTTCTGATTAGTGCACCCTTCCATAAACATCAAAAGGTCTATTGCCAGGCCCTAAAGTTCGCTTGGTCGACATTCTACTTCAACCTCATTAATAGGAATACTGGAAATTCTGAGAAGCTCTTCTGCACAATAAATCCCCTCCTGAAGCCTCAAACACCCTTACTTACTGAAGCTACAGTTGAGCGATACATTAGCTTCAACGACTTCTTTAGATTTAAAATCAACAACATCCACTCTATGTTGCCTGGCCGGTCCTTTCCCTCTCCCCCTGCTTTACCAACCTTGCTGCAGCGATACAATGAGAAAATCATGAAAAGATATGAAGCCGTCCACCTGTTGCTTTGTCCACTTCCCAACTACTCTGCTTAAATCACACATCTCCATCCTTAGCCCAATCATCACTCAGGCTGTTAACCTTTCACTTCAAATCGTCCACATTCCACCTGCCCTTAAAGCTGCTGTCATTCGTCCCCTCCTGAAGAAACCCTTCCTGGACCCAAACAACCTCCCAAATTATAGACCTGTTTCAAACCTCCCCTTTCTTTCCAGTGTAATTGAGAAAACAGTTGCCATACAGCTTCAGGATCACCTCACACATAACAACCTGTTTGAAAAATTTCAGTCAGGCTTTTGTTCAGTGGGTGACAAACAACCTTCTGATGACTACTGACTCAGGGTCACCATCACTCTTCATCCTCCTGGATCTGACAGCAGCTTTTGACACCGTGGACCACACCATCTTCCTCGAGTGTCTCTATAACATCATTCAACTGACAGACCACACACTACAGTGGTGTAAGAGATATGTTCAGTCCTATCTGAGAGATAGGACTGAACATATCTTGCTCAGAGGGTGCGAGTCCAGGCCACTCGGTGTCACCTGTGGCATTCCCCAGTGGTCAGTCTTTGCCCCCATCCTTTTCATCATCTGCATGTTTTCCCTTGGTCAAGTCATCAGCAAACACAGACTCTCCTTCCACTATTATGCTGATGTCACGCAACTAGATATCAAAGCCACCCCAACTCCTCCAAAGCCCTTTTATTCCTTACTTTTTGCGTCCAGGAAATCAAAGCAGGAAATCAAAGAATCCAGCTAAATAGTAATAAAACAGAACCATTCCTCATTGGTACCCCTCATCAGGTTCACTCCTCACCCATAACCCAATTTACCTTCGACGCACAGATTATTCCTCTCTCACCCTCAGCAACAAACCTGGGAGTTCTATTTTACCCCCACTTGACATTCGATGACCACAGAAAACATCTGTGGTCAATATACCACCTCTGCAATATTTCAAATTTGTGTCCCACTCTCTCCCTCCCAACAGCAGAATAACTGGTCCATGGCTTCATTTCCTCAAGGCTGGACTACTGTAACAGGCTGTTCGTCGGGATACCTGGCAAAACCATCTGGGAGCTGCAATACATTGAAAACAGCTATGTCAGGGTCTTAATGAGAGCCTGTAAACACGAGTACATCACTCCTATAATCCAATCACTGCACTGGCTCCCTGTCTCATCCTGAACCAAAAATTCAATTTTCATGTACAATTTGCATGTTATCTAAGCCATTACAAGGCCTTTTTTGGGCACTACTATAAAGTTTGGAACTCCACACTACTCCAGACATTTTAAATTGAAAAAGCTTTCTGGCTTTAGGAAGCGAAATGTCTTCAAACTTTGGAAAAAAGTCCAGTTGTTTTGTTTTTTAACTTTTTTGGAAAAATGTGTATGCTACAGTGTAAAATGTGTAGGAATGCAACCCTGAAGCATCCTTCAGCCAGTTGACTGGCAGTGCACAGCAACATGCTTATACCCCAGCAAACAGTGTTTGAAGTGTGTATTAAAACCCTTGCTGCCGGGGTTCTCTGCTGCAGAAAAATTAAACTGTTTTAAATCCTCACATCAGATTTAACTATCTCTGAAATAACTGTGTAAAGCACCAAGCTACTACCTGTGAAATCAATTTAAGCATAATCTCAGATTAAAAGTATAAAGCAAAATTATGCTTTGTGTACATATTTTATCAAAGCAAGTCAGGAACAGCAGAAGGAGAAAAAAAGCAATCATTTTTCACTCTGATGTTAAATCAGCAATGCAGGCAGTTTTATTGAAACATTTGATAAGTAACGGTGAAAGTAAATAAGGTTACACTTTAAAGATTCAGCTGTGTTTCATTTTTTACTGTTTGGCCATTGACTCAGCATCTCTGCTTGTGCTATCTATTCAGGCTTTGGCTGGAATATTTCTTTAAGCTTCCGGAGAAGGTCAGAAAAGTAATTAACCTTGTTCTGTGTGCATCAACACTGCGACTGAGACAAGAGTGCTCTTCCTCCTTCCCCGAACTCTAAATAAAACCAACACACACACACACACACACACACACACACACACACACACACACACACACACACACACACACATTGTGTCCTATTTAAATTAATAGAAATAAAGAATGCTTTACCACATTGTCCAAAGCTCACATCAATTTAGACTTTACAAGGCCCACTCTCAGGCAGACAGACACTGACATTTAAATAATAGCACTGTAATCACAGGAAGCAGGAGGAGACATTTAGCTGTTTTGCTCTCACTTCTTTTTGGCTGCGCTGTCCATCTCTCACTTCTTTTTTTCTTGGCATTTGCCTGCGCAGCTTTACCCTCCCACAGTGCTCTTTCGCACTCCAGAGTTGGACATTTTTTAATTTAAGAAATCCACACAGGTGTTGAGAGGGCTTTAATGGAGATGGTGTTTCTCAAACCCCCACCCCCACCCCCTTCCTAGCTGAGTCGGTCGCCTGGAGGCTTATTCATGTAGGCTGAGTGATTTCTTGCTGTGCACTTAAACGACACTACCCCTCCTCCGACTTGCACTCACATTACCACTTGTGTTTTCACAAATATGCTTGTTACATCACTTAATACCCCCTGCGCTTACACAGCAGGCTATCTATGCTGGGACCAAATACTGGAAAATGATTTTACAGATTTTCCACCTTTTCTTTGTCTTTTTTGGGGGGTTGGGGGTGGGAGGGTCAAAGCGTGACCTGCAGTTAAAACACACTTCTCTATAAATAAAGAGAAACATTGATGTTAGTTGGAAAGAATTGATGGACTGGACAAAAAATACACAGAGCAAAAAGAGGTTTTTAAAATGTATTGTTGAGATTTGCACATAAAAGAAGTCTTGACAGTGTGTGTTCCTCTCTTTGAGGCACTGAGCCCAGAGTGGTATTTTCACTCCCACAAGAAAGCCAGGTTGTTTATGATGCATGTATCGTAGTGTCATCACATAACGCTTTTGATCACAGAAGATGGATATTCACTTTCACGCATCATTTAACCAGAAGATGACAACTGCGGCTAGATACGTCAGATGCAACAAATCCAGATGCAGTGATGCTCGCTCTGTCGGCAGATAGTATATCTAAAAAAAGGGTGTTCAAACCCCTTCTATTTAGTTTCAATTGTTACACTTTTCATAGACACGGCTCGTTTTTAGAAGGTCTCCCATCATGTCTCAAACTCTTGCCAAAGAACAAAAGGGTGTCCAGAACACTAAGATGTTATCTTAAAAACAATTATTCACTTAATCCATGAGCAAGATGCTATGGTTTTCATAAAAAGGAAAGCATTTGCATGGTAGAAATTAAAACAGATGGTTATTTTTGTATTGCACTGCCATATTGAGAAATGTAGTTTATAATTAATTATGTATTGACAGGGAACCAGTTGGGATGAGGTGGTAAGCCTAGGATTAACTCCTATGAAACAGCACAGACCATGTGTCACTTCAAAAGATTTTCCATCAAAATGATTTCATTGTTTAACCAGCGCTGGTGCCAGAGACAACTCTTTCCTGTTTCTATAAAATAACTGGTTTCGTTTTCCACAGCCAGAAACTAGATTGATGTCACAAGATTACATCATTAAAAACTAAAAATGTTGAGGTAACTCCAGATATGGAGTTCAGGTGGGAACTGTGACATTTTAATCAGGTCCACTGTCAATCAATCTTCCATCAATCTTCAACGATTGCAAATAACAAGATAACATTTTGTTCTCCTCCCCCTTCGTGCCGTGTCTGCCATTGTGATCTGTCACATTTCCACAATTTTCACAAATTTTGCACCTGTGTGTGTGTGTGTGTGTGTGTGTGTGTGGGGTTGGACACTTTCTAGGATTTCGGAAGCAGAGCTTCTCGTGAAGTATGAACAGACAGAGCCAAAACAAACACTTTTCAGGTTCTTGCCACCTCGACAACAAGAATATATTTCTTGTTGCCTATAGAGGATGTAGCAAGTTTTACAAACGATGTGCATGCCTAGCACAGAGAGAGAGAGAAAGATGGAGAGAAAGAGAGAGAGAGATAGATAGAGAGAGAGAGAGCAGAAACTACTTGTTTTTTTTTCATGTGACCAGTTTTGCTCACCTCGTTCTAATATCCATTGTTAGCTCTCGGTGCTGTACAGAAAATATACAAACACTTATCAAGTTTAATAACATACAAAACAAGAAGCTAAGTTTCTGAAGCAGGATATAAAGGCTGTTCTTCTGCACTAGATTAACTTCAGCCTGAATGAATGAAAGGCATTTATTTAGCTTTAAGCCTGAGTAATTTGTACCATGCTCGCAACATTCACATGGCCTTATCAATGCATAACAGCCGTACACCACTTTTTTGCTTTTGGGTGTACATACATTTTTAGTATAGATGCTATGTTTTATAATTGAGACCCCTGATTTTTTTGAATAACATGTAGAAAAAAAAACATCTGCAGAAGGGTGGTGATAATTTTGGAAATGCAGAACTTGATCCTCTCTTGAAATTCGGTCAGCCATATTTTCTTGCTAATACATCGCCCTTCTCTGCAATGTTTAAATTTGTTTAACTTTTTGAAAATGCTGAATACAAACCTTATGATGTTCTAAAGTAACTCATGAAATGAAATCCACCTGTTTTTAATTACTTCAAAGCACCTCCTGGCGTTTGCTCTGAGGGTCAGACAAGGTACCAAGTTGTTGGTGATTTGGGGAAAATTGGTTTCAGAACCAAAAGGTGGCAGGCATAAAGAAAGCACCCTGCAATACAAATCAAAGTTTATTTTTTTAGTTATTAAGAGGAAGATAGGATTTAATCCACACAAATATGTATTTAATTTAATTTGACATAATCATACAACCTAGTGGTATATTTTTAAAGATAGTTTATAAGTTTGCAATGTGCATTTTTTTTTATTAAATCAGTGTTTCTTATCCAAGAGTTTATCATTTTAATGGATGCATATACCCAAGGTCCTATTGCAGTGATCCACAATTCAAGGTCTGGTGTCCTGCAACTTTTAGATGTGTCCCTGGTCCTACACACCTGAATCAAATGGCTGAATTAGCTCCCCAGTCTACAGTCAAGTTATATAGAGTCCTGCTAATGACTTGATTATTTGACCCAGGTGTGTTGAAATAAAGTAACTAATAAAAGTTGTAGGACATTGGATTTCGAGGACTGGAATTGAGGACCACTGTCCTATAGGGTTACACAATTACGTAATTTAAACATCAAACCAGCTTGCAATATGGTACAAGCTGAATTATCAATGTCATATCAAAACAGAAAGTAAACATGGCAACGTTAGCCTAAAGCAGTTAAACAAACTGCTGACCATGAAAATGCCAGGAGCGACTTTAGTTTTCAGTCAAATAGGGCTGCAACTAACGATTATTTTATACTCGACCAATCTATAGATTTTTTTTGATTAGTCGACTAATCACAATGTTTTTTTGTATGATCTCCATCATCACTTCAGTTGCTTGTAAAAATATTTTGACTCACCTGTTCTTGTCTACACACCTTTGAATGCCTCTTCATTGCCTCCTGTTGTCACTCTACTTCATTAGATTTATAAAATGATCGTCTATAAAATATTAATTCTAAATTTAACTGACTTAGTTTATTTTTAATATTTCTATCAAAGTAGATTTTTTCTGCTGTAAAATGTTTTTAAAACAATCTTTCTTCCTTCAAGCTTTTAACATTGCTTGATGTTTAAAAAGATTTTAAACTATTGTGTAAAAAGAGGAGCATATAACAGGTACATGTACATAATTAGGCAATAATATTCACTCATCTTTAATCAATATTAAAGATGAGTGAATTATTCTATTCCAAATAAATTCCATTGCTCTAGTGAGACATTACAGTTAAAGGAACAATAAGTCAAATTTTTATGTTTTAGGGCTGTCAAACGATTAAAAATTTCAATCAAGCTCAATCGCATAATATCAATAGTTAACTCAAGATTAAGCGCAAATTACATATCACATATTTTATCCTTTTATTTCTGAAAGTGTAAAAGCCTATTTGGGAATTTTAATATGCAATTTTGCAATAAATGACACTAATAAAAAACATGCTTGTACAAAAAATATTTTTACTTCTTATTTTTCAAGCACTTTTCAGAATTGGAATGAAAACATCCTGGTGACATAAAATGTTAAAGTCTGGCCAATAATGGCTAAATCGCTAATCATAACTCTCATCTTCAGAACCAATCTCTGCTCAAAAGGGTGATCTGCGCCACGTAAGCTACTTTCAGCAGTTATCACCGGTTACTGCAACCGTAAACAGATTATGGACAACATTGTTCTCTCTGCCTTAACTCCAGTTGGCTCCTTTGTCAGCCAAGAGGAGGATGTGCTCCAGCACGTGATGAGGCAGAGGGATATTTCAGCTGGTTATACTCAGTGTCTATAGTGCAAGCAGGTCTATTAATAACTCGTGTTTATCACCACTTATTTTAGAGCCCAAATAAGCGATTCCACTTTCAGAAACAAGCTAAATAAAACCCGCAACCAGCACCAAATGAAATTTACAAGCGACTTTAGAAAAAAGAAGCCCAAAGTCACATGAAATAAGCGGACTTGGCAACAGTGAGCCTTGGTCTGTTTTGCTATAGTCTCTAGCATTCTTGGAACTACAGAAAGTGCTGAGGGTAAAATAAACACAGTCCGAAGAGCGGTGCGGACCTCATAGTTCAAAGAAAGTCGTCCCCTGTTGTCCCCAGTTCAACGCTTATTCCTACTTAAAAAAGCCCTGAATCGCTTGATCGAACAATCAATTAGTTAATTGCTTGTGGAGCACAACCTTTAAATTAACATGGTTAAAGTCCCCAGCAATGACAGCAGCCTCTGGGTTATTGTTCATTTTGCTGGTAACAAAGCAGTAGAGCTGCTCTAGAGCTAGCTTAGCATAAGCTTTTGGCTGGATGTATACTGCAACAATTATCACAGATCTGAGCTCTCTAGCCAGTTTAAATGTTCTGCACTTTACTGCGAGTTATTACAAGATCAGGTGAGCAGAAGGTTCTGATGATTTTTGCCGAAGTGCACCAGGTGTTGTAAATATAGATCACCAGTCCTCCTCCTTTACTTTTATCTGCATCCGCCGTTCAATCAGCCATGAACAGCGTGTGCTCCTCCAACCCCACTGCTTTGTCAGGGACGAATTCTGTGAAAATTGCTACACACCTGTCCATCTTAAATGCAGCAATTCCAAAATGGATCTCGTCAGGTTTGTTGCCGAGGAATCTTACATAGGCTAGAATCAGGCTCAGTAGTGTTGTTCTGTATGGGTTAGCTGAGTCAGCAGGCCTGCCCGACTGCCTCACTGTCTCCTTCTTCGCTTACCCTGATCCCTGGGCCTCCAGAGCAGATACAGTGGAGCTTATGTTGTCTGTTGCAGGTCGGGATGAATAAAGTATGGATTTGATGGTCGGTACGGTCCGTGCACTCCAGGGTTTGGTCGCAGTTCCAACAGCTCATCTCTCCTGTATTGCATTAGAGCTTGGAGTGTTAATAACACAAAAGCAAACAAAATAAGCCAGAGTTCCTTGGCGGCTGGAGTATCCTGCGCCGCCATCTTGATCTTCCCATTGATCCTCTCCTGGTCTATCTTGGTTGGAGCTGCTAGCAATTTGACAGGAAATCCATGAGTCAGACAGGAAAAGAGATACTTTAGCAAAGTGAACACATACGCTTTGGGGAAATGCAAAATAAAATTTCCAAGGAAATTTTGTCTCCCCACAAGTTGATCATGGAAAACACACAGCTCAATAAATAATCAATAAACATTTCAACAAACAGTGCAGTCAACCATTGTAGGAGCTCAGGAGTAAAGAAAACATGAGGAAGTGAAATGCCGATCTTCTTTGAGCTTGTTCAAGCAGCTACAGCTTTACATTTGGCTTGTTTATGATGGCAAAATTCCCAGAAGTTGCAGTACATAATCTCACGTGAATACTCAATCTTGTGAGTCCAGTGGACTGGATCAGACACTTTGGTGCATCTTGGCCTTTAGACCTTTTATATATCTTGGGCAGGAGTCGTAAAGGAATGTGCACCGCTCGGATGACTATAGAGTGTCTAGATTGCTGTTGTGGGGCTTGAAGCTGGTGATCCCTCCACCGTGAAGCGGATCTTGGCATTACATGTCTCCTCTGCCTCTGAACAGCGGATTATCACCCCACTGCTAGGGACCTCGTAGGCGCAAGCATGCCTTGCAAGAGGCCTCCAAAGCTGGTGTCTTGGACCTTTCCGTGAGGATCAGCGCAGTCTTGTGCAGGCACACCCGCAGCCTGTTTCCCGACTCCCACATGGACATTCAGAGGGAAATCTGCAGTCAGTGGCCTACCCATGCATCTCAGCTGTGCAGACAGAGCCAACCCAAAACGTATTGTTAATGGTGCCTAGACTTGAGCTCCAGTGATAGTCTCCAGTGATAGACTCAGTTTGTCAGGTCGGTAACTTCCCAGAGCCCCACTTGTGCTAGCCTGGCCAGCCAGACTGACTTACGCTATGTGTATTCAATACACAAATTGTCGGTATGGACAGGCTCGGACTTTCTGGTCTAAAACAGGACCAATCACAGCATGAGAGACAGGAGTTTATGATGCATCACTCTTTCCCCATAATACAGCAGCACTTTTCTTTAACCATTAGGATCAGGATGGCAGCCGCAACAGAGCAATGTTTTAATGATGCCAATTATTATGTGTCGTTTGCATTCATGTTGATTATTATGTATTTCCTTATTTATTTTGTACTTTTATTTCCTGTCTCATTTTAGTCAACTTACTTTCTGAGTTCCCTGTTGTAATCAGGCTCTCCCACACCCTATTGTTATCCACCTGAGTCTAATTTTCTTCCTTTGTTTGTTTGTCTATTTATGCCACACCTCATGTAGTTTTCCCATGCCAGTTCATCTTTGTCCTTTGTGTCAAACGACAACGACGAGTGTTCAAGCCTTTCTTGGCCTAACTTTTCCTTCCAGTGAATTTGACCCAGTTTGTGTTTTGGACTTGCCTCTGCCTCTCTATTTTTGGATACTTGAGCTTAGATTTATTTTTGGTGTTTTGACCTTGAACTGTATTAAAGGAGTTTTGATTTTTATCGCACTGTGTTGTGTTTTGCATTTGAGTCCCCTATTCCTGAGTCATATGACATTATGTCCTGAATGAGTTTGACATATCTTTAAAAACTTAACTGGCTGCTGTAAGAGCTAAATAGAATCTGTCGTTTGGAGTTTGCATCACATCCATAGTTATCTGATTGGTTCAACCCTGTTCCCGCCTTTTGAAAATGGGCTCTGGTAGCAGCTTTTCAGACTGATATGCCATGTTTATGGTGTAAGTCAGTCTGGCTGGCCAGGCTACTCCTGTGCTAGCTCCACTTTGTCTCCTCTTCACCCCAATGCCAGCTCCACATTATATCTTCGTTGCTTCCTTGCAGGCTCCATGTCACCTCAGAGTTCCAGAACCGGCTCCTCTCAGCCTTAGAGCTCCAGAACCTGTTGCTTATCACCTCATGCGCTGAAGACCTCCAATGTTATACCTGTGCCGCAGTCCTCCAGGGTTCCATCTGCGCCACAGACCTCCAAGGATCAGCCCTATTCAGTTTCTGGTTTCTGTTTCTCAATTGCTAGATTCTGTTGGTCACCCTACTCCTGGGTCCGGGTTTTTGCCGATTGTAAGTTCCTGTTAGTTCTTAAAGATTTTTTTCATTACGGCTCTACATTGCTCCTGCTGCACTTTGTGTCTCTTTTACCATTTTAATTTTGCCTTGTAGTCTTAGTTAAGTTTAACAAACCTAGAAGAGTTGTTGATTGGAATGTCTTTAACTATTATAGTTTAACTATTTCTGTCAATTAATTCCTATATTTTGCAGATACGTTATCTCAAATGTATTCCATATGTGCGCAAAAAATGTCTTTCATTTATTGTCGTACTATTATTGCCTAATTGGGCTGGTGTTCACATGACAATACCTAAATAAACTGGGAGTGGGATTAGTTATTCAACTAAAATGTGTAGGCGGGAGAATAATCTGTTCTCTTTTTCTATTTGAGGATAAACTTTTTACCGATCTGATTAAACTTTTCATCGTGTTAAGAGAACAAAGGGTCAGGATTGGTCTATCCACCAAATTTTTAGAGGGTTTTAGTTTCATTATTGTCAACATACAGCTGGAATTATGCTGATGCCTGCTGCTTTAGCAAAGAAACTGCACCTTTAGCTGGAAGTGCAGGTAGCTCGAGAGGTCAAATAACATCCTCCTGAGCTACTGCCCACCCAAATAAGAGTTTTTTGTTTTTACAATTATTCCTGTACTTTAGCAATAACTTTGGCCAGGACTGTTAATGGTGTGTGTAGGCATCACCCTATCTTATTTTAACCAGTTTTGATGCCTCATCAGTAAATTAGTTTTAAATGAGTTTTGGGTTTGCACCACACAGATTAAAAAAGGGCCATCAAAGGGAGCAGACCAGCTGTGGATAAGAGGAGAGCTTTCATCAGAGACTAACAACAGATACCCTGCCCAATTATACAGCAACAGTCAAGATGAGAATCATCGTTTCAATCACCACCTTTGAAAAATAATCAGGAATGCGCAGTGTTGGGATCAACAAACACCAAATGGTTCTCAAAGGGCCATGTGCTGTGGAGCATGAAATGCAAAAGAAAACAGTTGGTAAAACATTTTTTACCAGAACTTATCAGGTGTTTGCTGTGACAAAAACACATTAATAAGTATAAGAAAATCTAAACTGAGCTTACTACTGAGGCACAAAATCATTGAAAAATGCTTTCCCCCCCTGCATTTTGCCATTCAGGAAATTATTTTCTAATGACTTCAGTGCATAATTTATACACAGCATCTGTTGTTGGGAAAAACTAATCGCAGATTTTCTTGCCAACGGGATCTCAGGCTGAGACATAAACACAGAGTATGTCTCTTTCTCGGTTTTGAAACAAGAAGTTCTCAAACATACAGTGACATGCTTTGCAATTAAATTAGCTGCTAAAATATAATTTCTTACTTTGTGATGGCAATCAAAATGCCCCAACATTGAAAGACTTTATAAAATGTTTAAAAATGTCTTTCCCCCTCCAATTACAATAGAATATTATCATGACAGCTGATATGAATGACACTATGTCACTGTACTATGACATCAATAAATAAGAACAAAATTGTTTGCCAAAGCATATCTAGAATTAATATTGACTTGGAAAACAACTGCTGCTGATTTAACATCCAAGTAACATCCAACTGTTGCAATTGTTTCCATTATATCAAACACCAAAATAAAATAACAGGAGGAGAATATGAGAGATATGTCTTAGTGGGCCATGTCTGATTTGATTTGATTTGATTTATTTTCACAACAAAACATAAAAACAGAATCATGTTTCACTAAAAAAAGAAGAAAACGTGATGGATAACTGCTGAAAAACCCTCAAGGGGCTTAATGAGTGGCAGTCTCCATAATAACAAATATATTTAAAAAAACAACAACATTTCAATATATAAAACAGTTTAAAATATCATTTAGACCACAAATCCATATGGAAAATTCATACAACTAAGTAGCAGCAATTTTATTCTCCGTTTAAATTGTTCTTTAGAAAGATCTGTCAATGATGTGGGAAGACTGTTCCATATCTTTGACCCTCTGTATAATACACTAAACTGTGTTCTAGTTGTGCGAGAGTAAGGAGGCCTGATAAGACAACTACTACGAGTTGGATACTGGTGAAATTCATTATTAAAAGTAAAAATATTACAAAAGTGCTGAGGAAGTAACTGTTTTTATAGAGCTATAAACGAATAAAGCTATTCAAAGTTTATTCACTTGATAAACACTAAGAATACTTGCCTGAGCAAACAGTGGTTGCGAGGGGTGTCTACGATTTACACAAAATATTAGCCTTAAAGCTCGCTTCTGAAGTCGAACAACAGATTCCAGTTTAGTTGGGTGGGTGCTAGCCCAAGCAACATTACAGTAATTAATATATGGTTATAACATTGAATAATATAACATAATTGCAACTTTTTTTGTTAATCAGGTGGCGGGTTTTTTCCAGTATACCGACCACTTTGGCTAGTTTTGTACTTATGGCACTAATATGGGGTTTCCAGGATAAAGAATCATCTAGAATAACACCAAGGAAACGAGCAGATCTAACATTATTAATGGAAGTATTATCAGTTTGAATTTTCATTGGAGGTTTAAACATATCAAACTTATAACCAAAAAATATATAACTTGTTTTTTTTTTATGTTAAGTGACAATTTGTTGAACTTGAACCAAGAGGATAACTTGTCAAGTTCTTCATTAACTAGCTTTATTAAAATTTCAGAGTTTTTATGGGAGTAAAACACACTTGTATCGTCTGCAAATAAGATTTTAGAAAGTTTATCTAAAACATTAGGGAGGTCATTGACATATATTAAAAATAACAAGGGACCCAAGGTGGAACCTTGTGGTAAACCGCACTGAGGAGGAAGTAGAGGAGATTCTGTCCCATTATAGTTGACAATTTGATACCGGTCTGAAAGGTAACTAGTGAACCAGAGTAGTGACTTATTTCGAATACCATAATGTGAAAGTTTTTTTAACAGAATAATATGGTTACAGTATTGAATGCTTTTGAAAGATCCAGTAAAATACCTACAGTGTTTTCTTTTCTATCTTTTGCTTTGTATATTTCAGTAAAAAATTGGACAAGTGCCATGTACGTAGAGTGTTGCTTCCTAAAACCATACTGGTGTGCATATAGAATATAATTTTTATCCAAATGTTCAATTAATCTTGTGTGTAAACCAGTTTTTCAAGAACTTTGGATAAGGCTGGTAACACTGAAATTAGTCTATAATTCTTAAAAATAGCAGGGTCATCTTCTTTACAAACTGGTGTAATTTTAGCCATTTTTAACTCTACAGGCACAACTCCTTGGTTTAGAGAAAGGTTAAAAATATAGATTAAAGGTTTAATGATATCAGGATAAATTTCTTTTAATATTTTACTGTCAATCTTATCATGTCCTGATGAACAGTCTTTTAAATTGATAATTACATCTCTGATTTCAACCTCGGTAACGGAAGTGAGGCTCAATTCCTTAAAAGTTGAAGCATTCATATAATCTAGTGTTCCAAACTGACTAGATGAAATATTATAAGCTAGTGTCGGACCTACGTCAGAAAAAAAGGCATTAAATCTTTTGGCTATTTGTTGCGGATCTGAGGTGATAGAGTCGTTGATCTTAAATTCATTTGGTAACTGCTATACCAATATTTTTTGTTAAGAATACAATTAAAGGAGAAGTCCGGTCAAAATCAGAATTCAAACTGCTGAAAGTACTTTAAATATAAAACTACTACATACTGTGCAAAAAATTATAAGTTTTTTTAATTATGAATAATTTTCATTTAATCATGTTTATGTGGAGGAATCCATCTTGGTCAAGAATATTACTGTCACCTCCCATTTTTTGTCGTCACTCGGCGGACCCGCAGTTGAGCAAGTTTCAACGCTCTGTTTATCACGGCGCACTATTTTCCAACATGGTGACGACGAAGCAGAGAGTGATGAAGTACTTAATGACAGTGATGGGAGCTCCGTGGAGCTGTCATCGTCTGATAGCAATATGGATTTTTTTAGAAGAGTTTCTTGACAGAAACCGGACTTTTGACGGAATCCAGCGTACCTATTTCCAGTGCAAACTCAGTCGGGTCCTACAGTATATATGTATACACGCGTGTGTGCGTGTGTGTGTGTGTGTGCGCGCTCCGCCGCAGCACGGTTTTGCCGGCGCTGCAGCGGAGCGCACACAACCACACACAGCGGAGGAGAGATCGCTGAAGTGACTTAAGTTATACATTTGCCCTCTAGTAGGGCAGGTGGTCATTATTGTATAAATATTAAAATATAAGAGCGTTCCAGCACATGCTGGGGCGGAGGGATACCACATCACATGTGGTATCCCTTCGCCCCTCTGCTCGGTGACCATCCCCGCAAATTCTAAATAAAAATTCTAAAATAAAAAATAACTTACCGAAAATCCTCGCTCTCATGTCATGTTCAAAACATTCTTCTTCAAAATGGTTGCTGCATATGACGTGTTTTCTCTCTGGCCAGAAGTTAGATGGCAAATCCGCTCTGTTCAAGTTGGCAATCCAGCAACGAGCCCGGTGGCTCATGAATCGGGAAGTTGAAATAAGCAATGTTTTTTCCACTTTTACCAGTTGTGTTGGAACATCCGATGGCCATGCACGTGGGCATTGTTGCTTCAGCAAAAAGCTCTTGGGAATGTCAGCGGTGAAGTCCTCTGGAAATCCGAAAAAATTATTGATGATCGCAGCTATGTAGAACGGCTCCTATTGACTTTGCATGGAAAGCGGAGAGAAATGCTGTCGCCGCTTCCGCTTTTCCACGCCCCAGGATGTGATGTCAAACGCCCCTTACTGCCCAAATATGGGCAGTAATGTCAGCCCCCATACACAGTGATTCAGACGACAATTTATGTTTTTATTTTCTTATTGATTAAAGATAAGTTCATTAAATAACCACAAACGTATTAGTTTTAGTTATAGCTAATGATACCCTGATTTTTCCTTGTTGACCGGACTTCCCCTTTAATGGTTCTCCACAAAGAAGATGTATTGTTTTTTTGTTTAATTTACTATTGTAATAGTGGATTTTTGTCCCTCTTATGACATGATTTAGCCTAGTTCTATTTTTTTTAAATTGCAACAGATTAAATGGGGTAGGACAAAGAATGTATTTCTTATATAATCTATTTTTGTTTTTCAGCGACTTTATGATAGCTGGAGTTATCCACGGTTTCGACATTTTGTATTTCGAAGGCACTGGCTGAAGAGGAAAACATGAGTTATAAACCTGAGTAACATTTTTTATAAACAATGAAAAAGCCTTCTGAGTATCTACTGTTTGATAGATTTCACTCCATGTTAACTGACTTACCGCTTGTCTGAAATTTATAACATTTCTTTCACTGAAAGTTCGTCTATATCTTTTGTTTTGTAAGGAGGGACAATTTCTACTCTCCTTGACAGAGATCAAAAATATGGGACAGTGATCAGCCACATCAATACACAGTACACCGTGTTTCATTGTCTTGTTATACACATTGGTAAAAATATTATCTATATAAATTGCTGATGTATTAGTTACTCTGGTGGGGACAGAAATTGTAGGATTAAAACTATAAGAATAGATAGTGTCGATAAATTCTTTGATTAACATATTTCCCTGACTATTTCCAATATTAATGTTAAAGTCACCCATTATGTAACAGTTATTTCTTTCACTGGAAATAATATCCAGAGCATTTGAGATGTCGGTAATAAATGCAGAAAGGTCACAATTGGGTGGTTTATAGATGCATAAAATAATTACTGAATTAGTTTCTACTGCTTCTACTTCTGAGGAAAAATTAAAACACTTTTCAATGTCACGTATTTCTCTATAATGTAGATTGGAATTGATAAGTATAGAAACTCCTCCACCCACCCTTCCCTCTCTACATCTGAAGATATGTTTGTAATCTTCTAGATGAAAATTCTCAGCTGAAGTGTCAGTCAGCCATGTTTCCGTTAGCCCTATCACATTAAAAGTATAATTTAGAATTTCAAGACAAGTAGATAAACTCTCAAAGTTTTTGAACAAACTACGAACATTAATATGAAGAAAAGAAAATTAATTTCTAGTACTAAGAGAGTTTATCAAATTTTTAAAAGTACTTTCACAATAGTATTTAGTAGAACCAAAATAATTCTGTTGAATAATACTGTCTTGGTCTGGGTCAGGAGAAATCATCATGCATGTGGACTGGATCAGGAGAAATCATCATACATACAATGAGAGGAGTGATTTATATATCACTGATTGTTGCCATCTGGTGTTGTTGACGGGGTTTAACTATGAGACGATCATAGCTAATAACAGCAAAGTTTCCCCTCTCTCTGGCCTGTTTCATAGCTGGAAGCAGCTCGGTCCTCTTCTTCCTAATTCGATCTGAAAAATCTTTATTGACATAGACTCCAGTGTTTTTTAGATGAGCTTTCGCCTTTGTGAGAATAAGTTCTTTGTCCTTGTAGCGTAGAAATTTTACAACAATTGGTCTTGGTTTTGCTGTTTGAAGTTTCCAATACAGTGAGCTCTTTCAATTTGAATAGATTTCGAATCAATTTTAAGCTTGTCACTGAAAAATTCCCTCACTTTCTTCTCAGAGTCTGGCCAAGATTCAAATGTACTATCCTGGGTTAAGCCATCAATTATCAAATTATTTCTGCAACTCTGATTATTAAGGAAATCAATTTTTGAGGCAATATCATTCACTTCAGAGTTAGTGCACAGTGAGCACATTTGCTGCAGTTAAGATTCAAATGAGACCACCTTCATCTCCATTGCCCTAAAATTATCAATTTGAGTTTGGGAAAACTGAAGGCTGGTCTTCACCTCCTGCACATCTTTAATAATCCCATCAATTCTAGTGTTTACAGAATCCAGCATTGTTTTTGTGAAATACAGGGAGCTTGATTCTTGCCTATCAAGCATGCTAGTGTAAAACTTATTTTGTTCTTCCAACATGTCTTTCAAAACATCCATAGTGACATAGTTCTATTCATTGTGAAGTGATTTCTTACTGCTCCTTCGTGACATGAGTATCTGTTTTTTTGGGTTATTGTAGATTAAAGAGGCCAGAGACCTTGCCAGGTGATCCACTCAGGCAAAATCACTCAGAGAGAGGAAGGCCAAGGCTGGTGAAGATCCATCAAATATCAGCTCTTTCAAAACCCATCCAGTCCTTTTAGTTCGGTAATCCTTTCAATAAGGATAAGAAAGTCTATGTCTTTCTTATGGGGGACCTGTGTTTTGAATCCTGGTTGTGTCAGGAAGGATGAGCAGGAGTGTATCCTTTACAGCAGGAGTTGGGTTCCTTTGTCAAACTCTTCCATTGTTCAGAATTCAATCTGAGATCAATTATTCATCATGACGTTATTATAGCATTACATATGGTAGCTGATGTTACCTGACTATTGTCTAAAGGATCAGTCCTTTAGACAATGCAGAGGTCCACATATACAGGTACGGAGTCCACCAAGCTCACAGTATGCGCACAGTATGCCTGAGTATGTGGGAGCCTTTGGGCAGACCATGCCCAGAGTACGCGCCAGCACCAATAAGCATTAGTACATTAATTCAGTGTAAAACTTACGTTTATTTTGGCCTTATGTAAGAAACATGACAGTGTAGTCCAACTACTCTATCATCCTGACAGAGACGGATATAGAGAGCTGTGCATGTGAAGGGGCACAGTGATATACACTCTTGGGAAGAAAATTTAGTGTGCTTTATAATCCGGTACTCCTTATGGTCCGAAATATACGGTAAGTATTGTAACGGTTGTTGCTGGCGAACCCGGAATTCAGCCGGACACAGAGTTATGTAAAAAGGTGTTTATTGTAAAAAGGCAAAAAACAAACCAGGAGATGCAGATGTCACTGGTATTGAGTCCAAGCTGGTAGAGCACAGAGATAGACAGAAAAGCACGGTGGCAGAATCACGAGTGACAACAAGTGAGATGACAAGGAGATGACATGACGATCTGGTAGTGAGTGACTCAGTGAGGCAGGTATATAAAGGCAAGTGAACAGGTAAGCTGAGTTGGAACTTAATTAGGGAAAACAGGTGAGAATTGTTTGGGCAGATGAATGAACTGACTGGGGAGTAAACAGGGAGGTGACAGGGGCTGGCTGACTACTGAATGATGAACTGAGTAAATATAGCAAAGTGCAAAACAAAACCCAAACTGGGACAAACTAAAACTAAGACAGAAACGTAAATCGTGACAGAGTAAACAGAAAAAGTCCTCATCAGTCCAAAAACCAAACTAAAACAGAACCATACTGTGACAGGTATATTCCACTGCTTAGTAAAAAGTCTTACTTTGTGAAACCAAATTGTATTACATTTCAATCTGAAAAACTCACACAGAAAGAAAAGGCAATTAGAAGAATTTTATTGATACAATATTTTAAGAGTTTGGCGCTCAGACCTCGGCAGGAAAAATTCACGCTGAATTATACTTGAATATGCATTAGCAGGCGTATGAGAATAGGGATATTTCCCCCCGGGTCTGAAACTGGTGGTGGAGTGGAGATAAGCAAAGTTTGTTCAGTCCATATGATGATCTGTTTGAGCTTGATGTCCAACTTGATAAACACAGGTTTGCATGAACTGTCCATGATGAGCAAGCATGAAGCGACTGTGGAGAGAAAAACTCCCCCTTGGGAAGAAACCTCTGGCAGAACCAGGCTCAGCATGGCGGTCTTCTGCCGGACCATTTTAATGAGTGGCTGGGAATTCCATGAGAGTCCAGCAGGAATTACACTCTGATAGGAACGAGGTTGAAGGAGCACCGTAGGAAAGCCAGGCGGAGCTTGGTACGATGGTGGAGAAGGGGATGGAGGTGGGTGGAAACCGGTCGACAGAGTCCAAACCGGACACGCGCAGCCACTGCTTGCTCGCTGAGGACAAGGCCGAGATGAGGATGTGGAGTTCTTTTTAAGATGAACCCAGGATGCTGATTGGCTTTGAGGAGGAGCAGTTCAAAGCTGATTGGCTTGCGTTGGAGGCGGATGAGTCCCTGATTGATGGAGGTAGGCAATAGTGTTTCTTCAGTCTGAATTTTCGCTAAAGCTGCATTACACTTTATCCTACAACAAGTGAATCGTATAAATATATGGTCATTAACACCCGGATTGAATATTTAAAGGAGCAATAAGTGAAATTTCACCAATAGGTGGGCTGTTGAGCACTGTCTTGAGAACAAAACAAGATGTGTGGCAAACCACACCTCTCTCTACCTCCAAAATGTAACCACCACTAGTTATCCGAGTAAATTTATTTATTTTTTGTTAAAAAAATAATGGCCTGAATGGATGAGAGTATCACAGCTGGCAGCTCACAAGCCTGCCTGGCTGCATTAGTAACATGTGGCCTATCGCTGGTAAAACTGATGCAAATAACCCTCATGCTATAATTGTTAACCTGGTTAGCCAGATTGATAACATGTAGCACTCTCCATTCTACACATTATCAATCTGGGACTGCTCCCATCAAATTTGTTTGGGGAAAGTGAGGGACATTCTGCAGGACTCTCCAACCTGATGGGGCAAAGCGACACCTAGTGCCCGCTTACAAAAGGTTTGTTTCAGCCAATCACGTTATCAAATTAAAACGTAAGCAGCACTTATCATGAGAAACCACAAGAAGGTAAACTAGTTAAGGCACTTCTTGCTTCTTTCAAATATGAAATTGTGGATTCTTACAAAACAAATGTGATTGCAGCAGCTACGTGTGCATCCTCCTGCGCTGCCATGTTTATGTTGGTTCGGCTGTGGGCTCGTTATCTCTTGCCTTAAACCACAATACTACAGCGTGATTGGCCCGAACCGTTTTTGTTTCAGACACAAATTATTGAAGTCAGAGAGGTACATGGATTCACATGTGTTTGTGAACACACAAATACCGTGAAAATTCATCTTACATGCAAGGTAACATAATTGTAGCTTTACATTTACCCCGTTTACACTACCCCTTTTTAACCATGCCGAGA
The DNA here is from genome assembly GCF_011125445.2 of Fundulus heteroclitus. NCBI lineage: Eukaryota > Metazoa > Chordata > Actinopteri > Cyprinodontiformes > Fundulidae > Fundulus > Fundulus heteroclitus. Next base: position 28,134,487 of record NC_046361.1, on the reverse strand, counting down.
CCAGTCTGAGCTCGGTAACCGAGATAACTATCGAGTGTAAATGGAACGCAAACTGAACTGAACCAAGCTAGACACAACCGGACCGCGCTAAATGCAAACCAGTTCCATGTGTGGGTTCAGCTCGGTTTTTCAGTAGCTCGGTTCTCTAATAACAAAGAGCACATGAGCAGACAGCGTCATCTCCTTACAGCTAGCTGACATTTCAGACATTCATAAAAATACCAGCTTCCCTACCGTGACACACAATTTCCAGTGATGATTCTGCTTAGTAGTGTGATGAACCTCAGCGTCGGTCGTTGTTTCTTGCGTCTATAAATCCTTATTAGACGTTCGTTTGTCTTATCCACTTCCCAAAAGCCGACTTTGTCAAGTAAATTCACCAAAAGTTGCCGTCTTTGCCTGACGAAATATCACAATAATAATCAAGCATAACTTCCTGAATGTTACGGGCGCCGCCATTTTGATTTGCTTGATTCCCCCCTTCAATCCCAGAGAGTAGTAGTACCGCAGATTGTCACTAGGAGGCAAGGAACCGAGATAGCGTGATGTGTAAACGGTCGTCAGAACCAAGCTTGGCTTGGTTACCTGATCCAAGCTTAGACCGAGCTTGGCATGGATCGGTTTAACAAGGGTAGTGTAAATGGGGCTATAGAATCGAATCAACATGCCAACACAAATTTAATAAAACCGTAACACCAACAAAACCAAACATTTTACTTTATGCTGAATGTAGAGCACATCACCCCAGTTCTAAAGTCTTCTGGCTAAAGTTAATCTGCATACCCAGAAACAGAACCAAATATGGAGAAGGAGCATTTCGTTTTTATGCTCCACTTATCTAGAACAAACTCCCAGAAGGCTGTAAAAGTGCTGAAACCCTGAGTTCCTTTAATTCAAGGTTAAAAAACGATTTAGAGTTGTCTTTAAATGTTAATGTTGAAGTTTGTCCAACTTGTCTTTTACTGTATCTGACCAGCTGCTATTGCTAATGCAATATGCTTTCATCTGTAATGTTTTCCCTGTCTCTTTAATGTTTTCTTTACTCTTTAATGCTTTGTTTTTTTTTGTTGTTGTTGTTCATGAACTGCACTTTGAATCATCTTGTTAATGAAAAGTGCTTTATAAATAAACTTACCTTGCTTTGCTTTTGCCTTGCTGTTACTCATCTGTCCGGCAGAGAAAAGCTTGCTCTGACTCAAACTGGAGTTGCCAGTGCTCCACTTTGGAAATGTGTTTTGTCGCTTTCCTTATCTGACAACTTCTTTACCAAAGACCTTTGTTTTTTTGTGTCAATAATGGGTCCTAAACATTTTCAAGTGAATGCAGCGGGGGCATTTTAAGGGGAGGAAAGGGCTGACATCATTAACTGTGGGAGCAAGAACATATGCCTCGTTTCTGTAGGAGCCCTAAGCCCTGAGTGACAGCTGTTCACATGCACACACATGCACATGAGGCCGGCCCTGCTTTGTAAACAAGAGACTTGAGAACAATACAGAGAGGTGGTGTGTGACGTCATATCATATTCCATCTGAAAAGATACCTTTAGTTCCTCACAAAACAATGTCTTAGTTCTTTCTATCTAAAATAATGAAATTTCACTGTTTTTGGCCTTTGATCTACGATATGAACATTACTATGACCATTGGATACAGAGTAGAACCAAAAGACAGGAGACAAGCTGGGAGACAACAAATGATACAAAAAGATGCTGCAGAATAGCCCCAAGTGAGATGTGGCACAGATGGTTGGGAGGGTTAGTAATGGGGGGATGCCATCCTGTGTTCTCCAGACACATAACTCAAATGCACCATTATAACGTTGACAGTCGTTGCTTCATATAAATTTCTGTTTTGCCCCTGTATTCCCTGTTGTGAATGGATATATATTTATATAATTATATACTTTGTAGAAAATATCCAGGTCCTGAGCTGTGAAATACATTTTCTCATCTTTGAGAGGAAATTTTTACTATTGACAGATTTATTAACTCAAGATAGCTTACTGGAACATGGGAAATAATAAAACACTCCATTAATTTCAGGGCCATCTTTTCAAACAATACTTGATGTTAGCGATAACATGAGGGTAAGTTCCACATCTCCCTTGTTTGATGATTTCTTTGGTCTCAACAAAACAAACAGCAACTGTTTTTTGGATTTTACGTCTTCTCAACTCTGGCAAACACCTGTCATTGGACAATAAGTGGGGTACAACAAACTCCCTATTCAAAGTACTTGTCAGACAAATTTGTACAAATAAATCATTAAAACACAAAAATAGCATTATACATGCAACTAAAACCTAAAAGTAGTGACTTTTCTTCTCCAGTTGTGTGCAGAGATTGGGCAGTTTGGTATGTCGCCATGCCCCCCAGGATTGTTGCTGAAATGTTACAGCTGGTGAGTGGAGGTGTTCCAGCTGGAAATGTCTGGCTGCATGGTCAGCGCACTGCAGGCCATCTGGGGCTGTATGCTTCATGGCTGAGCTCTAATTACTGCTGCATTTACACTTGTCAGGATCTTAAGACAACAATATTTGATAGTAACTCCACTGTAAAAGAAAGAGAAGCTGAAAAAAAGCTGAAACCCTATTTCCTTGTAATTTTCTAAGCTCTCACCAATCATTTTTGGAAGTCACTTGATTCTTCATTTATGGTCAAAATTATACTTATGCAAGAAGCTGATACACTATTGAATTCTCAATTTCAAATACATTGAGGCAAAATGTGTTTTGTAGAAGTTTAAATTGCATGCGTTGTCCAGATTTCATATATGACAGTATTCATACTTGTGAAAATCTCTTTTACCTAATTTCTTATGCTGTTATTTATGTTGGTATTCTACCCTTTATAAGAAAAAAGTTTATTGTGTTTATCATTTTCTTGTGGGGTGCAACAGTGCCCTCTTTTAGTTTTGCTGCAGCGTTTGTCAGTGGCAATGCTGGAAAAGAATTAATTTTCCACACTATTGTGCTTGTTTTTATTCTCCATGTTATAACATACAATTTTTTTATGTGTGTGTGTGTGTGTGTGTGTGTGTGTGTGTGTGTACATGTTTTCTACTATTTTTATCACCAAAGTAAGGACTGATATAGAGTGAGGACCTCTTTATTGGTCCTCACATTTTACTGGACTAGGGGGTTGGTTTAATGAACCCCCTGACTAAGATGTCAATTAGGTTTAGGTTAGGATTAGGAATATACTGGTAATGGTTAGGTTTAGGTGTTAGGGTTATTTCACAAAAGAAAAAAGTACATATGTCAGTCAACTGCATTTCATGGCCACCTCATCCTGTTATATATCACATAAACAATTAATGAACCTTGGTAATGATTGAGCAAGTGTTATGTTAGCAGGTAAGGAACCTTTGGGTATTAGTCAGATTATACATTAGTGGCATCTGAAAGAAAGTCTGCTATGTAAGATTTGTTTAAAAATATATGTACCAATAGGCCAAGCGTCACCAATGTTTAGAACAACATCTTTTGCTACCAAATTAATTTGAAATGCAATGAATATAGTGGTTAATGTTCCCACTCTGCTGTAGTTATGTCCTCCACATTCACTGGTTAACAGTGGCAATGTTCCCCTCAACCTTTTTACGCACATTTGCAAATATCAAACTAGAAAAGGTTGATTTAAATGGCAAAATTAAACGTTCTCAATTTCATTAAAAAGTTTTTACATTCGCTTGAGGTGTTTTTTGGCTTTTCCAAAAAAGAGTTATTGAGCAAAATGGAAACACATTCACTGAATAAGTAGATAATGGTCAGACACTACATTTGTAATGAATCAAGGTTTGAATCAAGGCGTTATTAAAGCAACAGGTGTGGATGGACTGAAAACCAGCTGGCTCATAATGAAGAACCACTAGAAGGGAAAGGAACAGGTTAGTGGCTGCAGGACACAATGGATGATTGTATACACTGAGAAATAGCTATTAACCTTTCTTGAATAAGGGAGGTGGCACTGTATCCAAGTTGTGGGTCTGAGCAGCGTGCTGGGTGGAGCTTGGCAGTTAGCCGCCTGAGAATTATCCAGGAAACAGTCCAGGGTCATACACATAAGAGCAGAGGCAGGTGAATGTACCACAGATGGAATCTGAGGGTCTTTGTCCAGAAACAGTCCATGGTCTTGGTTCACAAACATGCATGGACAAGCAGAGGTAACAAGGAGCTAGGCAGAGAGGCTTGGTCGGATTACTTGCAAGGTTCGATGTCCAGAATCAGGAGGTCAAGCGAAAGAGTCTGACAGAGGAGTGGCAAACAGGCATGGATCCACAGAGCAATCTTAGTCACACACAGGAAGGCAGTCAAGGAACGTTGGAAGGTCTACTAACACGGATGGCTTTAAAGAATCTGGCGCTTACACACTGGGAGAGACAGGAATATATAGAGCTCCTCCCAGGTCCAGGAGTTCTAAGTAATTAACGCTGCCGCACATGTAAACAGTCAGAGCTAATTGCTAGTTCAGCACAGGGAGCAGGGAGTGACATTATGGACAGAGCAGCAGAGCAACCAAAACAAACAGCCTACGGCTGTAACATTACATGGTTAGTATATAGCCGTTATGTGGAGAAAAATGTCTTGTCAGAAGATAATGGGCAGACTGCTTTGAGATAAAAGAGAAGCAGCAGTACCTCAAATGTACTCTTGTCAAAACCTAGGTATGGGAAACAGCATCTATGAGTATATAAGACATGGAACCTTGAAGAAGATGGTCTACAACAGCAGAACCCCACACCAGGTGCCACTCCTGTTGGATGAGACAGAAAAGTGATGGTAAAATATGCACACACTCACCAAAACTGGATAGTAAAAGATTAGGGAATGCTGCCAGGTTTGATGATTTAGTACTTTAGCTACAGGTTTCAGAAAATAGGGTGTGTAGGATTAACAATATGAAAGCATGGATCTCTTCAGCCTTGCATCAATGGTTCCATTTCGGGGTGGAGGTGTTATATAGTACTCGGGTGTGTGACAAATCTGTAACAGCTGCATGATTCTATCAAAATCTCTGAGAAATGTTTTTGACACATCAATCTATGATACAAATAAATGAGGCAGTTCTGAAGGCAAAATGGCTCTAACCTGACACAAGGAAGATGTATATAATAAACGTGTTGCTGAGTGTAATTTGGCATCAATGATTCACTTGGTTTAACCAACATAAATATTTACATATGCATAAAAACCAGTAAAAATATAGTACAAGCTAGATGCATATTTCATAAGTTTTAAACCACTGACAAAAGCTAAATAAATACATAGTGTTTTAAAAAGATCTTTCAAAATCTGTTGTTCATGGGAGATTAGCATAAAAGTTTATAGCTTTATTTTAACATTGAGAAAAATGTGTTTGTCCTTTGTTACTCGCTATGCTTCTTATGAGATTTATGTGGCTTGCTTGTCAATATTTTAGGCAGAATTGTTCCCTTTTTTAGCTGAGGGTTGATTGAGAAAGACTGCTGCAGCTGGAGTTCATACTTGTGCAAATAGTGGCATGTTTTTGGTCTTCAAATCACAATTTTTTCCACCACAAGGCAAGGTGCCTTTGGTCAAGGCTGACAAGCTTAGAAGAACCTTAGATAATGAATCTGACACTGTTATGCATGCATGCACAGTGTATGCTTGTTTAGACTGTGTTAGCTATCAATCTCACATGGGCACTGTGCCCGCTCAGGTACATGTAAATCGCTTGTCCATATAAAATAAAGCCTTTACAAGCCTTAAACCTCAACCTCCTTCCTTACAAAAGATGAGTTTGGTTGTGTACATCGGCTCTTCTTTCTATGCTTGTATGAATATAAATGCAGGCGGTTGTGCACAACTTTGGTTGCAATCCAAAACAAAAGCAGGGAAGAACACAACAGCAAGTATACCGATTAAATCACATACTATTTGACCTGCTGAAAACTCTTATGGCCAGCTTGAGACGACAATCTAAAAGAAGCAGAGTGGTTGGCAAGGAATCATCACAGTCTTGGTCACGTTGCCTTCCTAGATTAAGTGAGTTGGGATGAGCAGATTAGGAGGCAAGATAAAACAAGTGAAAGGAGGGAAATGATAAAACAGGAGGTAGACTGATGTGTCATTTATTTTCCTTTGAGCAGAAAAGGAAATAGCCCTTTATCCTGAGCATCAAGGCCCCTTCCATGACAAAGCACTACAGTCCCACTGTGCTGGAATGCAATAAACCTGAAAACAGAGCAAATGACTCCATCTCCAAAGCTGGAGCCAGAAATCTGACAACCATGTCTGCAAATCACATCTCCACAGTAATTCTTCACACTTTAAGGAGGAGACATAGCTATTTTCTTGCTTATTTTATCCTTAATTTAATCAAATGATGGCACTTATAGGAATTACCATAAGAATCATATTTTAAAGGGTAACCCTAATTTTAAATGGTTTAACATTCAGAAGAAAATGGGATGGAAAATGGGGGATCATACAAATAATCCTCTTATGGTGATCAATATCACTCCTTGAAGCACTGATCTGGACAGGGTAATTGTAAGTCTCAGACTATCAGTAAGAATCAGACACCATGTGTTCTAAAAAGCTGTCTCGGGTCAAAAAGATCTGTAGCTTAAGAATGTCTCGTTGTTTTAATTTATTTCCAAACCTGCAATCTGTAAGAGCAGATAGTAGCAAATGAGAAGGAAATGGAAATAGAACAGAGAACAAGAGCTCATCAAAAGCTTGATTGCATTTCAGTGAAGACCAATCATATTGTCTCACTTCCTTTGTTGTTCTTGTTTTGTTGTGGTTACAAAAAAAACATGACTGCAGACAGACAATAACATTCAGGAAATAAACAGCAGAAAACACAAAATGTGCAAGTGAGTCTTTTTCCAGAGATATATAGCTTATTATACATGAAAAGGCTAGAGATTTAGAGAACAGTAAAACAAAGTGGGCACTCACTTTCCTAGATGGGGCTCAACAGCTGGGCCTATACTGACTGTACCAGATAAATATGCTGGTATGTGAAAGACTAAATTAATGCACTTGAATATTACAAGTATGAGCCAAACACGAATAAACATGTACTCAAATGGAAACACATGAATTAACAGATTTTTCAGTTGGTGAAGTGGTTAAACCATTTTTTTGTTTGGTATTTCATCTTGAAAATCAAAGAAGGTGGCACTGTAATTAAATCCTCTGGGATATCTGGTATGATGGAATAATAGGGCAATGTCATGGATGAACCTGTCATTTACCTCATGAGGCCGGTGGTCATTAGGCAAGGCAAGGCAAATTTGTTTATATAGCACATTTCAGTACAAAGACAAAACTGCAAGTGATCAAAATATAGGGGGAAAAAACAGAATAAAAGCAAGTTGCAATAAAATGTAGAAACAAAATAAAACATGGGAGAATAGAAACTAAAAGCAAATATTAAAAACAGTTGGACTACAAAGTTTAACTAATTATGCTTAAAACAGTTTAAGTAGGACAGTCGAAGGCAATCCTAAACAAATGTGTTTTTAATCTTGATTTAAAGGAACCCAGGCTTTCAGCACTTTTACAGTTTTCTGGAAGTTTGTTCCAGATAAGTGGAGCATAGGAACTAAATGCTGCTTCTCCGTGTTTGGTTCTGGTTCTGGTTCTGCAGAGCAGGCTGGAGCCAGAAGACCTGATTGGTCTGGATGGTTGATACACTGATAACAAGTCTGTGATGTATTTAGGTGTTAAGCCATTCAGGGATTTATAGACTAACATAAGTATTTTAAAGTCTATTCTCTGAGATACAGGGAGCCAGTGGAAGGACTTTAGAACTGGGGTGATGTTCTCTACTTTCTTAGTCTTAGTGAGGACGCGGGCAGCAGCGTTCTGGATCAGCTGCAGCTGTCTGATCCACTTTTTAGGCAGACCTGTGAAAACACTGTTGCAGTAATCAAATTGACTAAAAATAAACACATGGATTAGTTTTTCCAGATCCTGCTGAGACATTAGTCTTTTAATCCTGGAAATGACAGCAGATATTAAGGCACTGGACCTCTGTAGCAGGCTAACTAGGTGCATAGTAGAATAGGTATTTTTGCAGGACCTATGTATATCCGAAGGAGCCCTGATCCCCTATATATATATATATATATATATATATATATATATATATATATATATATATATATATATATATATATATATACATATATATAAATATATATATATATATAAATTATATATAAATATATATATATATATATATATATATAAGAGGTGGGTTGGAGGAGATGGGGGTGGATTATCCACTCAAATCCTGCGTAACAGAATACCTGACAAAGCAACCTCAGTTTGTAAGGTTGGAGAACAACTGTGGTATTTTTGGTAAAGTGAGGTGTAGCAATGTGGCCCTACAAGGGACTGTTTTAGTTAAATTCCTGGTCACACATTAATAATAATTATAATACATTTTATTTAAAAAAAGCACTATTCAGAACACTCAGAGACACTTTATTAGTACAGAACAAGCAGAACAATAAAGATAAAACAACAAACAATAAAATTGTTTACACAGCAGATTCTAAAGAAACCTCAGGATTCTGTCACATATGAAGGGACACAGATGATGTGGCTATGCTGGAATGTATCAGGAATGGACAGGAGCAGGAGTAAAAGGGGCCTGAAGTGTTGGGAGCTGCTTCTACCTTAATCTTAACAAAACCAAAGAGATGGGCAAGCGTGCCTGCCTGCCTGCCTGTTTCTATATTTCATAATCAAGTTGAGAGGAAATGTTAAGAGTAATGCACATTCTTTTAAAACATAGTAGTAGTATCTCTAAGCAAACACTGACTTATTTACATCATCTCAACTGCAGCTTACCAACACCTAAAACATCAATGACCCATTAAGGCAACATACCATATTGTGTTTGGATTATGTTCTGAAACAAGCAAGACAAAATGGCCGATAAGCTGCTGTAAAAAGGGTACAATAACTTATTTCTTACAACATTTATTATATCTTCTGAAATGTGAAACTTGCTGATTTCATGTTTACTGATGCACCCCGAAACTATCACAGATGGTGGGTTTTGAACTATTTGTTGATACCCAGCCAGATGGTTCCTCTTTAGCCCAAAGGACTGAGAATTTAAATTTTGATTTTTCAGCCACAGGACAATTTTCCACTTCACTTAATTCTTCTAGAATCAAGCTTTATCCTGCCAGAGGTAATTCTGTTTACATACACTATATAGTTGTTCTATTGGTAACTTGAATAGCAAACTGTATTCACTGGCATTGACTTTTAGAAATAATTCTGATCAAAAGTTATTTCAGCTACAAACACAAATCTGTTTAATTGAACTGTCCCTAAACAGCCATGACAATCAGTATTGGTTTTTAGGTGTGTCCTAAATAGGTCTGTAGATTATTTGAATCTTTAATGACTTTTTAATAATTTTTCTATTTTGAGAAACCCTACTCTTAATTAATTCTAACTGCTCAATAAAGCACGTTGCAAAGTTTTCAAACAAAGAGATTACAACAGTGACAGTGAGATCTTTCTGAATCTTCACTTTATAAACTTCTTTGAGATTATTTCTGTCTCAATGTGCATTTTTCTTTTGTTCAATAAAACTTTTCAACTCCCCATCCTTCCTCCGCCTGCCTGTTTGCACTTGGGTCCACTACAAGAGCCATTCCTGACACTGACCAACTGAATATTGTCGTTGTAAATGTAAAATGGCCCAGCAGGATTTCTTATTCCAAAATGACTGAGATAATTAATGCAAAGAAATAGATTGTAAATGCAGTATCTTATAATGTTATTGTTTTAATCTGTTTATTTGTAATTTTTCTAATCATTTAAACTACATCCTCTCCATGTTTTGTCAGTCACTAAAAGATGATCAAAGCTGGGTGTCTAAACACAGCTGCTAAGAAATATGAGCACATATTTGAACTACACCTTTAACTGAGAACAGAAACATTTGTCACAGGAGAATATTTTTCTTGTATGTTAAGTTTTAATTTGTAGTACATTAAGATTAACCTACTCAAATTTCAGGTTAAGCAACATATAACAAAACACCCAAGTTTTTACCCAATTTAGTTGTTTACTTTTTCAAATTGTTGTAGTTGTTTTTATTTTAGGCTTACACAAACATTTGGCAAAGTGCTGAGAGAAATTATTCCTCCTATTCCAATGTAAATTGAATGCGCTAAAATATGTTTTCTTCAGTTTAGCGGTGTACCTGGTCACAGTGCTTTGCTAAAGTATTTTTACACCTTTTTATTTTATTTTTTTTTTATGCCCTCTGCATAGATTTCTATGCAGAGGGCATAGAAATCTATGCCCTCTGCATAGATTTCTCTTTCACACACAACTGTGAAATATTTTTAAGTTGATCAGTAGAACTCAACCCCACTTGGGGCGTTTACAACATTGACCAATACTATTTCATTGTGACACTTGATTAACCAGACTATTATTCATTGATGATGTCAGGTTTGACAAATTCTACATATTTCAAAAATAAATTAGCAAATAAAATGAGTTCAAAGAGATGGCACTTTATTAAAATGTGGAAGTTTTTAGTTTCCTGCCATATAATGACAACTACTTTGATATACTGTGTGAATCCTTTCTAAAAACCCACCAAATGTTGTGAAAAGCTTCCCAGATTTTTACAACCCCACTATTTTTTCAGCTCAATTTGTTCAAAAGAAGCTTAAATGGGTGGAAACCCTCCCATTAAGGCAACATTTACTACACTATTGTTGTTTTGTTTGTTTTCTAGATTTTGGGACTTGGGGCATTGAAATAAAAAAAAAAAACCTCAGCATTGTAGGAATGGTCATGGAATCCCCCCTCCCCCTCCCCCTGTTTAGTTTGTTTGGGTCTGGGTATAGCTATTAGTTATCCACTCTACAAATCTAGGGTTTAAGGAGGAGAAGAAGACCCAAAGAATGCCAAAGAAAGTCAAAAAACCTGGCTGCAAAATGATTGAGATCGTTTCCATTGGTCCCAGAAAAAGAGAAATAAAAGTTACCACATATAATTTTTGATATTTGATTTAACAATAATTTAACTTGTAAAGTTGTTTTACGTTCGTCCTGTACATTATGATGCTGTTCATGTTTAATTCTACATCATACATATTTCAGTTTTGTTCTGTTTCTCAAATATTTTATGTCTACAATTTGGAGAAATATTTTGACTCCATCATTACATTCAGAACTGAGCAACGTCTAGTTTGAAAATTCCTCTGTGATTTTGTGTATGAAATTCAGATTTAATCAGCCTCGATGAGTAGAGTCAAGTATACAATGCTGACCTCGGGGGTAAAAAATGCCCTAGTTGATACATTGAGCCAGCTCCAGTCCTGCAGGGCTAATTGGCAAACATTTCAGTAACACCCTAAACTCAATTTAGAGTGAATGTTTTTTTTTTTTTTTGAAAGTTAAACATGTTTTCTTGTTCAAGAACATGAAAAATGTGTGATGGTTTTACTCATATGTTTGTAAACTTTATTTTTCTTCCAAGCTCTAATTTACACCTCACAATTACATTTATAAAGATAATTCAACATTTGTTGCAGTGATTTTTTTCCCCCTTAATCAGTACCCCTTATGTAAATAGGCTACAACTCAAGCCACACTGAGCTCTCATAGTTGCCAACCACCCTGGAGGTAGGGGACCAAGTAACATATTGCTCACATTGCCTAACACTTCCACTATTAAAGATTAATTCACAAGGCTAGAAAACGTGAAAATCAGGGGCATGTGCAAAGGAGTTCTGTGAGTCCAGCTTGCTTAAGTTATGCCGGTTTGGGGATAAAACTATTTATTTCTGTGATAGTTACTCAATTATATGGTACATAAACATTCTTGTGTTGTTTGTTAAACAGGGTGGAAATTAAATAGCTGTTTGACTTACACTGAGCGATTAAAATGGAAATTAGAAGGAAGCACTGTTCAGTGTATAAACATGTCCAGGTAGGTTTCATTACAGAACATATGATGATCTGAATAAATCAAAATTAAAACATTCATAAAATATATTTAGAACTGTAATTAGTATTTAACTTATATATGCAGAACTCAAAGTAACAACTCATTATTGTTTTTCTACGGAACACCTCATCCACATTGAATTCTTTGATTAAACCTGCTTTTTCTACAGCCACTTTTAAATAACCATTGTAGGTTATTTGTGCATCAAGAATATTATTTATGTCATGTTGTTTAAGGTTTTGACTAGTGCATGAAATAATACAGTTAGAACGGTTAACAAATTTATTGAACACGAAAAGCTGGGGGGTAAAGCCTTTGGGTTATGGGCAAGATTCAGCAAAACATGATGTGACAGTGGAAAAACCGGAACAAAGCATTTCAGCTGAAATACCGTTTTAAATTTTTTTTTGACATTGTACTGAATTGTTTAAAAGTAAGACCAGCAAAGTTCAAATGTGTATCTTTGTAATGGACTGATTTCTGAGAAATCAATCCATTACTTTGAAATTATATGACTTCCCAGTGAGGTAGATTGAGGCACGAAGAATCCACAAGATACCTTTACCAGGCGGTACACACAAGCACTAGTTAAACAAACCACAGAGGGCAGGTCCAAGAAATAAACAGGCAGTGACAAAGGCTATGTTCACACTGCAGGCCTTAATGCTCAATTACAATTTTTTTGTGAAATGTGATTTTTTTGCGTGGTCATTCACATTTCCAAATATATGTGACTTGTATGTGATCTCCTGTGTGAACTGAATTCATACAACATAAGTGTCCCGCATTCGCAGTTGAGGACGTGATGATGTCACACGTAGCAAACGTGCTTAGTGTTTGCAGAAGTAAACATGGATTATAATGCTGACGCCCATTTTGCGATCATTAATTTCTGTTCTAACCAGAGCTTTCTCCCCATTGACTGCTCTCCTCATTGTTATCTGCCATGGGTGCTGTTTTTCTTCCCGCTTCTGCATAGCAGGTCTCAGATTAGTGACGTTTATCAAGTATCAATGACGTACAGGTCGTATAAATATGACCTGGCCATACAGACACAGGTCGCATTTGAAAAGATCAGATACGTATCGGAATTAGGACCACATATCCAAGTGGACTGGGTCGCATTTGAAAAAAATCTGATCTGTGTCGTTCAGATCCAGGTTGCATATGGGCAAAAAAAAATCGCAATTGGGTCACCTCAGGCTGCAGTGTGAACGTAGCCAAAAAGACACTGCATGCAGACTACGGGACAAGACAAGAAGTTCTGGCAGGGATTGGTTGGATGAGGCCGGTATAAGTTGTCAGAGTGACACTAATTAGTTGCTGCAGGTGGAGCTGATTAGGGTGCTGAGTGGTGGCTGGGCGGTGACTGAGCTGATTGGATTGTGGCTGGTGGCTGAGAGGAGTGGACCATTGAGTGGAATTATCATTCCAAAATAATCTAAATAAAATCTCAAAATCATGACAATTTTAGGCTAAGGAATATATTTCTTTAGTGTTATTGTGTCAATTGTTGTTTTTTTGCAGGTCAGAATTTTGTGTTTCTGAAAAGTACTAATAGCGAAATGAGTGTTTTGGCAAATGGAAGAAAAGCTTCTAACTTAAGCTAAGTTCTATTTCAATCGACAAAATGTTAACATTACTATAACTATATTTACATTAATATTGGAAGGAATGTCATTTATTAGCTAAAAATCTGAAAAGCTTTAATTGTGTTTGTATTCTGCCCTGCTAGATCGATCTTTTTAGTCAGCTTTTACTAAGCTTACAGCTGCAAGATTAGTCTGTTTCGAAATATGTATCTAATAGATTTGTACCTGTAGAGAACCATTTTCTCTACAAAGTTATACAAGCTTGATAAGAATGGATGGATAGCATCTGTGAACATCAGTTCCAAGTCTTGCTACCAGTTGCCGATTGGCAGTTTAAGACCATATATGTGTATAATTTGATCAGAACCATTGCATTGAATCTATGGGCTGTATCTATAGTTGGTAAGAAGTAGGGCTGTCAGTTAACTTTGTTAGACCATAACGCCGACAATGTTTTTTGTCGGCGTTAATCGCTGGTCGAAACACACACCGTTCCCTAATGTGTTTTTCCCAGCAGCCCTATGGACTTTTTTTTACCCTCGGCGCTTTCCGTAGTTCCAAGAACGCTAGAGACTGTAGCATAACAGACCCGCGCTCACTGTTGCCAAATCCGCTTATTTTATGCGACTTTGAGCTTCTTTTGTCTAAAGTCTCTTGTAAATTTCATGAGTCGCGGGTTGCAGTTTTTTGGGCTTGTTTCTGAATGTGACGTCGCTTATTTGGGCTCTAAAACAAGTGACTATAAACAAGAGTTATTAAGAGACTGCTTGCCCTCCGCCTCATAACGCGGTGGAGCACATCCTCCTCTTGAATGACATAGGAGCTGACGGACGGTAGTAAAGAGAGAGGAGAGTAGTAAAGCAACTCTGCCCGTATTTTCTGCAGTTTACGGTTGCAATAACCTGTGATAACTGCTTAAAGTAGATTATGCGGTGCAGATCACCATTTTGAGCAGAGATTGGTTCTGAAGATGAGTTTGCACATTGCAGAAACCCAACCCATAAACCATACTGAATCACATTGCCAAATGAAGTACCTGGAGTTACAGTGTCAGAACATGAAGCTGTGCTAAACAGTCTCTTCCAAGGGGTTTAAGCTCCTGCCCCCATTGCAAGCAAAGTGTAAGACTCTCGAATGACCTGGAAATTTGAAACCCTTTTTCCAGGCTTCGAAAAAAAAACTGTATGGACAAGTATATAAACAGCATGCAAAAATATACAAAAAAATATATTGTTGGAGTGAAAGCTCAGGAATAGGTGTGTGTGTGAGAGGGAAAAAATTAACATTAAAGCTTGTAACTTTATTAAAATGTAAAATTAATTTATATATAAATGCTTAATACCATGTCTATCTTTGTTTAAGATGCAAAAAAATATTTCGGCATGAAAAATATTTATTTATTAACACATTTGTTTACACAAATTGCGGTTATGATTAGTGATTTAGCCATTATTGGCCAGAGTTTAACATTTTATGGCACCAGGATGTTATCATTCGAAGTGCTTGAAAAATAAAAATATTTTTTTGTACAAGAATGTTTTTTACAAGTGTCATTTTTTGCAAAATTGCATATTAGAATGCCCAAATAGGCTTTTACATTTTCAGAAATAAAAAGATAAAATATGCGATTAATTTGTGATTAATCCCGAGTTAACTATTGAAATTATGCGATTAATCGCAATTAACATTTTTTATCGTTTGACAGCACTAGTTAGAATGTCTTCTGGAAAGTGAAACCTTGTGTAATTAATTACATCAGAATAAGATTTAATACTAGCACACATGGATTTTTAAAATGAGCTTAAAGGCAGTTTTGCAACAGTTATATTAGTGGAGAGATCTGCCATCTGAAGAGCTCGTACTAAATTCAACTCATACCAGTGCAGAACATATGTCTTTACATTTGATTACCATAAAAGCACAACGAAAAAAATCTCTGACCATAACACATACTCTGTCTTTTTTTCTTCCCCATTCTTTTCTCATAAAAGTTGACAATGCTGCACAAACACCTCTAAATAATGAAAATGTGCTCTCAGGGTCAAGCGCCTTCTCAGCTCAAAACTGTTTCCTGTCAAACAGTCAAAATGGTGTTTGGTATAGTGAGAAGCCGAATGGTGAGGGGTGGAAAAACTCTTCTTTTTCCCTGAGATTATATTGCAGCTCTCTCTACACTGGAGATGCTAAGCTAGGGAAAGAGTAGTTCTTTCCAATATTTCTTGCTCCTACCATTGGTACCTTAAAATGCATCTTACCTGCCTAATCTTTATTACAGGCTTTGATTTGCACCTGCAACAACTCCCCCACCATCACCACCTTAAAGCTGTAGTTACATTAAAAACACAACAGAATAATCTGCCTCTTAAATCATGTTTGGATATTCTATATGGAATGTTGAATGATACAGAGCTTTTATTTCAGTATGATGCATCCTAACAGTTTTTTTAAATTTCTTAAACTCACCCCATATTCAAGTCCCATGTTCTGTCGCTCTCTTTCTGCGGCTAAATAATCCATCCATCCATCCTCAGGAGAGAGTTTACAGTTCAGGACTGTGTTCCAAGACCACAAGTGCACCGTGGGTCCAGCTTTCTTTGTCTTGCTCATCTTCAGTTAGCTGGAAACTAGGAATGCTCTCTATCTGCACATGCTATTATTTCTGTTGATCTATCCTGATACAGAATCTGAAGCTACTCCAGTAACCTGGTGAACATATAATCCCAAAGTAGATGTACCGCAGCAGTTAAATTATTGTTTAATGCGTTCATCTTAAAGCTATAGTTAGTAATCCTGTTCAGAAACGTTTTTTGTTATACTGGGTAAAATGGTCCTTCCATTGTGAAAGTAGTCAATACACTATGTCTTCAGAAAAAAAAAAATCGATCTCTGTGGGAGCTGCAGGCCTATAAAAACTCTAAGCAATCACTACAATTTCTACCGAAGGGCAAGGATTTGTCAGACTTTTGGTCATGCTCTCATCCCCCTTTGTCCCTCAAGCTCTGTAGTTATCACCTTATCTATTGGTTGTTCCAGATGTCAATCATTCTGATGCACATCATTTTCATCTCTGCCAAGGGATTAGAGATGAAAATTAGCTGTAGGCTATAACCTCACACATTTATTCCAAGTTAATAAATAATTGTGCATTACGCACTGTTTTAAGTTATTTAATGTTTAATAAATAACTCTTGGTCTGTTAGGAATTGTTTGGTGAATATCAGCCCAAACAGCTGATATTTGGACAATAGTTGAAAGGGTGATTTGAGCACTGGCATTCTTTTAACAGCAAACTCTGCACACATATGGAATAAAGGAGTGACTTCTCTTCACGTTCAACAATTTATTAACAGGAACAAATGAACATCCAGAGAACACCATTATAGAATCTTGTTTTCCTGAATTAACACTATATTTAAATCCTCTCTACTAGGCTGGTGAAACTTAACTAAATTACTAAGCAAAATTAAGGTAAGAAGCTAAGGAACTATGTACAATCAAAAGAAACAAAAAAGACAAAATAAGGAAGTTGAAAACCATCATTAAATGGTTCACTGCAGATCCAAGCTGGAGAATCAAAGTTCATCTTAAAGAACCTGGAATAAGGTTAAATTATCTTGACCATTTTACAATTCAACTCATTCACAATGCAAATCCTGAATTAGACAAAACATTACTTGATGAAATAACATTTTAAAGAATGATTTGTTAAGTAAAAATGAATATACCCTAGGACACTAGATTTTTATTAATGTAATTATTTCTCCAGGAAATAATTAGACTCCAATCAATCAGTCTTAGATTCTGTTCTTATGTTATTTTCCTGTTGGCTGATTACACAACAGTATTGTCCTTTTTACAAATAAATAAAATAAAAATAAAATAATGTTAACATGTGTGCACACTCCTTGTTAGGTTCCGCTTGCTGGCTGTGCATGTGCCCTTCTAGTGTTTATGTATCCAGTTAGCTTAGCAGTTAGCTTAGTGGTTAGCCATTCATTGTAGCTCTACTGCTTACACTGTATACTTTGAACATGGCTGAGATTCGCAAGAAGCAAACCACGTACAAGTTTGAGAAGTGGAAGGCCTCAATAGAAAAAAATAAGACCAGTGTGGATTTGGGAGATTTTTTTTTTCACATGATCCTCCTGAGGAGTGGAAGAGCAGGTAAGATGGTTTTGTGCATGCTCAGCTATTCTAAAATGGACTTGGGGAAACTCCCGGAAAAATCGTAGACTCTACCTTTTACTATTGCTAAAGTGCTAAGGGAATCATAGGAGCTGGGTTGTCCACTTGATATTAGTTTTTAAGAGTGCTGTTGGAGTATGGAGTGTCAGGGATACTTTCAATGACTATCTTGTCTTTGCATAATCTATGCAAGAGCTTTCTCATTACTGTTGTGAAATCAGCCTGGAAAGAAAATAACCCATAAGACATGTAAGACTGTTGCAGAGTCACTCCCTCCCCAAGGGGCTGCCCTCACTTTAGGGTGCCCACTGCTATAAAGCCATGTTCTCCCCCTCTCATCTTCCTCTTTTCTGTGGGCCCTTGTGAGGAGAAGGTCTACACAGGTGAGACAAAGCAATCGTGGGTCTGAATGGAGTTAGGTGACCCACAGGTATGTTTGCAGGCTGGACCAAGCTTAGTACTGTCTGCTTTCTGTGAATCAAAATCAAAGCATCAGTAATCATTCAAAGCTGTGCAGGAGAAAGCTGACCCTGTAACGTTCTGTTGTGGTTCAGGTTATTCTTTCAGTTTAGCCACTTTTCTGTCTTAGGATTTATTTCTGTTTTCTTGTTTTGTATTAGATTTATGCTTAGCCTGTTTTAGTCTTTGTTATTAGTTTTTATTTCAGCTCGTGTCTGTTTAGTCTTTGTCTTGTTTTCCACCTTAGGTTTATTGTCTCTTAGTCTATGTGCTCCTTTTATAATCTCCACCTGTTTTGGTTAATTAGTCCCGCCCTGCTCTCCTGTTCCGTTCGCCTATTTAAGCCCGCTTTAGTTTTCTGTTTGTTGCCAGGATGTCTTGTGTTATCTTCACGTGCAATCTACTCGGTAAGAGCACTTCACCCTTGTCTGTTCTAGTTTAGCCTGCCTGTCAGTTTTGCCCGTTCAGTTTTCTGTTCGCCTGTTTTTGGAGTTTGTTCTATTGCTTGCCTGAAAGCCAGCTCTTTTTGCCTCCTGGATTTTTTGTTAATAAACCTCTTTTTAAGCATCAGCTCTGTGTCCGGCTAACATTTGGGTTTTTCCTTTACAATTCATTACAGACCCAGGTGCAAGACCCCCTGCACTGGCCGTGCAGAGATACCTACTGTCCGACCTCCATAAAACGAGCACCGTCCACTGGAGACCCATGTAAAAGCTCACCCAGGCCTTGTCCCCAAACAAGCACTTTCACCTCGAGCTACTGACTTCCTTGCCGCCAGCTCAAATTGCTTCCAACTGGATGCCCCAAAGTCAACCTGAATGGATAACAGAGGCAAAGGTTTGGCAGAGATTAGCAGTGAAAGTTAGTATGGGAAGAAATCATTTTAAAAATTTAATGTGTTTTTAAAAGGTTTGACTGAGGCTAAGACAGGCTAAGGCACCCTCTAGAGAGCTTGAAACAACGCTATGATGATGTATTTTGGGTCTGTTTTACAGTTATGACTAACTTTATTTCCATAAGGGTTTTATACACCGATGGGACATTAATGTTTGTGTTTTTTGGTCCGCTCATTACACCAACTATAGCATAAAAATCTCTCTAAATAAGATCCCAATATCACATTAGCCGCTATTAGCCTCCCCAAAAACTCACTACTAATCCTAGTTGAACATAACTACGGTTTTCGTTTCGCTCTGCCATCGTCTGATAGTACTAAGAGTGTTAGTACAGCATTAATAGGGAACATTAATGTTGATTACTGGTGTTTTGTGTAACTTCAGATTAGCCCATCAAGCTAATGGCAACAGGGTGGGGATGTGCTCTGACAAGTTACTTCTGGTAACTTGTCAGAGCAGTTACTCCCACTAGCTTCTAAGTTACCAATTTTAGTTTTAATTATTTCCAGAAGAAACAATTACATTAATAAATATCAAGTGTCCTAAAGGTTATTGATCTTTATTTAGCAAATCATTCTTTAAAATGTTATTTCCTCAAATAATGTTTTATCTAACTTGGAGTTGCATTGTGAATGGATTAAAAACAAGCCAAATGTTGTTCTAAATTAGTTAAACAAATTTTAACATCATTTCAGATTCCTTAATGTAAACTTTGATTCTCTAACTTTGATCTGCACTGAACACAAGATTCACTGAATCATTCTTATGATGATGGTTTCCAACTATCTTTATATGTCCTTTTGTTCTTTTGGGTGTGCTTAGTAGTTTTGTCAAGTTTCACTAGCCTAGTAGAGAGGATTTGTTGATTGAAATATATAGTTAATTCAGGTCAAACATCATTTACCTGGATGTGCATTTATTTTTATTAATAAATTATTGTACTTGAAGAGAAGTTGTCACTCATTTATTCCATATGCGTGCAGAGTTTGCTGTTAGAAGAATGCCAGTGCTTGAACCACTCTTTCAACTTTTATCAAAATATCAGCTGATTGAGCCGATATACACTGGACAATAATTAATAGACTGAGAGTTATTTAATAAACATAAAAAAACATGTAATAGCACAACATTATTTAAACAGAGGTGAATATGTTCTCAGTGTGATGTAAACTCAGTCTGAGCTTTCCCTTGTACCTGATCAATTTTGCAGTTTATGGACATGATTTTGTCCGGTTTGGTATACTGAGAGCCTAATTTTTCCTTGAGGTAGATGATGTGGTTCTATATGCACTGCAAGTCATGACCATTAGTATGAACTGGAGCAGTTTGGAACCAAATGTGAAGCATCTTTCACATTTGGTTCTCCTACAGAGAGGTAGTTTTTCTCTTCTGCTCTGGGAATGGCTTAGGTTCTCCAAATAAATACCTACAAGGTTTTGTTGGGGAACACACAAGGAATTTTAAGAAACTTGAACAATCATGTACAAAGTTTTACATCAGTGGTGATATAGACTGTACATATCAGTGGAATCATGTGTCTCTTGAAATATTTAATTGGAAGATTGGAATTGTAAACGGTTATCAGGTTATGTAATTATTTCATGTAGCCTGTGTAAATGCACTTTGGCAATTTGTAATTACATCAGAAAAGTATACATACAGGTGTAAAAACCTCAAATAAAAATAAACAAAATGTAAAAGTACAAGACAGGCTATTTCCTTGGTGGAATAATCTTATAAGATTATCTACGCTTGCATCTTTAGGGTCAGAACTTGAATGATAGACAAACCAAGGCATTTTATTTATCTTACATGCATTTAAAAAAACCTGATCAACCTCAATCACCAAGCCAAATAGAAAAACCTGCTGAAGCAGTTGTCTTTAAAGACCTTTAAGGGGTGCATTCTATGATCAAGCCATTTATACAAGTAAATGCCAGGCAGTGTTTGGAATTTGGTTGCTGCCTTGCAGCCTGCATTAGCAGTCAATACACAGGAGCTTCTGAGAGCCTGGAATACATGCAGAATCGCCAAGGAACCTGCACCTCCCACACTCCATTAAAACATCAACCCCAAGGTGCCAGAGGCTGCAGGAAACATAGGAAACTCAAATGCTCTTCCGTCTGCTAGTCATAGCTCACCACATGTGCTCAAACATGGATCCATTAAGGTTGCTTAAAAGGGAGGTTTCACAGCATCTTTCCACCTGGTTTCTCAGGAAACTTTTTCTAAATACAAATGGGACTTTAAAGGCACTTTCCATTTTTGGTGCTAACGTGTAATCTGAAGGCAGAATGAGCAGATTTTTTTATAACGTTTTATGTGTGTGTTTTTTTTTTTTTTTTTTTTTTTTAGTTAATGTCAGTCTTTTCTAGCCCTGTTGTGTGAACATAAATAGTTTCTTTTGAGCTCCTTATTTTATGTTTCCCAAAATTGTTGCATTTCTTCAATCGTTTTGCAAATAACATGACACCAACCAGGCAGGCATACAAAAGCAGATATTAAAGCACAAACACTTTAAAAATAATAATGTTACAAGGAAGAACATGACAGCACTCTGATATCCTGAGGTAGAAACTAAGATGATTTCATTTCTAAAAGGATTTATATACATTAAGAAATGGGCATCTACATGTGCACCCTTTATTTGACAGTTAACTTTTTTCAATACAACTTTATTTCTTTAGGGAAAAGTTGTAGTTTCTAGATAATGTGACAGTAACATAATTACCATATGTTTCTATCCAAAACACTAATTGAGAAAATAGTTTATGGATGTCAGCTTGTCATGACAAATCGTTAGACTGAAAGTGGGAATGCAACATATTTACGTCCTCTTTAATATTTTGGAGGTTGACATACAATTTTAGGGAATCCTTTTATGCTCCCATGGCCTGTCCCTTGGCAACAGTAAGAGAATGTGGGTGCATAATACCAAGAAAATGTCACCATGATAAATCTAACCTTTCCAGGGAGCCCTGAATGGCTGCATACCTGTGTACTTGCATTAATAACCAGATCTATCAAAGGGGAGTTTTCAGCTGCATTAGTGTTTAGAGAGTAATTGATGTCAGCGGGTCTGGCCATAAATCCTGACACCTCAATCAAAGCAGCTCCATACATCACTCCTATAAAAATAGTTTCTGATGTACAGTTTCTTTTTGCCCTACCCACTTGCTAAAAACTATTGGAGGAAATAACTCTGAACATTGTCTTCTGAATTACACATCCTTTAAGACAAACTTGCAGCTACCGGTTGTCCTGTGGCTGTTTATTATGTTTACGCCTTTTAAACAAGTAGACTGTGTTTTTGCCAGATCCTGAAATGGAGATGAGGTGATTAAACAGTGGTTGGTTTGGCAATAGTCAAATATAGTCAGTGCTAACATGTATTTCTAATATGTTGATTCTTTAGAAGTCAGCTAGATTAATATATTAATATATATATATATATATATATATATATATATATATATATATATATATATATATATATATATATATATATATATATATATATATATTATTAAGAACTGCATATGAGCCATCCTTCAAAATTTTGAAAGCAACATCTGACTTAGGAAATCAAACAAATCAGAATGGTATTTTAAGTCAGTTTGATGCAGCACATTGCAAAAGATTGTGGAACAACAGATCCCTTTATTTGATTCATTCAGAGATAGAAAAGCATTGAAATTAAAAATGCAAGCTACTCTAATCTGATTATATTTGTTCAATGAAATTATACTGTTATTCATTTTAGAATAATAAAGGAAGCAATGAATGACTGCAGTCAGGTATTTCACAAAATAGATTAAAAAAGATCTTTAATTCCTCACCACCTCTGTCCGTACTGCAGTCCCTGATCTTACTCTCCAACTCTGTATTATACCTATTATAGCCTACATGTGAAGCATTTGTTACAATGCTTCACATGTAGGCAACTTTAAATGCAAGTTTAAATGCAACTTAGACACTTAACACAAACATAAAACTGACCAGCAGTAAAAGGATGAATTCTAACTTCTGTGAAATCCCTTACCTGTTTTTTGTAAATTCAGCAGCAGAAAAGGTACTTTTTTCTCTTTTCTTCTCCAGAGCTAAATTTCCTACTGCTGTTTTGCAGCTGTTTTTTTCATGCAGTCTGCTTAACACAGATAACTCTGTTTTTTTGTTTTTGTTTTGTTTTTGTGAATGTTAAGTTTGTCTGACAATAATTTACAAAAATAAACAAAATACAATGGTGGGCTTAAACACATGGATGTTACCATATTAAAATGCAACAGGTGAAACTAATCAGACATGGAGTGGAACTGGGCTGAGTGAATGGTGGAAGGATCTGGAACTGTCCAGGGTGAAGCTGTATGTTTTGTAAAAAGCCGGTTACATTCAGTGGAAACACAACAAACTTATCTAAGCACGTGAAAAACCATGAGCAACAAAACGTCGAGCGACAGAAACGGAGAGAGGAGACGAAACTTCTCTCATTGCCCCGATAGACCCAGACCCACAGACTGACGTCACTGACTGAGTCGTTTCAGTCCTCCAGAGAACATCCAGGTAGATAAGAGTGGTCATCTTCAGCAGCAGTTCATGTTAACTTTCAAAGTAGATATTATCTATCATATGTTACTGGAGCCCACACAGAAAATGTAATTAAGACCTCGAAAGAACCCAGTACATATATGCTATTAAAAAGGGTTATTTAAAATAGGATAACATTAGCTAATCCTTTATTTATCCCATGATGGGTAAATTTATAGGATTAAAGCAACAGATAGGTGCACACAACACAGACAAAATGACATAAGGATTGGAAGATATAAGAGGTGGATTAGGAAAAAAACACTGAACATAACATTATTATTATTATTAAATCGTAGTAATAAAATAAAAATCTCAAAACCTGAAAGGTCAACAGTTTCATGATACATCAAGCTTAAATGTCAAAAGTATCTGTGAATGTTGCATGTGTTTAATGTCAAAAAGGAAGCCTTTCTTAAAGATTCAGAGGTCAGAGAATTCCCAAAGTATCTAACATATTGTACCTCCTGCAATGGACGGAAAGAAATTTGTTAGGGACTGGCTAATATACAGCAGGTGAAAAAAGGCCATATTTTGACCGCAGTGCTTGCTGTTCTCTTATAAAGAAAAGATCAACTAGTGCACTAAATTCAATAGATGGGTTGGAAATATCCAAAATAAAATACAGACGTTGAAGTATACAGTTAAGTTTACTTCTTTTTGGTGTGTGTGTGTGTGTGTGTGTGTGTGTGTGTGTGTGTGTGTGTGTGTGTGTGTGTGTGTGTGGTGGCAGGTGTAAAAGGGGGGGGGGCAAAAATTTTCACCCCTTACAGGCACCTCTGCCTTGAGGATGACTTCCCTGCCAGCCTTTTCCATGCCAAGCCAAGACATGATCCAGATCAGTCAGTCAGTTAGTGATCCTGATCACCAAAAAGAGCTGTTGGGATCAATTATCAGAACCAGTGCGACGTCCCAGAATTTGAGAAGGTTAGTCACTTTTATTCAGTGCACAGTCTTTTTCACTAAGTTGTTCCCAGGCACTAACCCTGCTCCTCTCCCCGCAGTGATTCCAGTACATGCTCCAGTCAGTTCCTGTTCCAGTAACACCAGTTTATCTTTAATAAACATTCATTGTCTATGTTGGCTGAATTATGGGCTCTCCAGATTCTGTTGGTGTATGACAAAAGTTAAACCTGATGTACCCTGGGACTAACTTAGCCACATAACCTTTAACTCTGCTCTAAGAAAGACACACCAAGCAGAAGGGCCCATCACAATTTATTCAGGATTTTTTTTCTAGTTTAGCATAATTATTTTCTACCCCTCCTATGAACTCTTTTTCCAGCTATCCTCCTTATGAATGTTGCAACTGTGGCCGAGTGACAATAGCCACCCAGCCTATGGATCCCACAGGGCTTTCATTATGATGAACTGTATTATGCAAATCGCTTAAAATGCCTAATTATGCTTTCTGCCTAGATCTATTTTAGTTCCTTAGAGCTGCAGTCTTTTGACTGATGATCCTTGGGGACTCTTCACTTTGTTTGATATTTTATTTTATTTATTTATTGGTTTTCATATCTTTTCTTCACTTAACACTGCATCTTCAGATACAGCATATGGTTTCAATGAAGATGCAAGTATAAGGCTACCCAGTCAGATGAAGTTAAAGAAAATCCTGTTGTCAGTTTTTAGATCAAAGTGCAATGACTAAATCTTAACTAGGAATAAGCATCTGTAATTTATTAATTTGTTTAAAAATGTTTTTGTGTCTTTGCCTAAATATTAAAGTTATCACTGACTGAGGAGAATATTGTCATCAACTGCCTAAATAATTAAGAGAGAATATCATTAATAATCTATTCCTTTCATGCCAATTGAACCATTTCATGGTTGTTTTTTTAACCTATGTAAGGGAAGTGACCGCAAATTTACCCCTGCATCCTTACTGATTTCTCTGTCTCCCCATTTTTTAACCTGCAATGTTTCTTATTAACTCCAACTTCACACCTAGTTTGGCTTTGAGTTTGTTTTCTCAGCTGCAAATTTGTGTGGGTGTGTTCAAATCATGGAGATAAAGCAGAAGAGTTAATGTGATTTAAACTGTTGCCTCTTTAGGTGGAATGTTTGGTGTGTTTGTAATGGATTTGTTTCTGATTGCTTCAGAAAATTATTATAAACAGAACACAATAAATTCCCTAATTGTTTGGCTATATTTTCATTGCAGATTTATTATGATACTGCACAGTCTCCAGAGTCAAATCAGAAACAGGTTACACTCAGGTCAGAGCTAAAAAGACAGCAATATATCATCCCTTATATATAAAGAGGAGGAACTGTCTCAGAGGTGACTGAGCACAAAGTTTATTTGGCCAGTGCTGAGGTTTGAACCATCTTGTCTGTACTTCAGTCATCCATATAAGGCCTCCTTTGGGTGAAATTCTCTGCTGGGTTCTTCTATGTTACAGGAGCCAGAGCAGATGGTTGACTACTGACGTGCAAGGGAGCCTGCCTAATGCAGGCAGTGTGCTGCACTGTTTCTGGCAATAGGGGGAAAAGGTAGTTTGAGTTTAATGTGGATTAGCTGTGTGTTTCGTCAGTGGTTATTGTTTTGAAAGTTGGCATGTTGTTTTATGGAGAAGACAAATTGGAAATGGTAATATTTCAACCAAATAAAAGGTTTCAAAGTTTCTAATATGGAAGCTTCTTATCTTTTCTGACAATCAAACAGATGATTGTTTCTTGCATTTATGTGGCACAGTATGAAAAATATTTGGCAAGTTGTTGTGCAATTACATGTTTTTAAGTTATTTAATGCTTTTCAAATAACATTGGATCTGTTAGGTATTGTCCGGTAAATATTAGCCCAATCGGCTAATATTAGGACAATTTTTGAAAGAGTGATTCGAGCACTGGTAAACTCTACACATGTATGGTATAAATGAGTGACAACTTATCTTAAAGTATAAGAGTTTATTAACAGAAATAAATGCTCATCCAAGGAACACCGTTATATAATGTTGTTTACCTGTATTAATATATTTCAATAAATCTTCTCTACTAGTCAAGTGAAACTTGAAGTGAAAACTACAAAGAAAATTAATTGTTGAAAACCATCACCATAAAAACGATTCAGTGGCTTTAGAGTTCACTGAAGATCTAAGTTAGTGAACCAAATTTAGTCAATTTTAATAAATTTTTACTCAACACATCAATTTCTAAGTCCTTCTCACCCACATAGCCGCCATGACCAAGTTCCATGCTACCTCTCCAGCCTACTCCACCATCACACTCCTTCCCGCAGCCTTCACTCCTCCAATGCTAACCTTCTGTCTCCACCACTCAGGACCAGTCCTAAGGTGATAGAGCCTTCTCCACAGCTGCTCTCACCCTCTGGAACTTTCTTCCCAAACACATCCGTGACTCTACAGACCTATCCACATTCAAACCATATCTCAAAACTCGCCTTTTTAGAATAGCTTTTAATGTATGATTAAAAGCTAGCCCTGTTTTTATACTGTTCAGTTCTGTGTATTTTAAGTATATTTTAAGTGTTTTATTTGATAAAGTGTCTGGGTTTTTAGAAAAGCACTATAGAACAAAATTTACTATATTATTACTGTTATTACATATTACACATATTGGAATTAATTAATCTGTGATAGTTATTTACATCTGTGCTAAATTGCTATGGTTAATTTCTTTTTACTACTGTACCTTTTAACAACTCAGAAAATGTGGTAGAGAAGAGAAAGGGTGACTTTTGAACTTACTATGTAGATGCGTTATGTTTTTACAGTTTATTGCGCAAAACCTTTTTTTGTCAGCGGAGAATTCAATCAGCTGCAGGAATAAAAAGTAACATGGTGATCTAAATGCCCTTTTAATGTTTTTAGCTACTTCAAGAATATATACTTTGAATTTCACCGAACCAGGCACCATACAATTTTTTACATCTTGATGCAAATCCATCTATAAGCTTCCAGAAAGGGTTCCTTTTTTCTATCATAGCCAGTGCTATGTCACATGTATATCAGGTGAAAGCCCCCACTTCCACCTCATTTCTTGCTGGATGAATATAAGAATTAAGAGCTTTTATTGTCATTATGTAACCATAAAAAAAGTAAAAAAACATAAGTAATAAGCCGTAAGACACAATCAGTACATTCTGAGTCGGCTGGCAGGTAAACCCAACTGAACTAAAAGCTTACAGAACCCTGACTGATAACAAAGAACAAGATTAAACCATAACACGTAACTCAAATCGTGACATTTTAAACAACTCTTTTGAAAGACTAATTAAAATGTAGGGCCTGTTAAAAAAAACAGAAAAAGAACCACTGGTAGTTTGATTTTAGGGAGTGTAAAGACTTTATGTATGATGGGAACCCGATTTTCAAACTGGACGCAGAGGTTGCCTTTAAAATTTTTATTTTCAAAGGAAGAAGGTAACAGGCAAGTCGGGCAGGCATGAATGGCTGACCAGGACAGGAACTGATGAGTGCAAGCTTACCAGGTTATGTCTGCAGAACCAGACTTGACCATTAGTTGTAAGCAGAACCAGACTTAACCAGGAGCTGCAGACAGAACCTGACTAGACCAGAAGGTGCAGGCACAAGCTGACTTGACCAGGTGTTGCTGACAGGAAAAGACTTGACCAGAATGCTGTTGTTTGGAGAAACTTTATCAGATGCAGTCGATGTGTTCCCAGGATGGGCAGGAACAACCTCAACCAGGTGGTTCACACAAGCACTAGATAAGGCAACTAGCAAGGGCAGGGTCAGCAGGCAAGGCAACAAAACACTGGGGAAAACCACATACAGGCACTGAGACATGACAAGACATTCTGATACTGGGAGATTGAATGAGGCAGGTATATGTAGAGAGAGTGACAGGTGATCCGGGTGAGTCTGATTAGTGGCAGCAGTAAGTGAAACTAATTAAGGTGAGCGATGGCTGGGAAGTAACTGAGATGCATGGAGTGGAAACATGAGCAGTCCAAAACACAAAAACAAAACCCAAGTCATGACAAAACCTCCTCCACTTGGGCAGATTCCAGATGACCCAAAAACCAAAACAACACCCAAAAAGTCCCACAAAAAAGTCCAAAACCCAAAAAAAGACAATCAAGACAGGACAGGTGGAGGGGGCCACAGATGGAGGGAGAGAGTCCAAACACCAAACAACAACAACCAAAAAGGGGGGAAACCAAGAGTTCAGCTTAATGTCCATGAAGCAGACCACAACATAGCAAAGTCTCTGGTGGCCCACCGTGGCATATCAGGGTCTCATACAGGTGGCTCAAAGATTGTAGGCGACCAACCAGAGTTCTTGGCGGCCGTCGGCGACAGAGCAGGGTTGTTGGTGAACGTTGGTGACGGTGCAGGGCTCTTGGCAGTCGTTGTCGACTCAAAAGAGAACATCGGATGACCTCGAGCTTGACATCAGACGTAAACTGAAGACTGGCGTCAAACGTGATCTGCGCCTTGACGTCAGATGTGACCTGGAGCTTGGGGTCAGATGTGACCTGGAGGTTGGGGTCTGACATGTCCCGAAGCTTGGAGTCTGACATGTTCTGAAGCTCGGGATCCAAGAATCGCAGTAGCAGCCCTTGCAGAAGCTCAGGAAACAGGTTCTCATGCAGTAGTGCAGGATATTCAATTCAATTCAATTTTATTTATATACCGCCAATTCATGAAACATGTCATCTCAAGGCACTTTACAAAGTCAAATTCAATCACATTATACAGATTGGGTCAGATTATACAGATTGGTCAAACATTTCCTTTATAAGAGAACCCATTTGACTTCATCAAAGTCCCGACAAGCAGCATTCACTCCTGAGGAAGCATAGAGCCACAGGGAGAGAACTCCCCATTAATGGGAAGGAAAACCTCCAACAGAACCGGGCTCAGTATGAACGGTCATCTGCCTCGACCGACTGGGGGTTAGAGAAGACAGAGCAGAGACACAAATAGACAGGGAAAAAAGCACAGACGCACACATTGATCCAATAGGATCAATGGGATCCCTCTCATCAACTCTGGGAGCGGGTGCCATTGCTGCAACAACTGGGCCTTTTAACAATCATGGGGCCCTGGAAGCTTGGTGACTTGATTAGACCCTATATGCTTGCCGTCTCGACAAATTCAATTCAAGTAAATTCAATTAAATTTTATTTATATAGCGCCAATTCATGAAACATGTCATCTCAAGGCACTTTACAAAGTCAAATTCAATCATATTACACAGATTGGTCAAAGATTTCCAATATAAGGGAACCAGTTGATTGCATCAAAGTCCCGACAAGCAGCATTCACTCCTGGAGAAGCGTAGAGCAACAGGGAGAGTTGTCTGCATTGTCCATGGCTTTGCAGCAATCCCTCATACTGAACAAGCATGAAGCGACAGCGGAAAGAAAAACTCCCCATTAATGGGAAGGAAAACCTCCAGCAGAACCAGGCTCAGTATGAACGGTCATCTGCCTCAACCGACTGGGGGTTACAGAAGACAGAGCAGAGACACAACAAGACAGACAAAAAACCACAGAAGCACACATTGATCCAGTAATCTGTTCTACATTAGATGGTAATAGCTGGTGATCTGTCTTCCCTGGATGATGTCACAGCTAACAGAACGCCAGACCAGGTGTACCTACTATGAAGAAAAAGAGAGAGAAAACAAAAAGGTAAAAGCTGAAATGACGACAGGCAATGCAAAACTGGAGAACAGTAGAAATCAGTAGAGTGAGAAAATAAGCCCTGATGTCCTCCAGTAGCCTAAGCCTATAGCAGCATAACTATAGAGGTAGCTCAGGGTAACATGAGCCACTCTAACTATAAGCTTTGTCAAAAAGGAATGTTTTAAGAATAGTCTTAAAAGTAGACAGGGTGTCTGCCTCACGAACCAAAACTATGAGTTGGTTCCACAGGAGAGGAGCCTGATAGCTAAAGTATCTGCCTTCCATTCTACTTTTAGAGACTCTAGGAACCACCAGCAGAGCTGCAGTCTGAGAGTGAAGTGCTCTGTTAGGAACATACGGGGTAATCAGAGCTCTAATATATGATGGAGCTTGATTATTAAGGGCTTTATACGTTAGAAGAAGAATTTTAAATTATATTCTTGATTTAACAGGAAGCCAATGAAGGGAAGCTAAAATTAGAGAAATATGATTCCTCTTGTTGATTTTCATCAGATGTCCTGGATGCTTGACGTCTCGTTGGGTGCGAAGAATGGACCCCCTCTTCTATGAATTCTCAGAAAAGGACAGAATTTGAGGAATCCTGATTAGTTACCGCAGGAGATGGAACTAATTAAGGTGAGTGGTAGCTGGGAAGTGACTGAGATGCACAAACTTGAGCAGTCTAAAACACAAAAACAAAACACAAATCGTGACATGGAGGTTTTATACTAAAACAGTGCAGGACAATTGAAAACTAGCAGACATGCAATCCAGAATTAAACAAGTCAGAATAACTATTGCAGAAAACAATATGGAATGAAGAAATTATAAAAGTCACAAAGTAAAACATGACTGTTAGGTTAATTGACTTCTCCAAATTGTCCTTAGGTGTGAATGGTTGTTTGTCCTGTTTGTCTCTCTGTGTTGCCCTGCGACAGACTGGTGACCTGTCCAGGGTGTACCCCGCCTCTCGCCCAGTGGACGCTAAAGATAGGCACCAGCAACCCCCGCGACCCCATGAGGGATTAAGCAGTTTGGAAAATGGATGGATGGACAAAGTAAAACACAAAAAATACTTTAACAGATATAACACCAAACTTTATCACATCAGTCATTTACATGATGATACACATGTGTACAAAGTTGATTTTTCTTATTCAGAAAGTTGGCACCTTTAAACCAAACCCGTATTTTTGTAAAATTAATTTAACTTAGTAATATCATAAAAAAAAAAAAAAAAAACTTTGCAGGCAGGTAAGCACTCCGTAGCATAGCATAGTGTTGCATTATGCTGAGTGACATTATTGGATCATTGATGCAATATTACTTTGCACCATTGCAGTGGTGCACATTTGCAGTCTATATGGTATCTCAGGATTAAGTAAAAAAATATTTTTACATCCACAAAATCTTTGGTTGCCTGAAGTAGCTAAAGATGAAACTCCATATTCTACAGATGTATATGCAGGTGATGCTGGACCATTAATTACCAAAGCCAATATGCCATTAAAATGCAAGGTTGACATGCAAAGGTGTGATCACTGTTCACTCATTGCTGTATACGGAAAATGTTGATGATGTTACGCAATTAAGTACAATTCATTTTTATCCTGATAATCATATTCATAGAACGGGCTCCTATTCTACACTTCTGATATTAGTTAAATGGCTAACAATTAACCACTACATTTTGACAGAGTATTTCAAGTAATCTAGACACGCAATAATTTCCCATTTCCCACTTTTACAGAAAACCCGTCACTCTGCTGTAAGTTGTCCTTCAACACAGTTTATCACAAGAAGAAAACAGGACCTCGCTATTGTAAAAGTAATTTAGCTTGTTCACTCTTTTTCTTCTTATATCTTCTCTTTCCATTTTACCTCAGCAAACCTTATCAGGTTATTAACACCATGAATGGAGGTTTAATGACCCTCACACCAACCTTGTTTAAAGGAAGTAGAATTAAAGATGGTATCTGGACATGTTATAATGCAGAAGGAGCAAGATATCAGGAATGGGAGGCTTGAGCATCAGTGTCATCATCCCTCTGATCCGACACTGAGTCGTCCACATGCATTATGAGAGCCCCTTAAGGCAGGCAAAGTCTTCTGACACTTTCAGACTTTTTTATATCCGGCCCCCGCAGCACAATAACAATCGTTTCACTTCCAGTTGATGGGCCATCCATGGCCTAGTATGATTATGCCTGAGTCTAAAAATCTGTGTTGGTTGGTTGGTCCAAAAATTTGAGGTCAGAATTATCACAATATACAACAAAGTGTACCAAGACAAGGCATCCATGAAGTACAAAATACATTGAGGCAAGAAAACAGTAAAAGCTATGAAACGAGAAGACAATACTGAATGAACATGGGCAGATAACACAGTGTTTATCTCCAGCTGTAAATGGACAGGAGATCGGGTACACCCTGGACAGATTGCCAGTCCATAACAGGGCAACACAGAGGCAAAACTAAAATTATTAATTAAGAAAACTGCTTAAAGTTTAACTGTATTATTTTTTTTTCAGATTTTTGTTTTGATCCATTCAAAATCAATTATACAGGGAGTGTGAAATGTTTACATATACCCCATGTTATGCTATTACACACTGTTTTAAAGTTATTTAATGTTTAAATAACTCTCTGTCTGTTAGGTATTGTCCGGTGAATATTAGCCCAAGAGCTGATATCAGGACAATAGTTCAAAGGGATGATTTGAGCATTGGCGTTCTTTTAACAGCAAACTCTGCACACATACAGAATAAATGAGACAACATCCCTTCAAGTTGAAGAATTTATTAACAGAAATAAAATTAACATCCAGATGACATCACTATATAATGCTGTTTATCTGAATTAACACTATATTTCAATCAACAAATCATCTCTACGAGACTAGTGAAACTTAACTAAAACTACTAAGCAAGATGAAGATAAATGTGTTCAAAAACACAGTGACAACGCATTAAGTAACCTTCTAAACAAACCATTTAACTGTCCCTGTTTGTTTCTCTGCCAAACCTGTCGGTGCCTTTGTGTCAGTTCAGTCCACTCAGGGCATCCAATTGGAATCAGTTTAAACAGGGGGGCTGAAGGCTTAGGCTAGCATGCGGCTCTGCGGCTATGGCCTAGCCGAAGGCCGCTCCGGGGTCCTACATGCAGTCGGTTGCAGCGGACGATTTCAATCCAGATTTTGCACTCAGTTTGGGAAAATGGATCCTGTGCTGGCTGCTGGCGGGAGGCCGCTCTGGGCCATCTGGAGTCAGTTTCCTACAACAGCTGAGAAAACAGAACAAGGCTGGTTTGGCATAGACAGATTCTTTTACTTTGGTGTCTGGTTAAGCAGAAGTCAGACTACAGACTTAGGTTTGTGTCATTTAAGCATAGTACAAAAAATTTCAATGGAACATGGACAAGATCAAGGCCTTTAGTGAAATGTAGTGTTCACCGGCACTGGAGCTGAAGCCAATTATAAACTTGAAGATGCTAGAACACCATTATCCACAGTGATGTTTACTATCAACATGGACTAAGAAGGTGTTGACCAAGAAGAAGCTTCTTCTTTAAAAAAACAACACCTTCAACCTTGACAAATATGTCCAACTGGCTAGAAGGATAAGCCACACACCTCCTTGAGAAAAGTATTAGACAAAGTCAAATATAATAGCAAAATCATTCCAGAAGCTTAACAAAACAAAGCAAAAAAGATGTCAAAGTATATTACTGGGGTGTTTGTATATATTTGAGCCTACATGTGTTATTTTGACTATTTTGTCATCATTGAAGTTGCTTGTTGAATGATGATTCCACCCAAGAGAAAAACAGTTAAAAGGAGAAATGAAAACCCTAAAATCAATATAACATTCATACCAGTGCTGTCTGTATGTAAACATTTGAGCAACACTGAATATTCTTGTTATTATAAGTGTTTCCCCTAACAAGATTAAAACACAGAGAAATTGTCAGGACAACTTGAAAATGAAAAAAGGTTCAAACCCAAAAATATAAACTTTTTTCAATTGCTTAAATGGAATACTTATGTTCATTTTAACAAATAAACTGGACTGGACCGAGAACACCGATGCTCCTTACAGGAAGGGTCAAAGCAGACTCTACCTGCTGAGGAGTCCAAGGTCTTTTGGAGTGCAAGGGGCACTCCAGAAGATCTTTTTTACTCTGTGGTGTCATCAGCCATCTTCTATGATGTAGTCTGTTGGTGTAGCAGCACCAACAGACTCATCTGTAGATGAGAGGAAGCGGCTGGATAAACTCATTAGGAGGGCTAGCTCTGTCCTAGGATGCCCCCTGAATCGAGTGCAGGTGGTGGGAGACAAAAGGACTGTAACAAAAATCTAAACAAGTACTCCCACCACATTCATGGAGCTGTCACAAAGCTGGAGAGTTCTTTCAGTGACAGACTACTGCATCCTAGATGCTCTAAGGAGCGCTTCCGCAAGTCGTTACCCCCAGCTGCTATTGGATTTTATAATCTTTGCTTCTCACATCAGGCTCAATAAGTGTTTACAGCATGTAAGTGGTTGCAAGTTCTGATCTGATAAGCAATTGTTTACACTGTCTCTCAGATGCTAAGGTACACTTGGCCTAATTGCACTTGCACTCCCAGATGCTGCTGTACTATTATTGAGATTGCATATTATCTAATTTCATTCTGTAAATAGGCTGGTGTTTTTCCTTTGTTTTCCCACTGTTTGACCTGAATATTTCATATTTTTCTTTACCTTAGTATGACATATTATCAATAATTGTGCAATACATACTCTGGTATTTATTTTTACTTTTAATATTGTCCTTTCTAATAAGCTCATTCCCAGATGCTTTAGAACTAAGTTTAGATCAGATATGCATGTTTTTTTTTCATTATAAAAAATAGGGTGTAACTGTATTTGTCTTTGCCACTGTCACACTCAAATTTTTACCATTGTGGCAAAATAAAAGAATGTCTTATGTTAGAATAAAGTTTTCTTTCACTTTTTCATAAATTGGAAATAAATGCTTATTTTATGAGTTTATGTTTTATGAAAGTAACAAGGAGATCAACATATCCAAACAAAATATTGCTACTAGAAATAATTATAATCTATGGCCACAAAACAAACAAACAAACAAACCACAAAATGTCATGTTAGCTCATTCTGATCTATGGGTGTAAATTTACAGTAATAGAAATGTCACATGATAGACAACACAAAATGTGAATCTTAAGACTGAAAAAAAATACACATCATGAATAAAATGAACAGTCTTCACTGTAAACACCATGTGTAATTTGTCTTTTGTGCATTTAAAATGCAGACCTACATAAGTTTTTTTTTGCCAGATATGTATTTAATAATGTTAACAAAAATGTCTTGTGACTTTTTAGTAGTCTGTAATTAAATGTTTACACTTTACCAATCTGCTAATGCAGCGCGTGAGACACTTCAAACTGGCTGTCAAATGCTCTCATAATTATGTGAATAACATAATATATAAATTAGAAGCAACAGTCCTTAAAATGTATGGCTCCTTGGCAGCTGAACAACAGATGCCTTTTTCATTATAGCAATACATGATCTTAGATGTGGATCATGTTATTTTTCAAGCATTGAATAATTTGAATCCTGATGGGTTTTTCATCCATACTTTGCTTCTTTCAGTTTGCCAGTGCAAAACACGGGTTACATTGGTTACTTTAGTCTTACTAGTGCTGACAAATCTGCCACATTGTGTATCTAGAGAGTTCAGATGACCCAATTTACACTCTTTAAAAAAGGGAAAGACTATAGGGAACATCCTATATAAAAAAGTAACGCTAATTGCGATCCTTGGTGAGGTCTCCGCTAATCATGGAAAGAGAACAGAGGCCTCTTTATTGTGTTTATTATCAAGGGATCAACTTAAGTTGTTACTTTTTATGTTGATACATTAAAGGGCTTAAAATGTTTTTGATTATTTAATTCATTAATCATTTGAATTAGAGACATAATTCAGTGTGGTTAAAAAAGTGTAAACAACCAACTGTGTACACAGCATGTGTAATGGAAAAAATATTCACACCTCTTTGAGTATTTAAAATTTGATCAAGTTGCAAACAGAAACTTTAATGTACTTCTCATTCATAGCATTTGTTTCGATGTCTCACCATGGGATACGCATCGTGAGACATCTCACTCATGCTACTCTGAGAACCTGGCTTATGCAAGTAACCTATAGTTCTCATTCATAGCATTCGTTTCGATGTCTCACGATGGGATACGCATCGTGAGACATCTCACTCATACTACTATGAGAACCAAGCTTGGATCAGTTAACCAAGCCGAGCCGACCGTTTACACTCCACGCTTAACTTGGTTCCTTGGTTTCCTCGCCTCCTAGTGACGATCTGCGGTACTGCTCTCTGGAATTGAAGGCGGAACCAAGCAAAACAAAACGGCGGCGCCCGTAACATTCAGGATGTTATGCTTGATACTGTGATATTTCGGTGTTTGTGGAGAGTCAGGGGAAGAAGGCAACCATTGGTGAATTTCCTTGAGAGAGCCGGCTTTTGGGAAGTGGATAAGACAAACGAACGTCTAATAAGGATTTACAGATGCCGGAAGCAATGACAGACGCTGAGGTTCATCACACTGCTAAGCAGAACCATCTCTGGAAATCGTGTGGCACAGTAAGGAAGCTAGTATTATTATGAATGTCTAAAATTTGTCTGAATGGAGTGTGAATTGGGACGTGCAGCCAGACACGCCGGAAAAACCGTGGACAGTCAGCTGACTGTAAGGGCATGACGCAGTCTGCTCATGCGCTCTTTATCAGATAACCAGGCAAAAAAAAAACCAGGCCAAGACCACCCCAGGAACTGGTCTGCATGTAGCGTGGTCCGGTTATGTCTAGCTTGGTTTAGTTCAGTCTGCTTACCGTTTACACTCGAGAGCTATCTCGGTTACCGAGCTCGGACTGGTCTCGGCTCGGTTAAAAAAGGGTAGTATATGTTGCCTAGTCTCTTTCATACTTGCCTTCCTTCAGGGGCTGCTGAGCATGGGGGGAGGGGTGTGTCCCCATCCACCTTGAAAGTGTATGTGGCTGTCATTTCCCAATAGCATTTTGGGCAAAATGGTTGCTCTGTGGGCCGGGACAAGGATACTGTGGGGTTCCTAAGAGGTGCCAGGCGTTTGCGTCCATCTGTACATCCTGCGTCCACCTACAAGTCCTGTGGCACCAGTGTAGGACCACATGATGTCTTCCAGGATTCACAGAGCCGTAGTTACAGTCTACAACTTCCGTCTGTTCATTTTCTTCCGCTTATCCGCGGTCGAGTCACGGGGGTAGCAGCTTCAGTAGGGAGGCCCAGACATCCCTCTCCCCGGCCACTTGGGCCAGCTCCTCCAAGGGAATCCCAAGGCGTTCCCAGGCCAGCTGAGAGACATAGTCCCTCCAGCGTGTCCTGGGTCTTCCCCTGGGCCTCCTCTCGGTGGGACGTGCCCGAAACACCTCACCAGGGAGGTGTCCATAAAATTCTGTCCATAAAAGTTATGAACAGAATCGGTGACAAAGGGCAACCTTGGCGGAGTCCAACTCTCACCGGACTCGAGTCCGACTTAATGCTGGAAATGCGGACAAGACTCTGACACCGGTCATACAGAGACCTGACAGCCCTTATTAAAGGGCCCGGTACTCCATACTCCCGGAGTACCCCCCACAGGATGCCTCGGGGGACACGGTCGAATGCCTTCTCCAGATCCACAAAACACATGTAGACTGGTTGGTTAAACTCCCGTGCCCCCTCCACGATCCTGCTGAGGGTGTAGAGTTGATCCAGTGTTCCACGGCCAGTACAAAAACCACACTGCTCTTCCTGAATCCGAGATTCGACTAGCCGACAGACCATCCTTTCCAGAACCCCTGAATAGACCTTTCCTGGGAGGCTTAAGAGTGTGATTCCTCTGTAGTTGCAACACACCCTCCGGTCCCCCTTTTTAAAAAGGGGGACCAACACCCCAGTCTGCCAATCCAGGGGAACTTCCACCGATGTCCACGCAATGCTGCAGAGCCGCGTTAACCAACACAGCCCCACAACATCCAGAGCCTTAAGTTACTCAGGGTGAATCTCATCCACCCCTGGGGCCTTGCCACCGAGGAGCTTTTTAACAACCTCGGCAACTTCAGCACCAGAGATGGGAGAACCTGACCCAGAGTCCTCAGTCTCTGCTTCCGCAATGGAAGACGTGTTGGTGGGATTAAGGAGGTCTTCGAAGTATTCCGCCCACCGACGCATGATTTCATGAGGGGAGGTCAGCAGCACACCACCCCCACTATGAACAGTGTTGGTATTGCACTGCTTCCCCCTCCTGAGACGCCGGATAGTGGACCAGAATTGCTTCGAAGCCGTACGGAAGTCTTTCTCCATGGCCTCTCCGAAATCTTCCCATGCCCGAGGTTTTGCCTCGGAGACCAGCCTAGCCGCCTGCCACATCGACTGCCGGTACACATCAGCTGCTTCCGGAGTCCCACAAGCCAATAAAGCCCTGTAGGACTCCTTCAGCTTGACGGCTTCCCTCACCGCTGGTGTTCACCAGCGTGTTCGAGGGTTGCCGCCGCGACATGCACTGACAACCTTGCGGCCACAGCTCCGACTAGCCGCCTCAACAATAGAGGTGCGGAACATGGTCCATTCAGACTCGATGTCCCCCGCCTCCCTCGGGACATGTTCAAAGCTCTCCCAGAGGTGGGAGTTAAAGCTCCGTCTCACGGGGGAATCTGCCAGACGTTCCCAGCAAACCCTCACAATACGTTTGGGCCTACCTGGTCTGACCGGCTTCCTCCCCCACCATCGGAGCCAACTCACCACCAGGTAGTGGTCGGTGGAGAGCTCCGCCCCTCTCTTCACCCGAGTGTCCAAGACATGCGGCCACAGATCAGATGAAACGACAACAAAGTCAATCATTGAACTGCGGCCTAGGGTGTCCTGGTGCCAAGAGCCAATGTGGACACCCTTATGCTTGAACATGGTGTTTGTGATGGACAATCCATGACGAACACAGAAGTCCAACAACAGAAAACAACTTCCGTTTTTCAAAAAACAATCTTTTTAATTCTTTGTACCTAAAATAATGAAATTACAGTTATTGCTCAATTAACCTTACTTTTTGCACCTTCTCTGTGCATTGCTGACTCACTTGGATCCATTGCTTCTCCTTTCATCCTTTCATACA
Source organism: Fundulus heteroclitus (assembly GCF_011125445.2). Taxonomy (NCBI): domain Eukaryota; kingdom Metazoa; phylum Chordata; class Actinopteri; order Cyprinodontiformes; family Fundulidae; genus Fundulus; species Fundulus heteroclitus. The sequence goes on along the minus strand of NC_046361.1, from coordinate 28,094,970 downwards.
TCCAGTTATGCGGTCTTGTTATGGTAAATATACAAAAAATCACCATCGGGCCCTGCAGCTTTGCCACTCCAGCAAAGCTGCAGGCCCCGACAGTGTATTCCCCGGGGTGCTGAAAGCTTGTGCCCACCAGCTCTGTGGAGTATTTAGCCAAGTCTTCAGCCTGAGCCTGCTCCTCCAGAGAGTCCCCGTGCTGTGGAAGACGTCCTGCCTCGTTCCTGTGCCAAAGACACTGCGCCCTAGCGGCCCTCAGGACTACAGGCCGGTGGCACTGATGTCCCATATAATGAAGACCTTCGAGAGGCTAGTCCTGGAGCAGCTAAGGCCCATGGTCAGACCCTTCACTGATCCATTACAGTTCGCCTACCAGCTCCACCTGGGAGTTGAGGACAGCATCATCTTCCTGCTGAACAGAATGTACACTCATCCGGACAAGCCGGCGAGCACTGTGACAATCATGTTATTTGATTTCTCCAGTGCTTTCAACACCATCCGTCTGGGTCTACTGGGTGAGAAGATGACTGTGATGCAGGTGGAGGCCCCCATCGTGTCCTGGATTGTTGATTACCTGACGGGCAGACCACAGTATGTATACCTACAGAACTGTGTGTCTGACAGGGTGGTCAGCAACACTGGGGCCCCTCAGGGGACTGTCCTTTCCCCCTTCCTCTTCACCCTCTTCACCTCAGACTGAGACTGAGTCTTGCCACCTTCAGAAGTTTTCTGATGACTCAGCAAAAGCATTAATCGGACAAATCTGTTTATGTAACCAAAGTGAGCTACTGGCATAGGAATTCTTAAAGGTCATAGTCCGTGACTAGGCCCTAGTCACGGACTATAATTGTTTATCTTTTTCTAGCTATGTTGTGACTTGCTGGTTTGTTTATTTGCCACGTGTTTGTGCATGCCAACAGCATCAGGAATTCCATTCAAAGGGTAGCTCCAGTGTAGGTACAGATGCAGAAAATTCCTGTCACACAAATGTTGCGGTGGCGCAGACAGCAGATTGAACTGGGAGGTATACATTAGGCCATATTTGTGCTTTCCGCAAATACCTAATTGCAGCTGGAAATATGTGATTTAAAAAAATATATATATGTTCACAGATGGTGAGCTGAGCTATTTTTTTATTTAAGAATTGGGATAACCTATGCATTTAACAAGTGTTCTTTTATTTTAACTGACTTTGTGACAGTTTATGTTCTTCACATCCTAAAATCAATGTAAGATGCTGAATACAACCTTATAGGGGAAAAAAAGATCCTAACATTTACAATGTTGCCTTACAACTACAGCATTTATATATACAAACATGCTTAAAAAGACAGTTTTGACCCTGAAGCTGGGGTATGTATGGGCTTAGGTTTTTATTTAACAGTTATTGCATCTTTCTGTAATGCTTTTTTCCTTGTCTCCGACCACCAGACTGAGTGTGCCTACCTGTTCTCTACCTGTATTCTTCCTGTGCTGTCTACTTTATCTCCTTTGCATCACTCAGAGGTAATTTACAATGCCTGTGGCGTGATGGCTCCTTGTATCCCTTCCCACTGATCATCAAACAAGCCTCCAGCCGTGAACTCTGACTGCTGCCTAAGCTGCCTCCCTATCATCCACCTCGCACCAAGCGCATAACAGAAAGGAAGGCAGATTGTATTTTTAGAAAGAGAGAGAGAGAGAGCAATCAAAAGGAACACAAGAAGAGAGTTATCGGTTAGACTGAACGACGTTTCTTTTCTCTAGTAGCATAGAGGAGATTTCATTGAAAGGCTTTTGCAGCCTATCGATCGGCCCTCAGGGATAGATACTGTGAAGATACTGTGAAGCCATAAGAAAGGTTGTGGGACTCACGCAATGAGAGAAACACAGAGGGAGAACAGCATTCAGTTGTATTACAGGAAAATATGACAGAGAAAAAGAACAAAAGGGAGAGAGACAAAATCTTGTTCTCTCTGTTACAAAGTTTTTTTCTTTTCTTGGTTGGTCCATCTCTGTAGCCACGAGCTGCTTGTAAATCTGGAATGGAGGAATAGAAACACAAAGTTCAAAAAACAGAAGGGTCAGAAAAAGCTACGTCTGCTGAAAGAAGTTACACAAGAGATTGGGATTTAACTTAACAATATGTTAAATGTTGGAAATACGTAGTTTGTTTGTATTGTTAGAACCAGAAAGAGGTAGCTGTATTAATTAAAATAAAATGAAATAATTTTTTTTTAAAGTTGGCTTTTATTGAGGCATCTGGCATATAATTTATTCTTTCAAAATTATTTAAATTGTAATTCGCACAAGAGGGTCCTTGCAATAAACATATTTAAAAGAAGAGGAAGTTGGAGATCCAACATCAAACAAAACAAGAATGATACTCTGTAAGAAAAAAAAACTGGTGAACAAAAGTGTTCTGCTCTATCCAGATCCTTTTTATCATGGTATATGTTTACATCTAGAGGTCTCCAAAGTAGGATGCAAAGTTGTTGTGCAACAATAGGTAGGTTTGGCTGTGAACACTTACTATTAACAGCCTGTGGCAATTATTAATAAAGTTAGCAATTTTTTTATCAAATTAACAAGCTGAGGCGCCTTCTAATAATAATCAATTAATAGCCAAACAGCTCTCCATCTCTGTTAGTCATTGTTTTATGAATACCTGGCTGGTGAGGTATGCTAATATACAATTGTAGGAGTGAATTTGTACACTGGTGTTCTCAAACCTCAAGCAATATACGTATATACATAACATAAACAACTTCTACTGAAAATAAAAAAAAATAAATTACAAACAAAATACTTGAATTTCCGGTTGAAATACTTCAGTCAAGAAACTATAAATACTTCAGTCAAGAAACTCACTAAACCATGTTTCAGACTCTGCAATAATGCTGAAGGTACATAAACTTTGTTTGAGATACCCTTTGATTGAGTCAAAATCGGCATATATACTCCTGCTACTAAAATGTATAATAGAGAATTTATCATTTGCATTCACAGAATCGATAAATGTTGAGCTTGATGAAATTCTTGCAGTTACTGACCCAAGTACTTAGAATTTCGTGAAGCTTTTTCACCTGCATTGCTTTCATAGCTATCTCATCATTTTTCCAGGTGAGATTTATGTACACGTTGGTTTCTCTCAACATCCACCCTTGTTTCAACAGCACAATATTGTGCTTTCAATTTCTGAATCTCAGGATCATCGCTGGTGTATCCTCATTTCTTCTCCATGGGAGAGGGTGGCATGCCTCTATGCTATCAACATTCAGAGTCATGCATCTTGACTGGAAAACGGACACCACTTCTTGCTCTGCAAAACAAGTCTGCTCCTCGCCATGTTCACTTCCATTTTTGTCAATAGTCCAAATCTACAAATAATAATTATGTCAAGTGGCATTTTTTCAAGTATTCTGACAGCTCCATTTTTCCTCCTTTTGGCACCTTCTTTTGATTATAAGAGCCGATGTGACACGTGGATTTCTCCACTGTGAGATCAATAAAGTCTATCTTATCTTATCTTATCTTATCTTATCTTATCTTATCTTATCTCACTCTTACACAAAACATAGGGCAGCCATCTTGAGTAATCTGTTTTCTAAGATGGGAGACGCTTTTATCCCTGCGTTGGTCCTTCTTGGGCTCCTGTGCTCTGGGTGCCCTTTCGGACTTTGATGTTCTGGTATCCCCCGTGTCTGACCCTGGGATGGGTCTTTGGCTCCTCATGATCACTACTGAGCATTTTCTTATGAATAAATCTTACATGCCCACTCTCGCAAACACCTACAAGTGGTTGGATCCAGGTGTTTACACATACACTATTATACAGGTTATCTTGCACCCTATTTTTTCTCTACTCTGCTGTTGTCATCTTTTCTCCCATTTAATGCTTTCCTCATATTTTTCTCTTCCTTTCTTTCTCTTTTACCTTTCCGTTTCTGTGTCCATTGAATTTGATATAATCGCAAAATAATATCCAATAAAGTTTTTTGTATAGAAATCAGGCGGAACATGATGGTGAAAGCAGTAATAATCCACTTGTGAAAGTAAATCTGTCGGCTCTCTTTGGCATTAAGAAAGCAATTCTTAGTACTACACAGCCAGACAGGACATATTAAAAAATCCTTTTGTCTTGGAGGAGGCTCTGCATCTGAATTATTGTCCTGCCACTGGCATTTTAGGAAGCCAATGGTATGCTCTACAGTTTAATGTGCATGGGTTTGAGTGGTATTGAAGCACAAGATATTTTAATCTAAAATTGGCTGATGACTTAACAAGATCATGATTTAACTCTACCCTTCTATCAAGGTGTGTCTATGTTGAGTTTACTTAATCGACATATCAAAAACATGGTGTGTAGGGACTGGCTGTGGTACAGAGATAGAGCTTGTGATCCATGTTTTGAGGCCTCAGTCCTCCATGCAGCCATCCATGGGTCTTTGCTGGGCATCTATTCCTGTCAGCTTTCTAGCCACTGGTGCCAAAAACAAGTCTGTGTGCTGAAAAACCCTCAGATATTTTAAATTCAGACAATGAAATTTGTAACAGGCACTTTAGATTTCAAACAGTTTCTGCTTGCATTAGTTCTTGGAAGACTGCAATATTTCAATGGAGATCTTAAATATTATTAGGTATTCTGGTAAAACTAAAGTATATTTGTCTAAAGAGTTGCCAAACAAACTTAGAAAGGCATCAGTAGAGTTGTAAAGTCTTATTTAATGTCGCATTATGAAAGATCCATTATCACAACTAAAGGACAGAAGCCCGTCTTTTGCAGAGTCACACACCTATCAACCTTACAATGTACTTAATGACTCCAACCACTCCTCCAGCTCCTTGAGCACAGTGATGAAACCTTGGATTCATCCAGGGTTAGTGAATGCCTCGAGGGAATAGCTGGTCAGCGGGGTTATATTTGGCTCTGATGGATGACTCCTGTGACACAAAAAATGGCTAAGGTGGTCCTTGTCTACCTTTGTCTTTCTGGTGTATCCATCAGGAGATGACAGCAGACACATACATACACACTGACAGTGTACATATGTAAGTGGGGATTATGACCTTGCCAACGACCACTCACCTAAATGCCCATGCTTTGGATCAGGAGTTTCCTATGGAGAGGCTGGGGGTTAAGAAAAGGAGATTAGATATGATGATGATGATGGTGATGATGATGATGGTGATGAAGTGCACAGATTGCCCCTTGATAGATGGGGGATAAGGCCCCTAATCGCTCTTGATGTCAAGTGGATGACCTCCCTGAATACAGAGCACAGATTCATCACCTAGCACTCTGCTCTCATTTACTACCAAGTGAATCAGTGGCCATGATATACAGATATTCCATAAATAGCAACTTCCACCTGCAAAAATCCTCCACCATGGACTGTTCTAAGGCCCCATTTAGATTCTGCTAATGTGGTGAACTGCTACTGGTGAATAAATATGTTGCAAAACTATTTCAGATAATTTTCAATACCTGATTTAGAGTTTGACAATATTAAACCTCCACTATCAATTAAAAAGGCATGGATGTTTGTAAGATTTAAGATTGATGTAGCTTTTGACAGTAAGATGTGCAGCGTAAAGACCATCATGTTGCATGGTATTGTTTATTTGACGAGTATCTACATCCAATTCCTCCATTCGATTTAGGAAACCTGGAAAACTATAAAAAACATACTCTATGACCACCCCATGCTTTTAGTACGTGCCTTTTACTAACAAATGTGTGGAGACTTCTACGTTTTAAAAAGCATTTATAAAAAACAGCCAAGAAGAAACAGAAAAGGATTCTGAAAAGTCAGGTACAAACCGATTTCAGCTGGCCGTTTAGAAAAATTAGGAAGGATTAATTACTCAATGATGATACCCCACTTGGATACCAATGTGTTTAACATGAAATGCAAGTAGCCTCGCTGGCCTGTTCCCTCAAAACTAATAGCCTAGCACTGACACACAGTAGATGGTTTCCATGCAGACCAGTACTGCCAATTTTCTGGTCTTTAAAATCATTCTATTTACCACAGTCTTGAAAAAAGAATTAGCTCAACATTTCATGACTGAGCAGCATCACTTTTTTCATGTCCACCTTGTTAAACAGCGCTCACTTCAATTTTAAATCTAAATGCAACTCCTGAATGATTTCTCATTGAACACTATTTCCAGCCTTATATTTTGCTGCCAAATTTTGTTCCACTTTGCAATAGTGGTAAAACTAAATGTTACACGAGCCTTACTCAGTTTAATACATTCGAGCGGCAAACTCTCCCTTTAAGTAGTTTGTATTTTTCCTCCACAGCCTTTTCGCTCCTTGAGGATAATCTGTATTCAGCCTGGTGGTGCTTTGCATGGCCAGCTCCATACTCAGTGTATCTATTGCGATGCTCTGTGTACCGTGTCTGTTGCCTGTGTATCATCTATCAGGGGATAGCATAACCTCACTTTAAAATCATATTCCACTGAATCAGAATTCAATTCCAGAATCCTCCAAGAAAATATCATAATAATAGATCTCTCCTGTATTTCACTCGGTCTACTTTCACATTGCTTCCTTACTCATTGCCCCTACAGTAATTTCTCAATAACGTCTTTGGCAGAGACATGATGAAACATTCAGAGAATGAATGTCATTGGCTTTGGGGGAGAAAAATCCACAGCAAGGTGTCATTTTTAGATGCATGAAATCCAAGGGTGCTTACACACATTGTTCAAGTTGTTATGATTATGGAACGCCTTGAATATATTTCTTATTGCTTTATTATTCATAAATCAGAGAAATGCCACTGTGTGATGGAAGGAGCAAGTTTAAAACTGAAAGAAATGCTGTGATACCTCTTTTTTAATGTGCTGTGTGTTTGAAATGTTTGTGCAGCGGTGACAGTCATCTTCTTCAACATGCGTATATGTTGAATAGAGATAATGAGATTGGAGTTAAATAACAATGATAGAATGGATTACTGTACTGTCCACAATGCCAAGGTTGGACAGTTTTTCTGCTTAGCGGTACTATTGTAACACTTTTTAGGCATTATGTAAAACTCACTAAAGTAGATTATTTGTCAGGCACAAGTGGATTCAATCAGGCAGTCTGCATCATGCATACAGCTTGGTCTACTATGGTAACTGCAGATTATTCAGAATTCTGTCTTCAGTAAACAACCAGAAAATAAACACACTTTTGGTAATACTTCAAATCTAAATATGAAAGAAAATCTATAAGATTACAGCGAAATTTAGCAAATACTTTAGAGAATACAATCTGTTGAAGATTAATATTAATTTATATCTGATAATACTTATACAAACATTTGTGGGGGAGGGGGAAGATCTTCTACCAACTTGAAGGAAGCTCATTCCTTCAAGCTGGCAGAAAAAGGCAGGTGTAGTGTATGAAGCTCTAAACTGAATTTCAAAGTAATGACCTATTTGAAGAGTTTCAGTCAGGCTCCAGAGCTCAACATAGTGCCAAAAAATCTTTGGTGAAGGTCACTAACGATATTCTCATGGCCTGAGATAATGGACTTCTGTTAGTACTTGTCCTGTTAGATCTCAGGGCTGCATTTGATACAGTTGATCACAGTATATCAGAGTCCTTAAAAAATAAACTTCTTATCAATCACAATCTGTATGGCATTAAATTGGCCACTGGTAATAAAGTAAAAAGCCCTGGTGTTATTTTTGACATGACATTTAAATCCCATTTTAAACAGGTTTATTGCCAAATATTGGAATTTTGCCAAAATTAGAAATATCCTGTCCAGGGGTGATTCTGATAAACTAGTCCATGCATTTGTTACTTCAAGGCTTGGCTATTGTAATTCTTTAATACCAGCAAGTCCACAAAATTAATTTCAAAGCCCTCAGCTGATCCAAAATTAGAGTTATGATTTAAATTAACAAGAGAGATCATATTTATCCTATTTTTGCTCCCCTTCATTGGCTTTCTGTTAAATCAAGAATATAATTTAAAATTCTCTTTCTTATGTATAAAGCCCTTAATAATCAAGCTTCATCATATATAAGAGATCTGATTACCCCATATGTTTCTAACAGAACACATCACTGCAGGTCTACTGGTGGTTTCTAGAGTTTCTAAACGCAGATTGAGAAGCAGATATTTTAGTTATCAGGCTCCTCTCCCGTGAAAACAACTCCCAGCTTTGGTCCGTGAAGAAGACACCTTGTCTACTTTTAAGACTAGGCTTAAAACTTCCCTTGTTCATAAAGCTTATAGTTAGAGTGTAATGTGTGGAAGCTCTCAGAACCAATATCCAAGCCAGACAGCGTTTGTGTTTTCAAATATTTATTTTTGAAAAGGAAGAAGCCTGCAAGGACGACAGACAGACATGAATGTCTGACGAGACAATGCAGGCAGGGACAGATTTGACCGGACCATGTAGGCAGAGGCTGACTTGACCAGCTGTTGCAGGCAGAGACAGACTTGACCAGAAGGTGCCGGCAGAGGCGGAATTAACCAGGTGTTGCAGGCAGAGATAGATTTGACCAGAAGCAGCCAACGTGTTCCCAGTTTGGGCAGAGTGAGTCACATAATCTCCAGAAGCAACGTTAACCAGGCGGTGCACACAACCACTAGTTAAACCAACTATCAAAGGCAGGGTGAGAACATGTCCACAGGATCAACAGGCTGAGCAACAGAAACACTGGGTGACACTATCCGGGGTGTATGCTTCTGTGCTTTTTTGTGTGTCTCTAACCCCCAGTTGGTCGAGTTCGATGGTCGATCACTAGTTCTGATTTCCTTCCTGTTAAAGGGGAGTTTTCCTCTTCACTGTCGTTTCATGCAGATAACTGTCCACTGTGGTTCTATGCTCTTTCACGAGGAGTGAATACTGCTTGTCAAGACTCGGTGCAATCTTCTGGGTTTCCTTAGATAGGAAACTATTTGACCAATCTGTCTGTATGATTTGATTGAATGTGACTTTGTAAAGTGCCTTTCGATGATATGTGTTGTGAATTGGCACTATATTAATAACATTTAATTGAATTAAATCCTCCTGTTCTGTACTTTTCCCAAGTTTTTCTAAGTTTTAGCTGAGATTTTCTGACAAAAAATCAATTCAAGGAAAGGTGTGATTTTAAAGCAACATCTGTGTATGGTAGCAGAACTCTGGTCTCTTAGCTAACAACCAGCTAGGATGCCAACCCCAAGGATACAATTGTATCACTGCAATCAGCAGACCAAACTTCAGTAGTAGCACAGGTGCCCTAGGTCATGTCCAGCTGCCAGTAGAATAATTTTTTGCCCCAGCAGTGACCTAGCTACCGCTAAGTCAACAACACGAGCCAAATCCATGCTCTAGTTGTATCTGCCCATTTGTAAGTGCCTGTAACAGTTAATTATATATTATGTACAATGCCTTGCCAAGAGACTTGCAGCAATCCAGGTACTCCTGGTTCTGACCTTGCAACAGGAGCCCAGCTATCTCCAGACAAAAGCCAGGCCTCTGCAGTAACATAGTTAACTCCAAGCATCAATTAGTCTGAAGATTACTACATACGCCACGAGAACTGAGAAATGTGTTCTTGTTGTCAGGGTGGCTCTGTCTAATCATATTTCATGAGAAGCTCAGCTGTCGACGTTCGCCCCATTATAACACACGACACCTGCTTTAAGATTGTGGAAATTTCACAGACAATACCAGAATGGCACATATGGCAGGAAGAGAGGAGGATAAAAATGTAAAAGGTCACAGCAAAACCAGGATCAGGTTTACCTGGAACCATTTTGAGTTATATAAAGATTCTGAAAGAGTGGAATCTGAGCTTTCCAATGATGTCAAATCAATAAAGAATTGAAAAAGATATGACAATTTGAAAGCTGGTGCTCTGCAAAGAAGATTAACGAGAAAAAAGGCCTTTAGAATAACCCCCAGCCAAGCTGTTACTTTGCACTACCTTGCAGCAACAACTCCCACCCCTACACTGCCTGTTAATATAGGGTCCAGATTAATTTACAGCACTATTTTGTTCATGTGGATCATATGTTTACATGAAGTGGCTGTTAATTCCCACCCGTTTCGGGACCTTGAATGCATCTATGCCCTGTTTCCCCACCTTCTCTTCCGTTTTGCAGCATTATTGGGCTCATTAGTGTATATAGGTACCGGGTGTGCCCTCCAAGCTAGGAGTGTCTGGTTGTGTGCAGTTGGATCTCAGTTTGATGACCACTGGTGCCGTGCTCGTCGGACTGCTGCGCCAGGACATTGGATCATGGATATTTGTGCTGCTGGATGCATTTCAGTGGCTTTTCAACGCAACGTCTGAATATTAGGCCATGGGCCAGAATCTGTAGGATGTCTTTTCGTATGAACTGTCAGGGGGCAACTTTCTTCCACCGGGATAAGTTGCTACACATACCAGTGACCTCAAAACACCAATGTTCCCACGTTTTCACTTGCACATTAATCAGTTATTGCTGATAAAAAATCGAAACTGTTGCGCTCCGGTCCAAGCTCACATGATTCGATTTTTGCTGCTCAGCCAATCAGATCGCTGTATTGTCAGCTAAGCGTTTTCAACCAGTTCATCATGGCTGCGCCCGTAAAGGCGCAGCCATGTACAAGTCTTGTGTGTTATTTGGTTGACTGATTGTACATTTTGTGCGGAGTCGTAAGCACAAAGGTGTGCTAACAGCATGTTCTTATGTGTTTAATAGTTCTGTGCTTTTAACATGAGAGAGTTTGAGATTTGGGCTTGTTTTTTTCTTTTAACTTGGGCAGGTTTTATGCTGGTTTGGGCTAGAAAACAACAGTGAGATACGGCAACCTGTAGAGCTGTTATATGACTCAAAAGTCAAGAATAAGCAGACATGCTGATAAACATGAGTGCAGGTGTCAGGCTGAACACTGAAATAAAAATTCACACTAGCAGAGGTTCTGTAATTACAGCAGGTAGGGAGCACAAGGATCAGAACAAAGCAGAGTTCCCTTCTGCCTGAAGTAACCCAAGTTTCTTCAGTTCAGTAGTTTTCCTGCTTGCTTCTGCTCCTTGTGCTCCTAGGTGTCTAGCCAACCCTCCTAGCGTGAATGTTTACTCCAGTGTTGACTTCAATGCTGATGTTTAAAACACAAATTAATAGCGCTGCTTCCAGCTCGCTTTCACTTGCTTCGTTGTCATTTCTTGTAATTATTTGGTAATCAGACCGAATATCCATCCTGTTCTACCGACAGCGACGGTGACCACAGCCGACGTCTGACCCAGCGACCCGCCCCTCTCCAGCTGTGATTGGCTAGCATGTTGCCTTCAGTCGTTGATTTGATTGGTTGAATTGTATGATTGACACATCAAAGATAGTACTAATTGAAAGATGGCCACTCCGAGGTTAAAAAACAAACAAATCCACTTCCAGTTCCATCGGGCACGCTGATGCCTCGCTTTTTTTGTAACGAGTTACTAAACCAAACATTGAAAATGTATCGGAGTAAAAGTATGCAATTAAGTTCGGAAATATAGTGAAGTAAAATTAATCAAAAAAATGTATACACAAGAAAAGTATAAAGTACTCCAAAATATACTAAAGTACAGTAGTGAAGTATTTGTACTTCGTTACTATACAACACTGTTAGGGACACCTCTGGGTACACCCATAGCATCTATGAAAGTAGGGGATTTAACAGAAAGATCAATAGTGGGGCGCTTTTTCAACACGTGGCGTCTTCAAAGTACCTACTAAGTTAATACTACTCAAAGGTTTCAGTGTTTGTCCAACCATGACCAAAGGAGCTGCGAATCTGGTCATAACACTTAATAGATTTACCTGGGATCCTAACATACAGTCTTTTGCCCCCGCAGTAGTAATATTATCCTCCACTGGCCCATCTGCCAGTACCGTTGGCTCTAATAGTATTGATACACCAATCTAATGGAACTTCTCCAAGATTATATTGTGGATTGGTGTTAGAGAAGTTAAATCATGTGCAAGTTAAATCTGAAAAATTAGATTTAGTGTTTATGCAATATTTGCCATCTTTTGAAATGTATTGGCCTATGAAGTTTATCACATACACAAAATTTGATTCTCAGAATCAAATATTTAGATGTTTTTCGTTAATATCAATGACAGAATTTTTTTTATAAAGCATGATAACTAGATCTCAAAGTCAAACCTAATGAATGTATTAGCAAAAAGGACAATAATTTTTTTTGAAGTTGCTGCACAGAGAAATTAGCAGTTGCACTAAGCAAATAAAAGGTAAATAAAAGTTTAGACATTTATAAGCATTTGAAATTTGAGACACTCAAAATAATTCAATACAAACTGAAAAGTAAAAAGAAATGACAATGAATTTAAACTTTAAATGAGCAATAAGCAACATTTCATAATTTTAGATAGAAAGAGCAGCACAGCATTGGAGCAACATGGTGGAGATTACCCCCAGCAGAATGTTCTCTTGCTAACAGTATTATAAAGTTATGAGTTACTTACTTCTTCACTAGAAATGTTCCTCCAAAAGATGATGTTGTTTTGCTGTATTTTTATCCTTTACAAAAATGTGCATGCAAGACGATGCGTGAGAAGAGAAAGGAGGTGCCAGGTTGCAGCTGGAGTGGAGGTAAAGGTGCGGCTGGTCACACATCTTGTTTTGGTCTACAGACAGTGCTCAAGCCTAGTGGTGAAATATCACTTTTTGTTTCTTTAATAAATTGGTTATACATCCTAAATAACATTTTACAGTTCATTAGTTAATTCATTAATTTATAAAATCCATTATTTCTGAAGACATTGGTATAACATACGTTTTGAATTCTTCCAAAGCTGAATTATTTCAGCTAAATCAAAGAACTAGACCTGTTTTTGACAACTTTTCTTGTGGATTAGTCGGACGAAAGGCCAGCAGAAATTAAATAAACTCTGCACCCCATCGATCAAAACTACACATGGCTTGCCTCAAACTCTCACTGTTATGGTTATAAAACCCTAACCTCTGTGCAGTAGAGCTGATGTAATTACATTAACTCATTCATGTGTGATCTGAAGCATGGTGCCTCATCTGCAGGATCCATGTCCCATTGACTACAGAGGCTTAGATTCAGTAGTGCAAGTGCAAAGTCTGTTTATCTTTATCAGCTGTAACATGTGTCCTTTTCATTTATTCTTTCTCTGTTCAATTTATTTGGCTATATGCTCTGACCTGTAAGGAATAGGTCAGATGTGTCAGATTTAAAAGGCATAGGGAGCTCTGTGTATTAATTAACTAGGGCATCCATATTTCACATGGTATACATTTTCACCATGCCTTCTTATTTTTAAATAATTGCTTTCATTACTTAACATAGATCAAGTAATTAACCAGCAAATCCATTTTCTAAACCTCACATGGGTGCACATATTTCTTTCTTAAATTACCATACTGAATACTTTTTTCTAATGATGTTTAGGTGTACCTAGTAAATAAGGTGTATTTAGTATATAAGAGAATATTTCGTCTTAACTGACTCACAGCCAAATTTCTATTCAACCATTGTTGCAGCTAAATTGGTATCCATTTTGCAATGTTTTGAGATTTTAGGAACTCAGCTTATGACCTTAGTCAATTTCACTTCCTCTCATACATTCCACCATGCTCTTTGATTTTTTTACCCTGCAAAGCAGAGTAAAAACCACAAATCTGCAAAGCTGTGTTCAGTAGTGTTTTCAATAAAATTTATTTTCAGGTGTTGTTTCAGCCGAGACAAATCAAGGTTTGTCCTTGTGAGACTAATTATACAATGTAACTTTCCTGGGCCCAGCGTTATGTCACTTGCCTTGCGAGCCTGAAGACATCTGGGGCCAAAAGTGTGTTGAAATTAATATTTTATATATTTTATATATTCAGTGGTGGGCAAACCAATAGCTCCCCTTACTGATTTTGAATGATAAAACTAGCCATGGGACGGTTTACTAGAATTTCTGCAAAAATCTGTGCTCTTTTATTATTTAGTTTTTTTAAATATCAGTTGATATAATAGCAAATTCCTTTATTGTCCCACAATGAGGAAATTTGGGCATGACAGAGGCAAAGAAACAAAGAGTTACACACAATTTACAATAATGAAACAAATTTGGTTATGGTAGAAAAAGTGAAATGATCCATCAGAATTTTTCACAAATTATATTTAGAATTATAGTGCTTTGTTTTTAATATAATCCTATGACAGAAATTAATTTAAGAAGATCTGAATTTATGTTTCTACATTTATAAGAATTGTTCCTAAAATTCATATTTGGCCAGCTCTTTTTAATTTTAGCCAAGTAAATAGTCAGTTTTATTTGTTGTATTCTTAAAACTGAGAAAGATGTGTGGTATACAATCAGTGGCTTTTGGTTTTCTAAGCAATATATGTACAGATTTACTGGTCGATCTAGTTTGAGCCGCTGCTCCTCCATGTCGAGACGAGCCAGTTGAGGTGGCTCGGGCGTCTGGTTAGGATGCCCCCTGGACGCCTCCCTGGTGAGGTATTCCGGGGCACGTCCCACCGGGAGGAGGCCCAGGGGAAGACCCAGGACACGCTGGAGGGACTATGTTTCTCGGCTGGCCTGGGAACGCCTTGGGATTCCCCCAGAGGAGCTGGCCCAAGTGGCTGGGGAGAGGGACGTCTGGGCCTCCCTACTGAAGCTGCTACCCCCGTGAACCGACCCCGGATTGAACCGACCCCGGATAAGCAGAAGACGATGGATGGATAGATATGTACAGTGCCTTGCAAAAGTATTCAATCTGTAACACTGCTAAGCAAGAGGCATCACACAATGAAACCAAGGATCTCTCCAAACCAGTTGGGTACAAAGTTGTTGAGAAGTACAAGGTATGGTGTTCCCCTGGAGCACATCATCTTTGAATGGTAAGCATTGCAACAACCTGCCAAGAGAGGTCTGCCCAACAAAACTCAGACCAAGCAAGGAGGGCATTAATTGGAGGCCAAAGGCAACCCAGAATGAGCTGAAGAGTTCAATAGTTGAGACTGGATAATCTGTCCATAGGAGCACAATAAGATGTAAACTTTAGAGCTGAACTTTATGGAAGACTGGCCATAAAAAGCCATTACTTAGTGTTAAAAATAAAAAGGTACATTTTGTGGGCAACTCCCCAAATGTATGGAGGAAGGCGCTTTGGTCAAAAGAGACTAAATCTGAACTTTTCGACCACCAGGGAAAACAGTACGTCTGCTGCAAATCCAACACTTCCCATCATCCCCGTTCCTTTCTGTTGCGTGGTTTTAACTTATGAACAGCAATCTTCAAGTCTACCTACCTACATATTCTAAATTGGATTGAGGTCTGGACTTTGACAAGGCCATTCCAACAAATTTTAATACTCCCCCATAAACCACTGGAGTGTTGCTTTAGCAGTGTGCTTTGAGTCATTGTCATACTGAAATATGAAACTCTGGCCACAGTCAGACTGACAGGTTTTGCTCAAGAATGTCCCCGTATTTAGCACCATCCACCTTTCCCTTGACCCGGACCAGGTTCCCACTCGCTGCTTTTGCAAAACTTCCCCACAGCACGATGTGGCCACCATTGTATGTTTCAGTGTGGGGATGTTTTGCAAAAGCAGCTAGTGGGAACTCTCTTTCAAAGTTTTTTAACTTTGAAAAAGAGGCTATTTACTACTGCAAAAATGATGTGGAAATTCTCATGCAGGGGTGTCAGAAATTCAGAGAGTTCTTTAAAGACACACACATTGATCAGTTTACAAGAGTAACTATCGCCTCAGGGTCGATGAAAATGTTCCAAGCTGACTTTTTGGTCCCCAAAATATTAGCCATCCTTTGCCCACAGGACTACAGACACAAAACTAAACTGTAATCCAATGGCTCCATTCAATTGCTGGAGTTTTTGGCTCACTCGAGAAATATACGGATCCAGCACATTCTCAATGTGAGGGAAAAAAAAGATAGGGTCGTATTTAGTAGATCGTTACGCCGAACTGGAAGCAGAGAAACGGTTGTTTCTATCATGCTTGTGCAATCTGTTTTAATCCTCTCGCCTAATGTCTCGCCTATGTGCCCTTTGAGGAAATGTATGACGAAACACTGCAGAAAATTCAGGATTTAAAAGCCATTCACGGTCTGAGAGTGGAGGTAACATGGGAGCACAAGTGGTTAAAAAACAAAAACACAGATCCGGCAGAGAAAGAATTCATGCAAAACTACAACAACCCCAATCCTCTCTCCCCATGCGATGCCTTGTACTGGGGTGGGACAAGTGCTTTAAAATTAATCCATACGGCAGCTCCCGATGAAACAATAGCATATCAGGATGTGATTTTGTTATACCCATTGGTCATGAAAACTCAGGCTTTTCTTCTAGGTCATCCCAAAATTGTCTACAAAGAATTTGATGATCCTAGAAAATATTTCAACCTCATTAAAACTAAAGTTTTCACACCCCGAGGCCTCTGCCTTCCCCCAAACAAGTAGTTTTTTTTTTCAAATCTTTCCACACAAAATATAAGGCCTGTTTTTCACCAAGGCCACTTCAGCAGAACCACTAGCTTGAATGCTAATTATATGGTTTTGTGTAAAACCCTTTAGCTGAGTATACTGGCCCGTCTGATTTTCCCATCCAGAAAAGCACCTTTGTTGGAAAGTTTTGAAGATGCAACCAAAGAGCATCATGGTTATTTAATCCTTGATATCACACCTACTTGTCCAGAACAATTCAGACTGAGGAGCTGAATACTTCCTCATCAGTGGCATGTTATCAACATCCCTAAAACCAATTACATAAAATCTTTATCATATCAGCACGTATAAAAAGGAACGCCCTGCTGTTGCGTGCACTTAATCAAGCCTCTCCTCAGAAACAATAAGATATGCTCACCCACAGCTGGCCTGACTTCCTTCAAACTCTGCAAGATTACACAGAGTAACATCCCGTTAAAGTGAAAAATACTGAAAAAAAATATTTGTATCCTGGCAATACAAAAACCTATGATAAAACAAAAGCAGCAGGCTCTCAAGAGTCAGGAGGAGGATTTATTCTACACGTTAGCAGCTATAGCCCCATTAATAGACAAAATAGTGAGCAGAATTATCGAAAGATAAAGACCCTTGGATCGGCGCAGAGAATGTCTCTCGTCTTGCCCCAGCAGCGTCTGACTCCACCAGAGACTACCATCATGCAGACTGCCGAGGACGACTTGGATTCTAAAATGAGAACCGTTTTAAATGAACCGGGCTGAGTACTTATGAGAAAATTAAGAAATATGACTCTGTGGCAGAGATACTCCAATTAAGCAAGATCAGATCGAAGAACCCAGATTGGCTGTGACTTTGAAAAAAGAGCAATCGGCAGTTGAACGAGAACCTAGAGTTTTGGACTCTAAAATTCGACGGGATGAAACAGCTACCGTGATAATTCAAAACTTCCCTTTCAGAGATTGCAAAAATGCTGAGTTCAGCTTGAAGAAATTATCTCGGAGTAATGGACGTTGGACGTCTAAAGGAATTTGTTTTTCGGGGATGTACCGTTAAGGGGTCTCATGTACTGAATTTAATTAAACATTTAATGGTTCCCTGTAGAAGAAAATCACAGCAACCTACAGAATGGTTGTAATTCCTGAAATCTTTGAATGATCTAAACATTCCAGAATCATCCGTGAATAATCCGAAAACATGTGAAAAATATAACGTCTCAGAAAAGACATTGGAGAAAGTTCACATATTAAAAAAAGAAAAGGAAAATAATCCTATCCCTGCATTTTGGTAAGCAGGCCCAACCTGATTAAAGAAAAAGCAAATGTCACCAGCCTGTTCATTGGATCGTCTTTCCAATTAACTCTGTCAAATGCTTTTTCTGCATCTAAAGACGACATATTGGATTTAGTGTTTTTACTATAGGAATAATCTATTAAATTAAGTAATCTCCATGCATTTGTGGATGACTGCCTTCCTTTAGTGAAAACAGTTTGATCATGGTGTATTATGAGAGGAGTGACTTTATCTAATCATTTTGCAAGAGTATTAAAGATTATTTTAATATCAAATTTAGGAAGGGATATGGGACAATAGCTGGTAGAAAACACAGAATCCTTACCTACCTTAAGCAGGAGACTAATGGTAGCAAAATTCCTATTAGGAGGGTTAAAAGTCTGAGTAAACATTTGACCAAATTTTCCATCTGCTCTGACTGTGCGCAGTAGAGGTGCGTAAGCATCCCCTACTATTTGCGAGTTACTACGTCAATGTAACAGTACAGATGATAAAAGCTGAACTGTATATCGGCCAGGTATGGAGTTAGCATTTAATGCATAGCGATCCATTCCCCCGGTTCCACTCCCAGCATACAGGCCATAGGCCCCCAAAAATGTGCGTCGCACAAACCCTTTGATTGAAACGCAAACCTCCCTTTAATTTTGTTTTATCAGATATAGATTTCCCACTTTATTTTTCTGACAAAAGCTCCCAGTTCTTTCTCGATTTAAATGAGACTGTTATCGTACCCTATTCTAATCATTTGCATAAAAAGTTTCTCTTGTTCGATCTTCCTCCATTCAAAGTAGGCCGTTATTCCATGTATGAAGAAAATAAATCTTAGTCAAGGCAACTTGCCTCAAACATTCTAGATTAATATGCGAGGCTAAATTCACACGGAAGATCGAAATAGTATTACTCTTAAAATACATTGTGACAGGCATTAGACGGTAGAGTGATGTAAAACCCCTGATCGTCATTCATTGGGTCCATGGTGATGTATCGCTTGAGAGGTTTACTGCAGGCTTCTTTTATACATTACGTAAATCCCCGGCCCTGATCCAGCTGTTAACTTTATTTGGCCAGTTCTTCCATTTTACAAAAACTTGCTATATCTGTTCCAAATGATTTATCCCGTCTTTACCCATCGAGGACTTCTCTGTGATAATCCGATAATTTGATGACTTTCATCCGTAAAACTCTTCTTTTTTTTTATCAAGAACAGCCTGTAGCTTCGATATCCTAATGAGATCGCCTTTCTTAAATTTCCTTTTTATTTTTGTTCTTGTAGGTGTATTCCCGTATAGATTTCTTAACACCTGATTGAAAAGTTTCAGAGTATACTTCCGCGGGGGCCATTGTTATACTAGAATGATAGCTATGATTATAGCTTTTTACCAGATTCTAAAGTACATCAATGTATCTGGGTGCTATTAGCCGTGAAATATCTCCACATTCTCGTTTTCAGAGTATGATTAAATAATTCTACAACAGAGGCCTTGAGATCGCATGCTGTTGCAAAGTGTACAGTTCCTTGTTTTTTCATTAAAGCTTTAAAACTCTTATTAAAAATTCTTTACTGGCATCCGTCTGAAGCTTTTTAGGTATTTGACTTTCTGTAAAACTGACTTGAAAGCCTATACCACTTCCCCTGCCATTTTTCTGTTTAAAACTCTGATGTAAGCCTTTTTTGAAAACACATCGGTCACGGTTAATAAATAATTGTATCCTAAATTTTGGTCAGCCAAATACTGCATGTCACAGATATCAGCCTGATACTGCTTTAAAGACCCTGAGACTAAAACTCTGTTGAGCCTAT
This sequence comes from Fundulus heteroclitus, assembly GCF_011125445.2. Lineage (NCBI taxonomy): Eukaryota > Metazoa > Chordata > Actinopteri > Cyprinodontiformes > Fundulidae > Fundulus > Fundulus heteroclitus. The sequence goes on along the minus strand of NC_046361.1, from coordinate 28,075,475 downwards.
ATAGAACCCTAGCAATGGGTGCAAGGAGCAGATATAAACAGACGTGGTGCCATCTACCGGCAGTACTGCAGATTTATCAGAAAGCCTGATGGCGACTAATATAATATAATAAATCACTACTAAATAATGCCGGACCGAGTCTGACCCTCTGCAATGCATCGCGGTAAAGCAGCTGCTTGGCATGATTGAAAACCAACCTTTATTGATTAAATAAACCGATCTACAGCAACTCTAAGAGCCTCATATCAGAACATCAAGGAGAAAAAAAAATCCCATTCATAAACAAAAACAGGGATACAGCAGAAAGGTAAGAATCAATCAGTCAATCTATATATGTTGTTTATACTTAAGACTGTAGACGCTAAGAAGCACATTGATATTATTACAGTATAAATGAGGATATACTTCTGTTGTTAATATAAATAAACACAAAGGGCTTTAATTACTAACAAACTGAGCAAAAACAGAGTGTAAAATGCCCAAATAACAACTAATACGATAACAGGACATGATAGTCTTTCATAAAAACTATGTATGCAACCAGAGTAAGTTACTGACTTATAAAAAAAAATAATAATAAAAAACATAGCTATGCACCTTTAAATACTGGGAAAAATACTTACAGGTGTGAGAAAAACAGGCCCGTTCTTCGTACGTTGCTTAAAACATCCGAGATGATTTCATCCGGCTAATCATGATCCGACTAATTGGGTTCTTCAAACACACCTGTTCTTTATGATTAGTATGGCTGGATTAAGTTATCTGAGATAACTGCGCGTTCATGCGTCGCTTTAAAAGGGGAAATGTATCAATAGTAGAAACAATGATCAGCAACGCTGCTATTGGCTGTTCAGCATGGCCAAAGAACGCCCACAGTTTTTCTCCCAAGCAGAACACAAGCTTTTAATGGAAGGTTATGCCGAATTTGAGTCATTAATTAAAACGACAGGTAACACCTCAAAGTCTGCTAAAGCCAGGAGAGAGGGCTGTGCGAAAAGTAGAAAGAAAATTAAATGCGTAAGTGCTGTCATGTTTAGATGTTTCTATCACTTTCTACAGTATGTATTTTTGCATTTTAATTATTTAATATTACGTTATTCTTTTATATCAGAGCCTCCACGGGACCCACTAGAACATGGGGACAAGTAAAAGTAAAATACAAGAATATTCTACAAAATGGTAGCTTTTAATTATATTGTATTTTAAAAAGCTACTTTTTCTCTTTTTTAAAGGCCACTGTTAAATGATGAGAAAAAGGCTGAAAAAAAACCTGGTTATTTTTACTTTTGTTGCATGAGGCATGTTTCA